>NC_092370.1:248634541-248945887 GCF_030028105.1 Mobula birostris | reverse complement strand
CAAACAGAAGCATCCATAAATATTCAGCCAACACTGTTGGGAAAGAAAATCTAGGATAGGTAATCTGAATGAGTATCTGTCCGCTACTTACAACTCCATAATGGTTGAAAGATAGTCCGAGGATAGAAGTTGGTCACTTCTTAAAAAGAATTCAAACAGAATGAAATGCCATTTGGGGCAACAGAAATGCCAATAGGGAAGATTGTGGGCTTCAGGATGGCACAGATTGACCACTCTCCATTGCATCTCAATGGCTCTGCTGAGGAGAGAGTGAAGGGCACAAAGTTCCTTGGTGTGCACATAATGGATCATCTAACCTCAACCCTCAACATCTCCTCACTAGTCAAGAAGGCAAAGCAGCGTATACACTTTCTGAGGAGGTTAACGCGTGCAGAGTGCCCTGCCCCCATTCTAAAAACTTTTTACAGGAGCACTGTTGATGGTGTCCTGACTGGCTGCATCTTGATGTGCTACAGAAACTGCAAGGCATCAGACTGCAAGACCCTACAGAGGTAGTAAAAACTGATGAACAGATTACGGGGTCTCCCTCTGCCCCTATCTATGTCATTTACTGGGAACTTTGTACAGAAAGGTGCTGAAGTATTGCTGAGAATTCCTAACACACATCCCACAGGAGGAGTTTAGGTGGAGACCATTTTGCCTCACAGCAACTCCCTTGTTTGCATCTTCGGATACAGCTCCCAAATACTTGGCCTAATTCTGCTCCTACATCTTATGGTCTTGTGCATTCAGCTAGTTTTAAAGGATTGTTTTATTTTTGCACCTGGAGGAGGTTAATATTACCTTAATAATTCTCTTAAACTCCTTTTATCTAAACAGAAAAAGTGTGAGCTTTCTCTGTCAAAACACAAGAGATTCTGCAGATGCTGGAAATCCCGAGAAACACAGAAAGTACTGGAAGAACTCAGCAGAATATGTAGCTTCTAAAGAGGGGAATAAATATTTGACATTTCTATAAGACCAACCATAGCAGCAGAATGAGGCCATTCGGCCCCTCGACACTGATCCGTCATTCCATCATGGCTGATTCATTTCCATCTCAACCCCATTCTAATATATTCTCACCGTAACATTTCACGTCCTAATTAATCAAGAATACATCAACCTCTGCCTTAAATACACCCAATGTCTTGGCCTCCACAACCACTGCGGCAAGAAATTCCACAGAGTCACCACCTCTATCTAAAGAAATTCTTCCTCATCTACGTTCTAAAAGGACATCCCTCTATTCTGAAACTGTGCCCTCTGGTCCTTGACTCCCCCAACTATAGGAAACATCCTGTCCACGTCCACTCTATGCAGGAATTTCAAGCTTCGATTGGTTTCAGTGAGATCCCTCTCATTCTTCTAAATTGCACACAGAGAGTGGTGGGTGTGTGGAATGCACTGCCAGTGACGGTGGTGGAGGTGGATACAATGAGGTCTTTACGAGACTCTTAGATAGGTTCATGGAGCTTAGCAAAATAGAGGGCTATTCGGTGGGGAAATTCTAGGTAGTTTCTAGAGTAGGCTACATGGTCAGCACAACATCATGGGTCGAAGGGTCTGTAATGTGCCGTAGATTTCTATGTTCTATGTTCCAGCAAGTGCTGGCCCAGAGCCATCAAACGCTTCTCATACAATAAGCCTTTCATTCCTGGAATCATTTTCGTGAACCTGCTCTGAATCCTCTGTAATGTCAGAACATCCTTTCTTAGAAGGATTCATCTGCCAAATTATTCTCTTATCCTCACTGGCACGTGGTTTTGGGCTGAGACCCATCATCATGCCAGTTCTATCTAATCCTACAAGTGAAAATTCTCATCTACAGAACCATTTCATTAATCTCCTGAAAGCGATAATAAATCAGCCATGATGGAATGGTGGGACAGCCAAATTCTGACCTAATTCTGCTCAATGTCTTATTGACTAGTGGTCTTAAACAATGATTCCTAATAAGGGCTTTCCCGCACCCCCCCCCCCACCGATGGTGCGGTTATGAAGATGAAAGAAGCATTTGAAAAGTATTGCACATTCGAGTCATTTGCCAAGAAAGCTAAAAATGATCTTGATAGAGTTCTCATTGCCTCTTATAACATTTTCACAATGATAGCAAAATGTGGAAAATCTCATACAACTGGTGAAAGATTAATAATGCCTGCTGTATCAGAAGTGCTCACCACTGTTCTCAAAATAGAAACCAGTATTTTAAAATCAATTCCTCTGAGTAATAACTCTGTAGCTCATTATATTGATGAAATGAGTGAAGACATTGAGTATCTACTATGCACAGAGCTACAAAAAACAAAAGTTGGGATACAACTGGATGAGTCAATTGTGCAAGACAACGAGGCGTTGCTAATGGCATAAGTATGGTTTATCAAAAATAGAAAAGTTTATGAAGAGGCACTCTTTTGTAAAAAGTTAAAAACAAATATCAACAGAGAATCAATCTACAACAAGCTCAAAATGTGTATTGAGGATAAAAGTATTCTGACCATGATTAGGAACATGATTTCTTGTGCAACAGATGTGATGCGTATATCACAAACAAGAGAAAATCTGCAGATGCTGGAAATCTAAGCAACAAACAGAAAATGCCGGAAGAACTTAGCAGGCCAGGCAGCATCTATGGAAGAGTACAGTAGATGTTTTGGGCCGAGACCCTATGACAGGTCACCATGCTGGTTTAGTGGTGTTTATGAAAAAGGCAATTCCCAGTCTGTTTGCAACTCATGTAAATTCATCATCAACATCTCTCAGCCAAAAACCTCAGCCAGCAAATTTTTTCAAGCATGACTTTTGTAATATCTACAATCAACAAAATTAAAGCTCATCCATTAAATAGCAGAATATTTCAACTGTTATGCCAAAATAATGAAGAAGAGCTTGAATGCTTGCTTCTTCACACTGAAAAAGGCTGCTGCTTAAAACATTTTCTTGATCTTTTTGAAACTATTTGAATTTTTACTCAAAGTTAACAAGAGCTTGGGAAAAAAGCTTGAAATTCTCGGTGAAGCCGATCTGTATGACAAAATGAATATTCTAAATATGAAACTGCAGGGTGAGAATGTCAATTTAATCCAGGCGAAAAGTGTAGTATCCACTTATATTGGAAAATTGGAAATAGGTAAGTAAAACATTGGGAGAAGAATATTTTCACAGTTTCCCTGCACAGAAAGTATGACTCTTTCTTTCACAGACAGTGATCTGCAGGAGTACTGCTTACAGATGCAGTCACTGGAGAAGGATTTTTAGAATCGATTCATGGATTTGAGCAATCTGGAAATTCCAGACTGGTAAATTAACCCATTTCTTTGCAAGATGGAAGAGCAGGAAGAGAACTTGCAAGAAGAAATTATCAAAATTCAGAATGATGACAATGCAAAAACGTTTTTCAAAAATGTGGCTTTTGTGCTATGTGGCTACATTGTCATCCAGAGTTTCCTGGTCTTTGGAGAAGAGCCAAACTGCTCTTCATTGCATTTCTATCCTTCTACCTTGTTGAAAGAAACTTCAGTGCAGTGAACCACATACTCACAAAGAAACAGAAACCGCTTGGATGTTGTTATGTGTGGGGTCTTAAGGCTTCTGCTGTCAACAAATATTTCAACTCTTGCTAAAAACCATCAAACTCAAGGATCACATTGACATGAAGTTGCTGTACAGCACCCAGGTACTGTGTAAGCTATGTTTAAAAACAAATAGAAATTTAAAGCACAATTGTTTTTCTCATGTTAGCAGTCGGAAGACATGTTTCTACACTATGGGGGTGCTGGAAAGTATACAGTATTGTGCCTAATAGGGGTATTGGCAAGTATGAAAGTGCTTTCGGGGAGTGTTGGCAAGTATGAAAGTGCTTTAAGAGAACTAAAAAGGTTGGTATACACTGATCTAAAATGTACTAGAAAAATTCCAGGGAACAGAAACTTCAGCTCTTACTTTAGATAGGGTTTGAGAGGGATTTGATAGATCATTAAGATATGAAATCATGCAGAATTAGGTGAAGCAGAGACAAATTGTTGCCACTTGGAAATGGGTAAAGGGTAACATATATCAATATTAGGAGTAACTGATAGAGCAGGAGTGAGGAATAAGAATCGGGCGGCACGGTAGTGCAGTGGATAGCTCAACACTTAACAGCAGAGGCGACACAAGTTCAAATTCCGCAACTCACTCTAATGGGTTTGTACATTCTTCCTGTGACTGTGTAGATTTCCTCTGGGTGCTCCAGTTTCCTCCCACAGTCCAAAGACCTGCTGGTTAGTAGGTTAATTTGTCATTATAAATTGTCCCGTGATTAGGCCAGGGGACTGATGGGCGGTGCACTCGAAGGGTGAGAAGGGTTTATTCCGCACTGTATCTCAATAAAGAAGTAAATGTGAATCTGAATCAGGTTTAATATCATTGACGTACATCGTGACATTAGTTACTTTGCAGCCCCAGTACATTACAATACATAATAATAAACTATAAATTGCAAATCAAATATATGTTAAAAATTAAATGAAATCAGTAGTGCAAAAAGAGCAAAATTCAAACAATAGTGATAGTGTACATGGGTTCCTTCTCCATTCAGAAATCTGTCCTTTTACACAAGAATACTTCTAATCTGGAACACATTGTCTTTAAGGGTGGGTAGTGGATTTTCAAAGGGCAATTAGAGAGCTTGGTCAAAAATATTTAGCAGGACCACGATGAAAATGGGAGTGGATTGCTTTACCAAGAGCCAGCATGTGCTTGATAAGTTATAATTCTTGAATTCTATTTATGATGGTGAACTGTTGCACAATCTAAGAAAAAGTATTGACACACTTTCAAATAGATGTCACTGAAAAATTTTTAATATAGATGTACCTCTCGGCCTTGGTGGAGTTTTCTGTCCAAAATAGAAAGCAGTTCTAAATGTTCAGGTTCACTAACAACAATAATCTTGCGTAAAACCACACAATGAACAATGCAAACCTTAATGTACCCAGAAATGTTTGATCTGCAAGCTGTTCTGACTTCATGGTTTTGGGGAGATCAGTGGATAAAAATGGAAATTTTTCCTAACATGTCTCGATGCAAAATCCAATAACTGAAACTGATATTACAAGATTCTTCCCGGAATATTTGCTGAGACACAGTGAGGTAGTCAAATCCATACTTGCAAAACCAATCAAACTGTTTAAACAATGATATCTACGGATCAAAAGTCACTTCATTGATGAACGTGTGAATCATGTTTGCAATTGCTATGGTAGAAATTGACATTAGAGACCAAGGACTATATTTCAGCAAGTTGGACTGCCAAAGAAAACGGGCTTCTTCACTTCAGGTAGGATTCTGAAATTATAAATAAGCTACCAATATGAATCTGTAAGTGAACTTGTGTTAGAACCTAAGGAGCAATATCTGAAAACAACAGGAATTCTGCAGATGCTGGAAATTCAAGCAACACACATCAAAGTTGCTGGTGAACGCAGCAGGCCAAGCAGCATCTCTAGGAAGAGGTGCAGTCGACGTTTCAGGCCGAGACCCTTCGTCAGGACTAACTGAAGGAAGAGTGAGTAAGAGATTTGAAAGTTGGAGGGGGAGGGGGAGATCCAAAATGATAGGAGAAGACAGGAGGGGGAGGGATGGAGACAAGAGCTGGACAGGTGATTGGCAAAAGGGGATACGAGAGGATCATGGGACAGGAGGCCCGGGAAGAAAGACAAGGGGGGGGGGGGACCCAGAGGATGGGCAAGAGGTATATTCAGAGGGACAGAGGGAGAAAAAGGAGAGTGAGAGAAAGAATGTGTGCATAAAAATAAGTAACAGATGGGGTACGAGGGGGAGGTGGGGCATTAGCGGAAGTTAGAGAAGTTGATGTTCATGCCATCAGGTTGGAGGCTACCCAGACGGAATATAAGGTGTTGTTCCTCCAACCTGAGTGTGGCTTCATCTTTACAGTAGAGGAGGCCGTGGATAGACATATCAGAATGGGAATGGGATGTGGAATTAAAATGTGTGGCCGCTGGGAGATCCTGCTTTCTCTGGCGGACAGAGCATAGATGTTCAGCAAAGCGGTCTCCCAGTCTGCGTCGGGTCTCACCAATATATAAAAGGCCACATCGGGAGCACTGGGCGCAGTATATCACCCCAGTCGACTCACAGGTGAAGTGTTGCCTTACCTGGAAGGACTGTTTGGGGCCCTGAATGGTGGTAAGGGAGGAAGTGTAAGGGCATGTGTAGCACTTGTTCCGCTTACACGGATAAGTGCCAGGAGGGAGATCAGTGGGGAGGGATGGGGGGACGAATGGACAAGGGAGTTGTGTAGGGAGCGATCCCTGCGGAATGCAGAGAGATGGGGGGAGGGAAAGATGTGCTTAGTGGTGGGATCCCGTTGGAGGTGGCGGAAGTTACGGAGAATAATATGTTGGACCCGGAGGCTGGTGGGGTGGTAGGTGAGGACCAGGGGAACCCTATTCCTAGTGGGGTGGCGGGAGGATGGTGTGAGAGCAGATGTACGTGAAATGGGGGAGATGCGTTTAAGAGCAGAGTTGATAGTGGAGGAAGGGAAGCCCCTTTCTTTAAAAATGAAGACATCTCCCTCGTCCTAGAATGAAAAGCCTCATCCTGAGAGCAGATGCGGCGGAGACGGAGGAATTGCGAGAAGGGGATGGCGTTTTTGCAAGAGACAGGGTGAGAAGAGGAATAGTCCAGATAGATGTGAGAGTCAGTAGGCTTATAGTAGACATCAGTGGATAAGCTGTCTCCAGAGACAGAGACAGAAAGAGCAATATCTGATCTTGTGAACTTGTGAAATGTAATAGAGTTTCAATGTAAGCTTTGTGGAGAATCTAAAAGGAAGGTTTTGAGTAAATTCAGAACCCAGTAATATAGTAGGTAGTGTGTTGCTATTACTGCTCAGGGGGGTCTGGAGTTCTGAGTTCAATTCTTTGTATTTCCTGCCCATGAGCGCATGGCTTTCCCCCAGCTGTTCGAGCTTCTTCCCACAATCCAAACATGTACAGGTTAGTTGGCTAAATGGTCATTGTCAATTGTGCTGTGATTTGACTAGGGTTAAATAGGTGAGTTTCTGGGTAGTGTGGCTCGTTAGACTGGAAGAACCTGTTCTGTGCTGTATCTCTAAATAGTGCACAATAAATACATTGTAGGTTTGTGTTTTACTTTGCAGGTTCAACATGGAGAAGTTGCTTGCTTTTGCTTTCCTGATGGTTGCTTTGCCTTCCAGTGGCATGGTCAGTGGATATCCCTCTGCTGTCAATAAACCTACCCCACATCCTTCCCTTCTCAACCTCTCAGCAGCAAATTCAGAATTTGCATTGCGTCTGTACAGAAAGATTGCCACTCAACCAGACACAGCTTCCCAAAATATTTTCCTTTCTCCACTGAGCATCTCTGCCTCCCTGAGCATGTTGTCATTGGGTGCCAAGGAAAATACTCGGGCTCAGCTCCTGCAGGTTCTTAGGTACAGCAACATGACAAACAATGGTACTGTTGCCGTGAGGGAGACATTCCGCCAGCTTCTGGAGCATTTGAATAATGTGAGTGATGGAATCCAAATGGGAAGCTCTCTGTATTTTCAAAAGGGAAAAGAAATTCATGAAAAGTTCCTCAGAGAAGCCGAGGAATATTATAATGCCACGATAGAGAGGGTTGATTTTCGTGTACAACAAAGTACAAAAGACATAATAAATGCTTATGTGAATGACCTAACCAATGGCAAAATCCCAAACATCCTTAAAGAGCCCCTCTCATCAGCTACTCTGATGTTTCTTCTCAACTATTTCTTGTTCAAAGGTTAGAGATCATTTGGATGTTAAACACACATCATTTAATGACTGAATCAGTTGATGCTTCAACTTCTGTATATTGAGTAGGACAATTTCTCAACATCTCTATATGCTTTGTGAGGGTAGGGGTGTTTTGCAATTGTTTGTTTTTTATGCGCATGACCGACATGACATGAGCGATCATTGTCTTTCCATGACCATGATTTTTCTTGGCAAATTTTTTTACAGAAGTGATTTGCCATTGCTTTAGAAACATAGAAACATAGAAAATAGGTGCAGGAGTAGGCCATTCGGCCCTTCGAGCCTGCACCGCCATTTATTATGATCATGGCTGATCATCCAACTCAGAACATCGTCCCAGCCTTCCCTTCATACCCCCTGACCCCCGTAGCCACAAGGGCCATATCTAACTCCCTCTTAAATATAGCCAATGAACTGGCCTCAACTGTTTCCTGTGGCAGAGAATTCCACAGATTCACCACTCTCTGTGTGAAGAAGTTTTTCCTAATCTCGGTCCTAAAAGGCTTCCCCTCTATCCTCAAACTGTGACCCCTCGTTCTGGACTTCCCCAACATCGGGAACAATCTTCCTGCATCTAGCCTGTCCAATCCCTTTAGGATCTTATACGTTTCAATAAGATCCTCCCTCAATCTTCTAAATTCCAACGAGTACAAGCCCAGTTCATCTAGTCTTTCTTCATATGAAAGTCCTGCCATCCCAGGAATCAATCTGGTGAACCTTCTCTGTACTCCCTCTATGGCAAGGATGTCTTTCCTCAGATTAGGGGACCAAAACTGCACACAATACTCCAGGTGTGGTCTCACCAAGGCCTTGTACAACTGCAGTAGTACCTCCCTGCTCCTGTACTCAAATCCTCTCGCTATAAATGCCAGCATACCATTCGCCTTTTTCACCGCCTGCTGTACCTGCATGCCCACTTTCAATGACTGGTGTATAATGACACCCGGGTCTCGTTGCACCTCCCTTTTTCCTAATCGGCCACCATTCAGATAATAATCTGTTTTCCTATTTTTGCCACCAAAGTGGATAACTTCACATTTATCCACATTAAATTGCATCTGCCATGAATTTGCCCACTTACCCAACCTATCGAAGTCACCCTGCATCCTCTTAGCATCCTCCTCACAGCTAACACTGCCACCCAGCTTCGTGTCATCCGCAAACTTGGAGATGCTGCATTTAATTCCCTCATCCAAGTCATTAATATATATTGTAAACAACTGGGGTCCCAGCACTGAGCCTTGCGGTACCCCACTAGTCACCGCCTGCCATTCTGAAAAGGTCCCGTTTATTCCCACTCTTTGTTTCCTGTCTGCTAACCAACTCTCCACCCACACCAATACCTTACCCCCAATACCGTGTGCTTTAAGTTTGCACACTAATCTCCTGTGTGGGACCTTGTCAAAAGCCTTCTGAAAATCCAAATATACCACATCCACTGGTTCTCCCCTATCCACTCTACTAGTTACATCCTCAAAAAATTCTATGAGATTCGTCAGACATGATTTTCCTTTCACAAATCCATGCTGACTTTGTCCGATCATTTCACCGCTTTCCAAATGTGCTGTTATCACATCCTTGATAACTGACTCCAGCAGTTTCCCCACCACCGACGTTAGGCTAACCGGTCTATAATTCCCCGGTTTCTCTCGCCCTCCTTTTTTAAAAAGTGGAGTTACATTAGCCACCCTCCAATCCTCAGGACCTAGTCCAGAATCTAACAAGTTTTGAAAAATTATCACTAATGCATCCACTATTTCTTGGGCTACTTCCTTAAGCACCCTGGGATGCAGACCATCTGGCCCTGGGGATTTATCTGCCTTCAATCGCTTCAATTTACCTAACACCACTTCCCTACTAACATGTATTTCGCTCAGTTCCTCCATCTCACTGGACCCTCTGTCCCCTACTATTTCTGGAAGATTATTTATGTCCTCCTTAGTGAAGACAGACCAAAGTAATTATTCAATTGGTCTGCCTTGTCCTTGCTCCCCATAATCAATTCACCTGTTTCTGTCTGCAGGGGACCTACATTTGTCTTTACCAGTCTTTTCCTTTTTACATATCTATAAAAGCTTTTACAGTCCATTTTTATGTTCCCTGCCAGTTTTCTCTCATAATCTTTTTCCCCCTACCTAATTAAGCCCTTTGTCCTCCTCTGCTGAACTCTGAATTTCTCCCAGTCTTTCTTCTGGGCAGTGTCTTTACAAGATGGGTGAGCCCAGTCATTACCAATACTCTTCAGAGATTATCTGCCTAGTGTCAGTGGTTGCATATCCAGGACTTGTGATATGCACCAGCTGCTCATACGACCACCCATTACTTGCTCCCATGACTTCATGTGACCCTGATGGGATTGGGGGGGGGGGGGGGGGGGAGTCTAAGTAGGTGCTGCACCTTGCCTAGGGTGAGCTGCAAGCTCGTGAAAGGAAGGAGGGCCTTACACTTCCTTTGGTAGAGATGTCTCTCCACTCATGTTATGCAATGCAATAATTTAAAAATTTAATCATTTAAACGTTTATACATCAGTGCATGAATTGCCATTTTTTACACTGATGTCCCCAAATTGATGATGTCAGAATTACCTGTAATCCAAACATTTCTGAATGCATTGTTAATTTGTGTGGCTCTATGCAAGATTATTGTTAGTGAACCAGAAAACTTAGAACTATATTTCATTTATAAAAAATTATTTCTCAGTGAACTTAAAGTGAATTGAACCGTAATCAATTTTCAAGACAGTATATTTATTTCATTTTAGGTATTTGAAATATTGATCCAAAGAATGCAATATTTGTTTGGTTATATTTTATTTTTAATAATTATGAGATACTGCAGATGCTGGAAAACCAGAGTAACACATACAAAATACTGGAGGAACTCAGCAGGTCAGGCAACATCTATGGAAATGAATAAACAGTCAGCACTTTGGGCTGAGAGCTTCTTCGTGACTGGAAAGGAAAGGGGAAGATGCTTGTATAAAAAATGGGGAAGGACGATAGCTAAGGTGATAGGTGAAGCCAGGGGAATCGGAAAGGTAAAGGGCTGGAGAAGAAGGAATCTGATAGGAGAGGACAGTGGACCATGAGAGAAACAGAATGAAGAGGTGACCCATGGGGGGGGGGGGGTGACAGTCAGGTGAGAAGAGGTAAGAGGACAGGGAGGAGAATAGTAAAGGGGAGGAGGAGGTAAATTTTTACCGGAAGGAAAAATCGATATTCCTACCATCAGGTTGGAGGCCACCCAGATGGAATACAAGGTGTTAGTCCTCCACACTGAGGATGGCCTTATGATGGCACAAGAGGAAGCCATGGACCAACATGTTGGAAGAGGAAAGAAGAAATTAAAAAGTTTGACCACCAGGAAGTTCCACATTTTTTTAAAGTTATTTTTAAAGTTATGCACTGGAGTTGCAGATCTCTCTCTGTTCTCCATCTTGTACACCTCCCCTTGATCCTGTGCATCTCTCACACACAGGGGCACCACAGTAGGGTAGCGGTTAGTGTGACATTCCAGAGATTGGAATTCTGTTCTGTAAGGAGACTCTGTACATCATCCCTATGGAACGCGTGGGTTTCCTCTGGGTGCTCCAGTTTCCAAAGGCGACCCAGATAGGTTAATAGGTGATTGTAAATTGGCTGGTGATTAGGTTAGGATTAATTGGGTTTGTGGGTGGTGGGGGTTGCTGGGATGGTGTGGCTTGAAGGGCCAGAAGGGCCCACTCTGCCCTGTATCGCCAAATAAATAAAGTCAAACATGAACATCTCTGTCCATCTCTCCTCCGATATGCCTTTTACTTTGATGTGCTCTAAACTCTGTTATATCAAACTATGTCATGAGGTATATTTAAGGCAGAGATTGATAGACTCTTGATTGGTTATGGCATAAAGGGTTACAGGAGGCAAGGCAGGAGATTGTGGTTGAGAGGGAAATAGATCAGTCATGATGAAATGGCAGAATAGACTCAATGGGCCAAATAGCCTTATTCTGCTCCTATATCTTATGGTCTGTTTCTCTTGTCTGTTTTCCTTCTCCTTTTTGGCGTTTGTTCATTTAAATTATAGTTTCATTGTAAGTAAACTCATGATCAGACATGGGGCACTGATTGAGTCACTGGTAGAGACGAGAGTATTCAAGGAAAGAATTTGCACTACCTACAAGTTCTCAATATGACACAAAAATCATCAAACCCCAATGAATTACTTTGAGATGTGTGTCTAACTAGCAATTGATTCAATAAGGGCGACTAACAACAAAATAAGTTATTGGCTCCATTTCCTTTTATAATTTCTGCAAAAAGCAAATCCAATTCTTGGTGGATGTTAGCAGTATTTGTAATTCAGTAGAGGTAGAGAAACTGTTCTGTACCTGTGGTTTATGTTCTGTTCCCACACTGATCACTTTTAGCATTCTAGTTAGTACGTTGCTTATTTCCCACTGGCAGCATCAATATCATTATAAGTGTGGTGCTATGCGTACTGAACATAGAGAAAAGACAAGATTAATCTGAACATGAACCTCAAGTTCTAGTCATTTCTCCCACCTCCCTCTTCTCTCTTCTTCTTTCCCCATTTTGTCTCACTTCTTACCCATTTTCTTCTCCATCACCTCACTCTGTTTCCCCTTTCTCCCATGGTACACTCTCCTCTACTATCCGACTCCTTCTTCTTAACCCTTTACCTCTTCCACATATCACCTCCCAGCTTCTCACCTCATCTCCCATGTCCCACTTAACCACCTTCATCTTCAAATGGTTTCACCTATCATCTGCCAGCTCAAACTTCTCTCTCCAACCCCCTCTCCTTCCTTTATCAGCCTGAAGAAGGGGCTTGGCCCAAAATGTCAACTGGTCATTCTCCTCCACAGATACTGCCTGACTTGCTGAGTTCCTCAAGCATTTTTTTGTGTGTTGCTCTGGATTTCCAGCAACTACAGAACCTCCTGTGTTTCCGATTAAACTCCGTTGGTTAACATCAAGAAAGGAATAAAATCATGGCCAGGAAATTAAGAGACCATAGAAAAGCACAGCAGAGATAAGCCATCTGACTCATCTGATCTGTGCCTAACCATGTAAACCACCTCCTTCCATCGAGCTGCACGTGACCAGAGCCCTCTGTACCCCTCCCATCCAAGTACCTTGCATGTAGCACTTGCACTGGCAGCTACTTCCACACCCTCACCACCCTCTGAGTGAAGGAGTTTCCCTTCACATTCCCCTTAATCGGTGGTGCCCCACTCAAGCATGCAGCAAAGCATCAATAAAGACACAGACTTGCCCAAAGACTACTCGGTCACCCGGTATTCGACATACCACAGGCTCTCTCTCTCTAATGAGGGAAAAAGAGGTGTCCCCGTTTCACAGCAGGAGGGGAGATGTAACGGAATAACTCGTTGATTTATGGTGTTAAAAGTCTGTTGCATCGCTTTTTCTGAGCTCTGTGCCTCTGGGCACACAGCCAGCAGCCAGCCTGCTGCTTCCGATCTTCCTTGTTCTCCCGTGACACATCAGTCGTCATCGGTGGCGGCACCGGCATTGAATCAGCCCGTTTCCAGAGCCACAAAAATCTGGCACCCCGGAGGCACGTTAGTCTTCCAGGCCTTGTCCTTGGCATATCGAAAAGCGGACAGTTATGAGGCCGCATGAGCAGGTCCCATTCCTGCAAAGAACCGAAGTCAGAGTGTAACTCCAGGCCAGGGTCTTCAAGAAGAACCTTGAAAGGGCAAAAAGACATATCACCGTCCACCACCATGACGTCCATTTCAACAGATCTAACATATCTTTAGCAAGCACATAGATAATGAGAATACTTTCCTAAATAAGGAATGCCTGAAAATAGTAGTTTTTTCTGGTGATTTCTGATATGACAATGTCCAGAAATAGTACATCACAGACAGATGTGATCCAGTGTCTCAGTCCGAAAGGATTCAGTAAACCGGACTCTCGAGAATGCAGTACAGCTATGGCGGCCATTGCTGGAGCAGACTTGGGCTCAATCGAAGCATCAGGGTCTGAGCCCGAGAGCGAAAAATGAACCGATGTTTGGCCATTGCTGGGGTGTACCTGAGAGGAGATTGAAATGGCAGGTCCCAGCCTGAGAGCTAAAACAAATGGATGCTTGGTGGATGCTGTCCAAGTTGCATGCCATCTTGGACAATGTCTCCCATCCACTACATAATGTACTGGTTGGGCACAGGGGTACAGTCAGCCAGAGACTCATTCCACCGAGATGCAACACAGAGCGTCATAGGAAGTCATTCCTGCCTGGGACCATCAAACTTTACAACTCCTCCCTTGGAGGGTCAGACACCCTGAGCCAATAGGCTGGTCCTGGACTTATTTCCTGGCACAATTTACATAATACTATTTAACTATTTATGGTTCTATTACTAGTTATTATTTATGGTGCAACTATAATGAAAACCAATTTCCCCTGGGATCAATAAAGTATGACTATGACTATGACTATAACTATGGATTTAAGCACCGAGCCAGATTTAAAAGATCAAAGAATCAAAGTCGAGGGTAAAGGACGAACTCACTACTCTGCATGGTTTACTCATCTTCACACTAAACTGTGGCGTGCAGTGATTGGCACTCATCTCTGTGCTGAACTGCCTCTGGGGCTGTGGCCTGCAGTCATCGGGCTCCTGGACTGGTATCACTTGCCTCTGTGCTGAAATGTCTCCGGGGCTGTGAACTCACTCGCAGGGTCTCTGCAGTTCACGTTCTGTGTGGTATTTGTTTATTGTTTGGACAATTTGTTCTTTTCTCACACATTGGGGGTTTGACGGTTTGTTCTGTGTGGGGGCAGGGTTTTTCAGGGATTCTATTGCGTTTCTTTGTTTAGTGGCTACCTGCAAGAAGACAAATTTCAAGGATGCATATAGTGTGCATAGTTTGATAATAAATGTACTTTGAACTTTGAACATACAGTATGTTGCATGCACATACATGTTGATAAAATTACCTGAGTGCGCTTATCTCTTTAATTTCTCCAGGTGAATGGTTGCAGCCTTTTGACGCTAAGCGCACTTATGAAGCTGACTTTCATGTCGATGACAGAACAGTGAGAGTTCGCATGATGAGAAGGATAGGAACGCATTACTGGACGTATGCCGTGGACCTCTCCAGTGAAGTGCTTCTGATGGAATATGCAGGAAATACCTCCCTATTGATTTTGCTACCGAAATCTGGAAAATTGGCAGAGCTGGAGCGGAAACTGACCATTCAAACAATTGATCATCTGTTATTATCAAAGCAAAAGCAGTAAGTTCAATTAGATCAAATTTAATGTTATTATTATTTTCTAGCTGTACAAGTGAACTAAAATAATTACCATGATGGAAAGACCATCAGACGTAGGAGCAAAATTAGGCCATTCAACCCATCAAGTCTGCCCCACCAATCCATTATGGCTGATTTATTATCTCTCTCAACCCTATTCTCCTGCTTTCACCCTGTATCCTTTGATGCCCTGACTAATCAAGAACCTATCAACCTCCACTTTAAATATACTCAATGACTTGACCCCCACAGTCATCCCTGGCAGTGATTTACCACCCTCTTACTCTCAAAGTTCCTCCTTATCTCTACTCCAAAGGGGCAACATAGAAAATAGGACTTTCAACAGTACAGCACAGGAACAGGCCATTCATTGCTATCACATCTCATCTCAGCCTTCACTGCTCCACCGAAAAGAAAAGCAAGTACATCCAACGTCTCATTATAACACATGCTCTCTAATCCTGGCAGCATCCTGGTAAACTTCTGCCGCACTCTCTCCAAAGCTTCAACATCCTTCCTATAATGAGGTGACCAGCACTGTATACAATACTCCAGATGTGGCCTAACCAGAGTTTTGTAAAGTTGCAACATAACCTCCTAACTTTTGAACTCAAGAACCAGTGAAGACAAAGAAGCCAAATGCCTTCTTCAGAGTCAGTTTTATTACCAGTGACACAAGTCATGATGGAGCATAGACAACACAGGAAGAGGCCATTCGGCCCACAGTGTTGTGCCAAACCAGCTAAAATGCAAATCAAAAACAACCAAACACTAATCCCTCCTACCCACACCATGTCCATATCCCTCCATCTTCCTTACATCCATGTGCCTGTCCAAACATCTCTTAATAGCCTCTGATGTATATGCCTCTACCACTATACCAGGCAGCATATTCCAGGCTCCCATGACTCTCTCGGTATAAAACTTACCCCTCACATCCCCCTTGAACCTACCCCCTCTCACCTTCAATGCATGCCCTCTGGCATTAGACATTTCAACCCTGGGAAACAGATACTCCCTCTAGGCCTTTAGGATCTATGCCTTTCATAACCTTGTAAACCTCAGTCAGGTCTCCTCTCAACCTCCAATGCTCCAGAGAACACAACCCAAGTTTGTCCAGTCTCTTATGATAGAACATGCCCTCTGAACCAGGAAACATACAGGTAAAGCTCTTTTGCACCCTCTCCAAATCTTTAACATCCTTCCTATGGTGGGGTGACCAGAACTGTACACAACACTCCAGAGGAAGCCTAACCAGGGTTTTATAAATTTGTAAATAACCTCTTGACTTTTGAACTCATTTCCTTGACTAATAAAAACAAATATTCCTTCTTAATCACCTTATTGACCTGTGTAGCCACTTTCAAGGAGCTAAGAATTTGGATCCCAAGATCTCTCTGCTCAGCAACACAGTTAAGGACCTTGCCCTCAACAGTGTACTGTCTCCTTGCATTTCTCCTGCCAACATGCAACACCTCACATTTATCTGGATTAAACTCCATCTGCTATTTCACTGCCTATATCTGCAAATGATCTCTATCAGCTGTACTCTTTGCCAGTCTTCTGCACCACTGACAACTCCACAATTCTTGGTATCACCTGAAACTTACTAAACCACCCATCTACAGTTTCATCCAGGTCATGTATATACATCACAAACAGCAGAGGTCCCAGCACAGATCCCTGTGGAACACCACCAATTACAGACCTCCAGCTCGAATCTCTGCTCCTGTGTCTTATGGTCTTATGGAAGAAGTCCCTTCAACCATTACCCCTTGTCTTCTATGAGCAAGCTAGTTCTGAATCTAAACAGCCAAATCACCATGCATTTTAATCTTCTGGATTAGTCTTATATGAGTGACTTTGTCAAATGCCTTACTAAGATCCATGTAGACACTGCCCTACCCTCAACAATCTCTCTCATCACCTTGTCAAAAAAGTGAATCAAATTGGTAAGGCACGACCTGCCCCACACAAAGCCATTTGACTCTCCCTAATTAGGCCAAATGCTCATATATCCTATCCCTAAGAATTTTCTCCAGCAATTTCCTGACAACTGACATGAGACTCACTGGTCTGTGGTTCCCAGAATTTTCCCTTGCCCCTCCTTAAATAAAGGTACAACATTAGCCACTCGCCAGTCCTCTGGGACCTTGCCTGTGGCCAGAGAGGACATGAAGATACCAGTCAAGGGCCCAGCAATCTCGTCTCTTGCATCCTTCAATCCCATCAGGTCCTGGGGACTTATCCACCTTAATTCTCATCAGAAGGCCCAACACTTCCTTCTCCTTGAACTCTGAACACCTTAATGTAAATATACATGCAGCACTGATCTCCTGATCTTCCAAATCCTTTTTCCTTGATAAATATTGAAGCAAAGTACTCACTAAGTACCTCACTCAGATTCTCTGCATCCAAGCAAATGTTCACCTCTTTATCGTTGAGTGATCCCACTCTCTCCCTCATTATCCTTTTGCTCTTGATGTAAGTACAGAATTCCTTTGGATTCACCTTAATCCTACTTGTCAAGGACTTTTCAAGACCTCTCCTGGCTTTCCTAATTCCCATCTCAAGTTCTTTTTTGGCTTCTTTGTACTCCTCATGTGTTTCATTTCATCTTAACTTTTGAAGCTTTACATACCTTTTCTTTTTCTTCTTGACTAAATTCATCACTGCTCATGACATCCGAGGTTCTCTTATCTTTCCATCCCTGTCTTTCCTTCTAACAGGAACATATCTTTCCTGCACTCTGCACAATTCATCTTTAAACACACTCCAGATGTCTGATGTGGACTTTCCAGAGAAAAGGTGTTCCCAAATAACGCTTCTTAGTTCCTGCTTAACATCTTCTTAATTTACCCTACTCCAACTTAAAACTCTCCCACAAAGACCATACACTGTCCTGAAATTCAAGGAGTTGAGGTCACTGTTCGCTAACTGTTCACCCACTGAAAGGTCAGTCACCTCTGGCCAGGCTCATTACCTAACACCAGGTCCAGTACGGCCCCTCCTCTTGTTAGACTGTCCACATATTGATTTCAGAAACCTTCCTGGATGCACTTAAGAAATTCTGTCCTATCTAAACCCCTTACACTAAGAAGCTCCCATTTTATATTAGGGAGGTTGAAATCCCCATGACAATGACCCTAATATTTTTACACATTTCCTTGATCTGACTACATATCTGTTCCTCAATGTCCCGTTGGCTATTAGGGGTCAGTGGTACAATTCCATCAGTGTGATTGCACCTTTCCTATTCTATCCAAATGACTCAGTATCTGACATCTGACCCCTCCATTATCTCCCTGAGTACAGCTGTGATATTGTCCCTGATTAGTAGTGCTGCTCCCCCCATCCCCCACCCCCTCTTTTACCTCCTCTATCTTTTCCAGTTATTGTGTTTGTCTTAACGTGTTCTTTTGCAGCTGCATCAGACCCGGAGTTGCAATTATTTTATTCTCCTTTGGACCTGTGTACTGGAAATTATATAAAACAATCTTGAACCTTCAATCCATAGATGCTGCCTAATCTGTTGTTTTCCTCCTACAGTTTTGTGCGCGTGTATTAATTTTTAGATTTCTTTTGTGTTAGTTTAATTTATTTATCAGTAAAAGTTTAAAAATACACGATGTGAGAAAATGTGAGATGATACAATACTTTTCTGGTGTTATGTTCATGACAGATCTGTAGATGTGCATTTCCCAAAGATGACGCTGAAGACAGTTTACAAACTCAAAACCCTACTGAGGTCCATGGGTATCAAAGATGCATCTACTAACTATGCAAACTTTTCTGGAATATCTGATGACCATCTAAAATTATCAGAGGTAAACCATTGGAAAATTGATTATATTGAATACAGTTTATGTTAACTAACAAAAGATCACAAAAGTACTGCTTGGTTTATTGGGATAATTTAAATGTTTAAGTTTGTATGCACTCATTGAATATGAATGCACGAACTACCCTACACAATCCATACGTATCCTATACATATCTACCCACTGACCCACCCCTCCACATTCCCTATGTACAGTATACTATACATATCCACCCAATGATATTAAATTGGGTTTAATATCATTGGCATATGTTGTGAAATTTGTTTTTGTTAATAATGATAAACTGTACATTACAATAGGAAATATATTACTAAAAATTAAATTAAATAATTAGTGCAGAGAGAGAGCAAAAAATATAGTGAGGTTGTATACATGGGTTCATTGTCAGTTCAGAAATCTGATGGTGGAGGGGAAGAAGCTTTTCCTAAACATTGAGTGTATGTCTTCAGGCACCTGTATCTCTTCCTTGATGGCAGCAATGAGAAGAGGGCACGTCCTGCGTGGAATATACAAACATAGTACTCTCACAAACAACAGGAATTCTGTAGATGCTGGAAATTCGATGTAGCGAAGGAAACACTCTATGTGTGTGAACAATCTATGTTCCGTGCCTATTCTGGTATCTCTCCCACACTTTTCCTTCGCTACATCGACGACTGCATTGGCGCTGCTTCCTGCACGCATGCAGAACTCGTTGACTTTATTAACTTTGCCTCCAACTTTCACCCTGCCCTCAAGTTTATCTGGTCCATTTCTGACACCTCCCTCCCCTTTCTAGATCTTTCTGTCTCTGTCTCTGGAGACAGCTTATCCACTGATGTCTACTAGAAGCCTACTGACTTTCACAGCTATCTGGACTATTCCTCTTCTCACCCTGTCTCTTGCAAAAACGCCATCCCCTTCTCGCAATTCCTCCATCTCCGCCGCATCTGCTCTCAGGATGAGGCTTTTCATTCTAGGACGAGGGAGATGTCTTCCTCTTTTAAAGAAAGGGGCTTCCCTTCCTCCACTATCAACTCTGCTCTTAAACGCATCTCCCCCATTTCACGTACATCTGCTCTCACTCCATCCTCCCACCACCCCACTAGGAATAGGGTTCCCCTGGTCCTCATCTACCACCCTACCAGCCTCCGGGTCCAACATATTATTCTCCGTAACTTCCGCCACCTCCAACTGGATCCCAGCACTAAGCACATCTTTTCCTCCCCGCCCTCTCTGCATTCCGCAGGGATTGCTCCCTACGCAGCTCCTTTGTCCATTCGTCCCCCCCATCCCTCCCCACTGATTTCCCTCCTGGCACTTATCCATGTAAGCGGAACAAGTGCTACACATGCCCTTACACTTCCTCCCTTACCACTATTCAGGGCTCCAGACAGTCCTTCCAGGTGAGGCAACACTTCACCTGTGAGTCGACTGGGGTGATATACTGCGTCCGGTGCTCCCGATGTGGCCTTTTATATATTGGCGAGACCCGACGCAGACTGGGAGACCGCTTTGCTGAACATCTACGCTCTGTCCGCCAGAGAAAGCAGGATCTTTGAACATCGACTTCTCTAACTTCCGCTAAGGTCCCACCTCCCCCTCGTACCCCATCTGTTAATTATTTTTATGCACACATTCTTTCTCTCACTCTCCTTTTTCTCCCTCTGTCTCTCTGAATATACCGCTTGCCCATCCACTGGGTCCCCCCCCCCGTCTTTCTTCCCGGACCTCCTGTCCCATGATCCTCTCGTATCCCCTTTTGCCTATCACCTGTCCAGCTCTTGGCTCTATCCCTCCCCCTCCTGTCTTCTCCTATCATTTTGGATCTCCCCCTCCCCCTCCAACTTTCAAATCCCTTACTCACTCTTCCTTCAGTTAGTCCTGATGAAGGGTCTCGGCCTGAAACGTCAACTGCACCTCTCCCTACAGATGCTGCTTGGCCTGCTGCGTTCACCTGCAACTTTGATGCCATACGTATCCTATACATATCTACCCACTGACTCACCCCTCCACATTCCCTATGTACAGTATACTATACATATCCACCCAATGATATTAAATTGGGTTTAATATCATTGGCATATGTTGTGAAATTTGTTATTGTTAATAATGATAAACTGTACATTACAATAGGAAATATACTTTTAAAAATTAAATTAAATAATTATTGCAAAGAGAGAGCAAAAAATATAGTGAGGTTGTATACATGGGTTCATTGTCCGTTCAGAAATCTGATGGTGGAGGGGAAGAAGCTTTTCCTAAACATTGAGTGCATGTCTTCAGGCTCCTGTACCTCTTCCTTGATGGTAGTAATGAGATGAGGGCACATCCTGAGTGGAACATACAAACATAGTACTCTCACTACAGTTTTACTGAAGACCTACAGAACTGAAGCATGGTCTCTCTACTTGCAACAAACAGTAAGATTTTCTTAGCATTCCTGGCTGCTTGCTGTATCTGCTGCTAAAACTGTTTGAATCTTGTACCAGAACCGAGATCCCTTCCTAGTGTTCTGCAACTGTTCTGAGGATATATTTTTTTCACTTTTTCACCCAAAATGGATAAGTTCACATTTTACCACCTAATACTCCATTTCTCATATCTCTGCCTACTTACTTAGACAATCGATATCCCTTTCTAGTCGCCCTAGGTCTTCCTCACAACTCAGTTTCCTGCCTATCTTTGTGTCATGGGAAGAGATCCAGGGATAATTCTCAAAACTACGGACCAGTGAGTCTGACATGACTTTCTAACTTGATTAATTTTTTTTGACAAATTGATGAGGGTGATTGATGAAGTTAGAACTGTGGATGTTGTCCACATGGAGTTTAATAAGACATTTGACAATCTCTCTCACTGGAGATTAAGATGCATGGGATCAATGGCAGCTTGGATTCAGAACTGGCTTGCCTATAGAGGGTAGAGGTCGAGGAGACTTACTCTATTTGGAGGTCTATGATTTGTGATGTTCTGCAGAGATCTGTACTGGGATCTCTGCTGTTTATGATGTATATAAGTGACCTGGATGAAAATGTAGATGGAAGGGTTAGTAAATAGCAGATGATACAAAAATTGGTGGTGTTCTCAATAGCATAAATGACTGGAAAAATATAATTGGATATAGATTGATTGCAGATATGTATAGAGAAATGTCAGATGGTGTTTAACCCCTGGGAGGTCAAATTTAAAGGTATAGTACTCTGTTAATGGCAAGAGACTTAACAGTGCTGCTGAGCAGAGGGATCCTGGGGTCCAAGTTCATAAATCCCTGAAAGTGGCTACTCAGGTTGATAGGGTAGTTCAGAAGGCAAATATGCATGCTTGCCTTCATTAGTCCAGGATTAGAGGGCATGTGCTATAATGAGAGATTGGACAAATGTGGGTTGTTTTCTCTGGAGTGCCAGAGGCTGAAGGGAGATTTGATAGAGCTTTATTAGTTTATGAGAGGGATAGATAGAGTAGACAGACAGTAGCTTTTTCCCAGGGTTGAAATGTCTAATACCAGAGGGCACGTATTTAAGGTGAGGGGGTAAACTTCAAAGGAAATGTGAGAGGCAAATTTCTTGACACAAAGTGTGGTGGGTGCCCGGAACGTGCAGCCTGGGGTGGTGGTAGAGGCAGATACATTAGGGTATTTTAAGCAATATTTCAATAGACATGAATTTGAGGAAAATGAATGGAATTGGACATTGTGTAGGCAGAATGGATTAGTATAATTGACCATTTACTGACTATTTCATTTGCTGAGCTGAAGGACCTGTTCAGGGCCTGTACTGTCTACGTTCTATCTCCTAAGAGTACCGTTGGCACTCATGCAGCAATAATTTTCATGTTGTGGCCGGCACACAGAAACCAAATGTGCAATAATTTTCATGTTGTGGCCGGCACACAGAAACCAAATGTGCAATTATTGTTGGCACTCATGCAGCAATAATTTTCATGTTGTGGCCGGCACACAGAAACCAAATGTGCAATAATTTTCATGTTGTGGCCGGCACACAGAAACCAAATGTGCAATTATTGTTGGCACTCATGCAGCAATAATTTTCATGTTGTGGCCAGCACACAGAAACCAAATGTGCAATGTTTAGTTGTTTCCTTGTAAATAACAACCTTCTGGTAGCATGATAGCATGGTGTGTACCTCAAGCCTCTGCGTGCTCTTGATTCTTTCCACTATCCAAAAACGTACCGGTTAGTAAGTTGATTGGTCATTTTAAATTCTCCTGTGATTAGGAAATAGGATGTCATGTTGAAGTTGTATAAGATATTGGTGAGGCCGAATTTGAGGTATTGTGAGCAGTTTTGGTCAGCTACCTGCAGGAAAGATGTAAATAAGGTTGAAAGAGTACTGAGAAAATTTACAAGGATGTTGCCTGGACTGGAGGACCTGAGTTATAAGGAAAGATTAAATTGGTTAGAACTTTATTCCTTGGAATGTAGAAGACTTATAAATAATACAAAATTATGAGAGGTGTAAATGTGCTAAATGCAAGCAGGATTTTTCCACTGTTGGGTGGGACAACAAATAGTGGTCATAGGTTAAGGGTGAAAGGGGAAAAGTTCAAGGGGAATGAGGGGAAACTTCTTCTCTCAGAGGGTTGAGAGTGTGGAATGAGCTGCCAGTGCAATTGGTGCATGTGAGCTCAATTTCAATGCTTACGAGAGGATCAGAGTTCAGAGTTCAAGGCCAATGCTGTCTGGAAGGAGCTTGGACTTCCTACTCGTGAACACATGGCTTGACTTCGGGTTACCTGGGTTCCCTCCAAAGCCCAAAGTCGTACTGGTTATTAGGCTAATTGCTGATTGCAAATCAAAGTTGAAAGTAAACTTGTTATCACAGTACATATATTGTATGTCAGCACAAACAACCCTGAGATTCAGTTTCTTGTGGGCATAGTCTATAAATCCAAGAAACACAATAAAATCAATGAAAGACTGCACTGACAACAGGAATTCTGCAGATGCTGGAAATTCAAGCAACACACATCAAAGTTGCTGGTGAATGCAGCAGGCCAGGCAGCATAAGGGTCTCGGCCTGAAACTTTGACTGTACTTCTTCCTAGAGATGCTGCCTGGCCTGCTGCTTTCACCAGCAACTTTGATGTGTGTTGAAAGACTGCACTGAATAGGATGAACAAACAACAAATGTGCAAAGGACCACAAAATCTGTTAAGGATGGTGGTGAATCTTGGTCGCTCGGGTTCAGATGTCTGATGTTCTGGTGTTTGCCGAGCTTGAGGATGTTTCATTACCAGTCGCAGTGACATCCTCAGTGCGCAGTTGTTGGTGTTTCTCTCTGGGAGTGCTTGTGTTCATGGAGACCCCTGTTCACTTGCTTTGATCCTGATTGGCGAGCCCTTCAGTTGACCTTTGAATTCTATTGCCTCACGTCTTAAGAGCCTCGACTGGTGAGGAAACATCTGCAAGCTAATTGGCAGGCTCGGCAAATGTGGCAACATCAAAAAATAAAATTTCACTGCTAGAGGGAAGAATAAATACATTTAAATACCAGCAAATTCTGTAAGCAAACATCACACCATCTGGAAAAAAGCTGAAGATGAAAAGAGGATAGCTTATACAACAGGATAATGATCCTAAACGCACCTCAAAATCCACAATGGACTACCTCAAGAGGTGCAAGCTGAAGGTTTTGCCATGGCATCACAGTCCCCCGACCTAAACATCATCAAAAATCTGTGGATAGACCTCAAAAGAGCAGTGCATGCAAGACGGCCCAAGAATCTCACAGAACTAAAAGCCTTTTGCAAGGAATAATGGACGAGAATCACCCAAACAAGAATTGAAAGACTCTGAGCTGGCTACAGGAAGCGTTTACAAAATGTGATACTTCCCAAAGGAGGTGTTACTAAGTACTGAACATGCCCGGTGCCCAAAGATTTGCTTCAGGACATTTTCCTTTTTTGTTATTTTGAGACTGTAAAAGATGAAAATAAAAAAGTAATCTTGCTTAAAATATTAAAGAAATGAGACATCTTTAACTTTATGCCTTCTGGAAATGAGGTCATCTTTTACTTGCTTAGCTTTCACAGTAACAGAAATTTTGTCAGGGGTGCCCAAACTTTTGCATGCCACTGCAAATAAGCAATAAGCATTGAGAACATTTGAAAGTAAGTTCATAGTTTGTGGGAAAGTTTGAAACTTAGGATGAGTGAAGTTATCAAGAGCTTGATGGTTGAGGTGGAATAACTCTTTGTGAACCTGGTAGTGGGGGTCCTGAGGCTCCTCTACCTTCTTCCTCATGGCAACAGCAAGAAGAGAGCATGTCCTGGATGGTGGGTGGGTGGAAATGTACTTAGGCTGGTGTTAAATCTGTGGGTTAGGGTTAGGATTAGAGTTAATTATCTCGAAATAATTAAATAGCCAGTTTGAATAATTTAGTGCATGTTTATAGGCCTAAAACACAACAACACTGTTTTTGTAAGTTGTAGGATATTAATCATATATAGTAATAAAGTATTTGGAAAATCTATGAAACTTATAAATTGGATGTTTTTGTTATAAATCAAGTTTGATGCCTTTTTTTCCCTCTGTAGGTGATACATAAGGCTGGGCTGGAAGTAAATGAGGAAGGAACAAAATCTGCTGCACTTAGAAACGATGAATTAATCCAAAGATCTCTTCCTATTGAGTTTAAATGTAACAGACCTTTCTTGTTACTAATTGCTGATAAATATGTCCAGAGTGTCCTGTTTGCTGGGAGAGTGAGGAACCCCAACATTTGATCACAGAGTCCACACCATCACAAAACTTGTGCATCTCCGGATGGAAAACAATGCAGTTACTTCTAACACTTAAACTTGTAACATTTAAATATTGGGAGCTGGCTAACATAATTTAGGTTTGCTTTATAATAGGTTAAAATGTCAGGCATTGATTGAAGAGATTTCAAGTCAAAGTAAACTGAAGCACCTTCAATTACTCCAAAAGACTGAGGTTTGGTAAAATACTGAAAGGCTTTTATTCGCTGTACAATACGACCTCCACACTGAATGCCTGCCCCCGGACTGAGGGGGAGGGGCAAGGCGAACCCCTTTATACAGGACTCTGTGGGAGGAGCCACAGGGGCAGTCAGCAGAGGGGTGTGTCCAGACAGGTAACCGAGTTACAACATACATACATGGTTTACCACATAAACCTTTCAACAATATCCACATTAACAAAATATTTCAAATATAGACTTCTTGATTGTTATGATTTGCTTAATACATATTTGATTGAATGACATGATTTATATTAAAGTAGAAATTGCACCTGATCTTTACTAGTAGAGTTTGTTATTGGTTTTACTTCAAAGCTCTTCTTCAACTTGCTCTTGTAGACATGTATTTCAAGATAAGAGTCACAGGAAGATTTCCAAACTGTATAAATGATCCATTTATCCTCAGGCACTCAGTAAAAAATGCGATAAGCATGAGAGATTCTACAGATATTGGAAATTTTGAGCAACATGCACAAAACACACAAAATGCTGGAGAAACTTAGCAGGTCATGCAGCGTCTATGAAATGAATAAACAAATGTATATCTCAGGCCCAGGCAAGGCCAAGTGGCTGGGAAAGGTTAAAAGGAATCTGAAAGGAGAGGAGAATGGACCATGGGAGAAAGGGAAGGAGGAGGGTCACCAGGGAGAGATGAAGGTAGGGGAGAAGAATAAGGGGCCAGAGATGGGAAAAGAAGAGAGAAGGGTTTTTTTTAACCGGAAAAAACAATGTTCATGCCATCAGGTTGGGGGCTACACAAGTCAAGTCAAGTTTATTGTCATTTAATTATATATCTATATATAATGTATATTACCATGTAATATACAGTATATAACAATGAGACAGTTCTTCAAACCAGGTTAGTACACATAACAGGGTAACATGAATATAAGGATAAAATATACAGATGAATCACACATAAATAACAAATTGAAGTGCATTAATATTAAATATTGTAAGGTACGGAACAGATTAACCAGTGACTCAGAATATGATGTGACAAGGAATTCAGAAGCCTAACAGCCTGGGGGAAGAAATTGATTCTCACCCAGACCCAGAGGAACATGAGGTATTGCTCCCCCATTCTGAGAGTGGCCTCATCACAAAGTGAAAGAAGAGGACATGGATCGACCTATCAGAGTGAGAATGGGGATCGGAATTAAAATGGTCTCACTATTGCAGATGAGTCATGCAGTGGCTGATGAAAGGAGAAAGGTTATCACATTTTTGTTGAAAATGCAAGATGTGGTGAATCTGGAAGAGCAGAATATCTGTTGGAGGAACTCACTGGGAAACTCTGGCAGATCTTTTGTATAATTTAGCCAGAGTGGTGAATCTGTGGAATGCTTTGCCACAGACAGCTGTGGAGGCCAAGTCTTTATGTATATTAATAGATTCTTTATTGGTCAGAGAATGAAGATTTCTGAGATTAAATGTATCAGCCCTGATCAAATGGCAGAGTAGACTCGATGGGCCAAATGGCTTAACTCTTCTATATCTTATGGTTTTATGGTTCCAAGGAATAAAGCCCTAACATATTCAATCTTCTCTTATAACTCAGGTCCTCCAGTCCCAGCAATATTCTTGTAAACTTTCTCTGTACTCTTTCAACCTTTTTTAAACAAAATTACAAAGCCACATCCAACCTTTTGCCTATCCGCATGTGATTTCGATACAATGTGTATCCCTGGACACTAAGCTCCCAGCTATAATCTTCTTTCAGCCACAATTCAGCAATGAATTGCTGGAACAATTCAGCCCACAACATCATATATGCCGATCTGTAACTGTGCTACAAGTTCAACTACCTTATTCCATATACTGTGCACAAAGGTAACATCTTCTGTTCTGTATTCACCCTTTTTGATTTTATAGAACATAGAATAGTACTGCACAGTACAGGCTCTTTGGACCACAATGTTGTGCCGACCCTCAAACCCTGCCTCCCATATAAGCCCCCACCTTAAATTCCTCCATATACCTGTCTAGTAGTCTCTTAAACTTCACTAGTGTATCTGCCTCCACCACTGACTCAGGTAGTGCATTCCACGCACCAACCACTCTCTGAGTAAAAAACCTTCCTCTAATATCCCTCTGAAACTTCCCACCCCTTACCTTAAAGCCATGTCCTCTTGTATTGAGCAGTGGTGCCCTGGGGAAGAGGCGCAGGCTATCCACTCTATCTATTCCTCTTATTATCTTGTACACCTCTATCATGTCTCCTCTCATCCTCCTTCTCTCCAAAGAGTAAAGCCCTAGCTCCCTTAATCTGATCATAATGCATACTCTCTAAACCAGGCAGCATCCTGGTAAATCTCCTCTGTCTGCACGATGCTAAACTCAAGTTTCTATGAATGATGGAAGATGACAAATCAAAGAGTAATTTGAAACTTACAGCCCATGCCATTCTGACACAAAAGTACTAGCATGTTCTCACACTAAAATCGTCTGTATCGGCATCATTTTCCCGGCAAAATCTAGCTGATTGTGTTTATATCTAAAATGATGAAGCCAAACATGTTTGGAGTGCCGTTAGAAACATATGCACACTGGACTATGGAAATAGAATTGAAATATACTTTTTCAATTGATGCTGGAAGAACTGATTATAGAATTTATGAGAAGGAAACCAAAGGTCCATCAACCAGATCTCCTCGGAGGATCAGAGATGGAGAGGGTCGGCAACTTTACATTCCTCGTTGCTATAATTTTGAAGGACCTGTCCTGGCCCAGCACGTACATGTAGTTACAAAGAAAACATGGCAATGCCTCTACTTCATTAGGAGATTTTGGAAAGTTGGCATGACATCTAAAACTTTGACAAATTTCTATAGATGTGCGGTGGAGAGTATATTGACTGGCGGCATCACAGCCTGGTATGGAAACAGCAATGCCCTTGCACAGAAAATCCTACAAGAAGTTCTGGATGCAGCCCAGTCCATCATGGGCATAGCCCTCCCACAATTGAGTACATCTATATGAAACGCTGTTGCAGGAAAGCAACATCAATCATCACCGTCCCCCACCACCCAAGACATGCTCTCTTCTCTAGCTTCCAATAAACCCCTCGTTCACCTTCCTCCTTCTACTTCCCCAGCTCTTTGTCTTCATTCTATAGTCCTCTGGTCTTTCTTACAAGATTCCTTCTTCATCAGCATTTTGCTTTTGCTGCGATACACCTCTCAGTTTCTCACATTCTTCCTTTTTGCCTCCTCACCCTCCCGCCTTCCTCTCAATTGGATTGATCTATCACATGCCAATTCCTGCTCCTCCTCCCAAACACCACCTTTTGATTTATGTATCTATCTATCTATCTATTTATTTAGCAACACATTTTGGAACAGGCTCTTCTGGCCCAATGAGCTGCACCACACAGCAACCCAGTGATTTAACGCAAGTCTAATCAGGGGACAATTTACAATGACCAATTAACCTGCTAACCAGCATGTCCTTAGCTTCTGGGAGGAAACCAGAGCATCTGGAGGAAACACATGCGGTTACAGGGAAGATGTACAAACTCCTTACATACGGCGCTGGAAGTGAACTCCAAACTCCAACAGCACAAGCCGTAATAGCGTCACCCCAACCGCTGT
The DNA here is from genome assembly GCF_030028105.1 of Mobula birostris. Classification (NCBI taxonomy): domain Eukaryota; kingdom Metazoa; phylum Chordata; class Chondrichthyes; order Myliobatiformes; family Myliobatidae; genus Mobula; species Mobula birostris. Next base: position 248,916,378 of record NC_092370.1, on the reverse strand, counting down.
GCTGCCATGGCCCCCCACTTTGGCTTCCATTTCTGTCCTGGTGGTTTCAGCTTCAAACATCAACAGCCCATTTCACTTTGTAGGTGTTGCCTGACTTATTGAGTTCCTCCAACGTTTGATGTGTACTGAAATATTAAAATATTAAAATAAATAGAAGTACTTGCAGAGATTGTTAAGAGCTTATAGTCAAAGTCATACTTTATTGATCCCAGGGGAAAATGGTTTTCGTTACAGTTGCACCATAAATAATAAATAGTAATAGAACCATAAATAATTAAATATTAATATGTAAATTATGCCAGTAAATTATGAAATAAGTCCAGGACCAGCCTATTGGCTCAGGGTGTCTGACCCTCCAAGGGAGGAGTTGTAAAGTTCGATGGCCACAGGCAGGAATGACTTCCTATGACGTTCTGTGCTGCATCTTGGTGGAATGAGTCTCTGGCTGAATGTACTCCTGTGCCCACCCAATACATTATGTAGCGGATGGGAAACATTGACCAAGATGGCATGCAACTTACACAGCATCCTCTTTTCAGACACCACTGTGAGAGAGTCCAGTTCCATCCCCACAACATCACTGGCCTTACAAATGAGCTTGTTGATTTTGTTGGTGTCTGCTACCCTCTGCCTGCTGCCCCAGCACACAACAGCAAACATGATAGCACTGGCCACCACAGATTCGTAGAACATCCTCAGCATCATCCGGCAGATGCTAAAGGACCTCAGTCTCTTCAAGAAATAGAGACGGCTCTGACCCTTCCTGTAGACAGCCTCAGTGTTCTTTGACCAGTCCAGTTTATTGTCAATTCGTATCCCCAGGTATTTGTAATCCTCCACCATGTCCACACTGACCCCCTGGATGGAAACAGGGGTCACCGGTACCTTAGCTCTCCTCAGGTCTACCACCAGCTCCTTAGTCTTTTTCACATTAAGCTGCAGATAATTCTGCTCACACCATGTGACAAAGTTTCCTACCGTAGCCCTGTACTCAGCCTCATCTCCCTTGCTGATGCATCCAACTATGGCAGAGTCATCCGAAAACTTCTGAAGATGACAAGACTCTGTGCAGTAGTTGAAGTCTGAGGTGTAAATGGTGAAGAGAAAGGGAGACAAGATAGTCCCCTGTGGAGCCCCAGTGCTGCTGATCACTCTGTCGGACACACAGTGTTGCAAGCACACGTACTGTGGTCTGCCAGTCAGGTAATTAAGACTCCATGATACCAGGAAAGCATCCACCTGCATCACTGTCAGCTTCTCCCTCAGCAGAGCAGGGCGGATGGTGTTGAACGCACTGGAGAAGTCAAAAAACATGACCCTCACAGTGCTCGCTGGCTTGTCCAGGTGGGCGTAGACACGGTTCAGCGGGTAGACGATTTAACTCAAAACTAATAAAGGATAAAATATTATGGAAGAGACCAATCTTGGGTGTATTTCAAACTATTGGATAGGTTGTTAATAAAAGCAGATAATTTACTGATTGTTTGATTTGACTCCTAGTGGCTAAGAAGAAAGGATGCCACATGGGGTGTCATGGTAGAGTGACGCTATCACAGCTCAGGGGCGTCAGAGTTCAGTTTATTTCTGGTGTCCTCTGTAAACTAGTATGTATGTTCTTCCCATGTGTGCATGGGTTTTCTCTGGGTGTTCCTGTTTCCTCTCACAGTCCAAAGACATATCAGTTAGTAAGTTAATTAGCCACTGTGAATTGTCCTGTGATTAGACTAGGGTTAAATCGGTGCAGCTACTTGGCTGGAAGGGTCTATTCTGTGCTGTAATCTCTAAATAAATCAATAAATAAGAAAAGAGTACGTGCAATAGCAGCAAAATGTCTGTATGGAGTTTGTATGTTCTTGGCGTGTGTGCATGGGTTTCCTCCGGGTGATCCAGTTTCAACCCACGTTCCAAAGATGTGCCAGTTAGAAGGCTAACCGGTCATTGTAAATTGTCCTGTGATTAGTCTCAGGCTGAATAGATGAGTTGCTGGGCAGTGCAGGTCATTGAGTTGACAGGGCTTGCTTTGCACTGTATGAGAGGTGATTGATAAGTTCGTGGCCTAGGGTAGAAGGAGTCAGTTTTAGAAAACCTAGCACATTTATTTTTCCTACATTTACACACTTAATCCAGCGGTCATGGAGCATACGGATCCCTTCTTTGTAGAAGTTGGCGTCTTGGACCTCCAAAAGTGGTCCTCAGCAGGGGTGATTGATAAGTTTGTGGCCTAAGCTAGAAGGAGATGAGCTACTAACTTCAAACTTTCTGCATTTTCACTCAAAGAGTTGAACTGCACGTGCATATAACGAGAGCTGTATAACTCATCTCTTTCTAACTAGGCCATGAATTTATCAATCACCCCTGCCGTGAACCACCTGGAGGTTCAAGAGGCTCTCATTACTGGATCACCCGGAGGAAACTCATGCGCTCATGAGAAGAACATACAAACTCCATACAGACATTTTGCTGCTATTGAACGTACTCTTTTCTTATTTATTGATTTATTTGGAGATTACAGCACAGAATAGACCCTTCCAGCCGAGACCCTTCGTCAGGACTAACTGAAGGAAGAGCTAGTAAGAGATTTGAAAGTGGGAGGGGGAGGGGAAGTAGCAGGATCCTCTTTTGAGTCAGTATGGGTGGAAGTCAGGAACAGGAAGGGAGCAGTTACTCTATTGGGGGTATTCTATAGGCCCCCTGGTAACAGCAGAGATACAGAGGAGCAGATTGGGAGGCAGATTTTGGAAAGGTGCAAAAATAACAGGGTTGTTATCATGGGTGACTTTAACTTTCCTAATATTGATTGGCACCTGATTAGTTCCAAGGGTTTAGATGGGGCAGAGTTTGTTAAGTATGTCCAGGATAGATTCCTGTCACAGTATGTGGACAGCCCGACCAGGGGGAATGCCATACTAGATCTAGTACTAGGTAATGAACCGGGCAGGTCACAGATCTCTCAGTGGGTGAGCATCTGGGGGACAGTGACCACCACTCCCTGGCCTTTAGCATTATCATGGAAAAGGATAAAATCAGAGAGGACAGGAAAATTTTTAATTGGGGAAGGGCAAATTATGAGTCTAAAAGGCTAGAACTTGCGGGTGTGAATTGGGATGATGTTTTTGCAAGGAAATTTAGTATGGACATGTGGTCGATGTTTAGAGATCTCTTGCAGGATGTTAGGGATAAATTTGTCCCGGTGAGGAAGATAACGAATGGTAGGGTGAAGGAACCGTGGGTGACAAGTGAGGTGGAAAATCTAGTCAGGTGGAAGAAGGCAGCATACATGAGGTTTAGGAAGCAAGGATCAGATGGGTCTATTCAGGAATACAGGGAAGCAAGGAAGGAGCTTAAGAAGGGGCTAAGAAGAGCAAGAAGGGGGCATGGGAAGGCCTTGGCGAGTAGGGTAGAGGAAAACCCCAAGGCATTCTTCAATTATGTGAAGAAAAAAAGGATGACAGGAGTGAAGGTAGGACCGATTAGAGATAAAGGTGGGAAGATGTGCCTGGAGGCTGTGAAAGTGAGTGAGGTCCTCAATGAATACTTCTCTTCGGTATTCACCAATGAGAGGGAACTTGATGATGGTGAGGACAATATGAGTGAGGTTGATGTTCTGGAGCATGTTGATATTAAGGGAGAGGAGGTGTTGGAGTTGTCAAAATACATTAGGACGGATAAGTCCCCGGGGCCTGACGGAATATTCCCCAGGCTGCTCAACGAGGCGAGGGAAGAGATTGCGGAGCCTCTGGCTAGGATCTTAAGTCCTCGTTGTCCACGGGAACGGTACCAGAGGATTGGAGGGAGGCGAATGTTGTCCCTTTGTTCAAAAAAGGTAGTAGGGATAGTCCGGGTAATTATAGACCAGTGAGCCTGACGTCTGTGGTGGGAAAGCTGTTGGAAAAGATTTTAAGAGATCGGATCTCTGGGCATTCAGAGAATCATGGTCTGATCAGGGACAGTCAGCCTGCCTTTGTGAAGGGCAGATCCTGTCTAACAAGCCTGATAAGAGTTCTTTGAGGAGGTGACCAGCCATATAGATGAGGGTAGTGCAGTGGATGTGATCTATATGGATTTTAGTAAGACATTTGACAAGGTTCCACATGGTAGGCTTATTCAGAAAGTCAGAAGGCATGGGATCCAGGGAAGTCTGGCCAGGTGGATTCAGAATTGGCTTGCCTGCAGAAGGCAGAGGACCGTGGTGGAGGGAGTACATTCAGATTGGAGGATTGTGACTAGTGGTGTCCCACAAGGATCCGTTTTGGGCCCTTTACTTTTCGTGATTTTTATTAACGACCTGGATGTGGGGGTAGAAGGGTGGGTTGGCAAGTTTGCAGACGACACAAAGGTTGGTGGTGTTGTAACTAGTGTAGAGGATTGTCAAAGATTGCACAGAGACATTGATAGGATGCAGAAGTGGGCTGAGAAGTGGCAGATGGAGTTCAACCCGGAGAAGTGTGAGGTGGTACACTTTGGAAGGACAAACTCCAAGGCAGAGTACAAAGTAAATGGCAGGATACTTGGTAGTGTGGAGGAGCAGAGGGATCTGGGGGTACATGTCCACAGATCCCTGACAGTTGCCTCACAGGTGGATAGGGTAGCTAAGAAAGCTTATGGGGTGTTAGCTTTTATAAGTCGAGGGATAGAGGTTAAGAGTCGCAATGTAATGATGCAGCTCTATAAAACTCTGCTTAGGCCACATTTGGAGTACTGTGTCCAGTTCTGGTCACCTCACTATAGGATGTGGAAGCATTGGAAAGGGTACAGAGAAGATTTGCCAGGATGCTGCGTGGTTTAGAGAGTATGCAATATATCAGAGATTAAGGGAGCTAGGGCTTTACTCTTTGGAGAGAAGTTGGATGAGAGGAGACATGATAGAGGTGTACAAGATAATAAGAGGAATAAATAGAGTGGATAGCCAGCGCCTCTTCCCCAGGGCACCACTGCTCAATACAAGAGGACATGGCTTTAAGGTAAAGGGTGGGAAGTTCAAGGGGGATATTAGAGGAAGGTTTTTTACTCAGAGAGTGGTTGGTGCGTGGAATGCACTGCCTGAGTCAGTGGTGGAGACTGATACACTAGTGAAGTTTAAGAGACTACTAGACAGGTATATGGAGGAATTTAAGTTGGGTGCTTATATGGGAGGCAGGGTTTGAGGGTGGGCACAACATTGTGGGCCGAAGGGCCTGTACTGTGCTGTATTGTTCTACGTTCTATGTTCAATGTCAGTCAGATTGATTCCAACTTTACCTTGCAGTTTGCAGATAAAGCACATCTTCATTCAAATAGTAGTTAATGATAACAAGTTGCCAGTTTAAAACAGATCCTGCACCTTAACTTTGGTTCCCTTATTACTGAAATCTGAGTCCCTCAACTGTACTGACACTAGTATTGAAATAAACGCTTGCTCATTTGAAAGCTTCTTTCAAGTCTTTTCTTGGGTTTTCTGTGTACCTGAACACACCATTGGGACTGAGATTAGTGCAGTTACTGATTACACATCAATCCAAAATGATCTTAAGATCAGACCTTAGTCTGAGTGAACTCCTGATTCAATGATCTGATTTTTCTGGACAAAGAATTGAGCAGGACCAATAGACAGGCCTGATGACAAACAGTCAGAGAGGTGCTGGAGGTCGGATCCCACCCACCCTGCTCATGGACAGAAAGTACTGGAAGAAATCAGCAGAATATGCAGCTTCTAAAGAGGGAAATAAATATTAACATTTCTATAAGACCAACCATTGGAGCAGAATGAAGCCATTCGGCCCCTCGACACTGATCCGTCATTCCATCATGGCTGATTCATTTCCATCTCAACCCCGTTCTCCTGTCTTCTCCCTGTAACATTTCACATCCTAATTAATCAAAAAAACATCAACCTCTGCCTTAAATACACCCAATGACATGGCTCCACAACCACTGCGGCAAGAAATTCCACAGAGTCACCACCCTCTATCTGAAAAAAATTCTTCCTCATCTACGTTCTAAAAGGACATCCCTGTGTTCTGAAACTGTGCCCTCTGGTCCTTGGCTCCCCCAACTATAGGAAACATCCTGTCCACATCCACTCTATGCAGGAATTTCAAGCTTCGATAGGTTTCAGTGAGATCCCTCTCATTCTTCTAAATTGCACAGAGAGAGTGGTGGGTGTGTGGAACGCACTGCCAGTAACGGTGGTGGAGTTGGATACGATGAGGTCTTTAAGAGACTCTTAGATAGGTACATGGAGCTCAGAAAAAATATAGGGCTATACGGTGGGGAATGTCTAGGCAGTTTCTGGAGTAGGCTACATGGTTGGCACAACATCATGGGTCGAAGGGCCAGTAATGTGCCGTAGATTTCTATGTTCTATGTTCCAGCAAGTGCTGGCCCAGAGCCATCAAACGCTTCTCATACAATAAGCCTTTCATTCCTGGAATCATTTTCGTGAACCTTCTCTGAATCGTCTGCAATATCAGAACATCCTTCCTTAGATGGATTCATCTGCCAAATTATTCTCTTACCCTCACTGGCACGTGGTTTTGGGCTGAGACCCATCATCATGCCAGTTTTATCTAACCCTACAAGTGAAAATTCTCATCTACAGAACCATTTCATTAATCTTCTGAAAGAGATAATAAATCAGCCATAATGGAACTGTGGAACAGACTCAATGAGCCAAATACTGACCTAATTCTGCTCAATGTCTTATTGACTAGTGGTCTGAAACAATGATTCCTAATGAGGGCCGTACCACACCCAGCCCCCTGACCCCCAATGGCGTGGTTATGAAGATGAAAGAAGCATTTGAAAAGCATTGCACATTCCAGTCATTTGCCAAGAAAGCTAAAAATAACCTTGATAGAGTTCTCATTGCTTCTTATAACATTTTCACAATGACAGCAAAGTGTGGAAAATCTCATACAACTGGTGAAAGATTAATAATGCCTGCTGTATCAGAAGTGCTCACCGCTGTTCTCAAAATAGAAACCAGTATTTTAAAATCAATTCCTCTGAGTAATAACTCTGTGGCTCATTATATTGATGAAATGAGTGAAGACATTGAGTATCAAATATGTACAGAGTTACAAAAACCAAAATTTGGGATACAACTGGATGAGTCAATTGTGCAAGACAACGAGGCGTTGCTAATGGCATAAGTATGGTTTGTCAAAAATGGAAAAGTTTATGAAGAGGCTCTCTTTTGCAAAAAGTTAAAAACAAATATCAACGGAGAATCAATCTACAACAAGCTCAAAATGTGTATTGAGGATAAAAGTATTCTGACCATGATTAGGAACATGATTTCTTGTGCAACAGATGTGATGCATATATCACAAACAAAAGAAAATCTGCAGCTGCTGGAAATCTAAGCAACGCACATAAAATGCCAGAAGAACTTAGCAGGCCAGGCAGCATCTATGGAGGAGTACAGTAGATGTTTTCGGTCAAGACCCTATGACAGGTCACGATGCTGGTTTAGTGGTACTTATGAAAAAGGCAATATCTGCTATCAACAAAATAAAAGCTCATCATTAAATAGCAGAATATTTCACCTGTTATGCCAAGATAATGATGAAGAGCTTGAATGCTTGCTTCTTCACACTGAAAAAGGCAGCTGCTTAAAACATTTCTTTGATCTTTTTGACACTGTGGTTGAATTTTTACTCAAAGTTAACAAGAGCTTGGGAAAAAAGCTTGAAATTCTCGGTGAAGCCGATCTGTATGACAAAATGAATATTCTAAATATGAAACTGCAGGGTGAGAATTTCAATTTAATCCAGGCAAAAAGTGTAGTGTCCACTTATATTGGAAAATTGGAAATAGGTAAATAAAACATTGGGAGAAGAATATTTTCACAGTTTCCCTACACAGAACGTATGACTCTCTCTTTCACAGACAGTGATCTGCAAGAGTATTGCTTACACATGCAGTCACTGGTGAAGGATTTTTAGAATTGATTCATGGATTTGAGCAATCTGGGAATTCCAGACTGGTAAATTAACCCATTTCTTTGCAAGGTAGAAGAGCAGGAAGAGAACTTGCAAGAAGAAGTTATCAAAATTCAGAATGATGACAATGCAAAAATGTGGCTTTTGTGGTATATGGCTACATTGTCATCCAAAGTTTTCTGGTCTTCGGAGAAGAGCCAAACTGCTCTTCATTGCATTTCTATCCTTCTACCTTGTTGAAAGAAACGTCAGTATAGTGAACCACATATTCACAATGAAACAGAAACCGCTTGCATGATGTTACGTGTGGGGTCTTAAGGCTTCTACTGTCACCAGATACTTCAACTCTTGCTAAAAACCATTAAACTCAAGAATCACATTGATATGAAGCTGTCGTACAACACCCAGGTACTATGTAAGCTATGTTTAAAAACAAATAGAAATTTAAAGCACAATCATTTTTCTCGTGTTAGCATTTGGAAGACATGTTTCTACACTACGGGGGTGCTGGAAAGTATACAGTATTGTGCCTAATAGGGGCATTGGCAAGTATGAAGGTGCTTTAGGGGAGTGTTGGCAAGTATGAAAGTGCTTTAAGGGGACTGAAAAGGTTGGTAAACACTGATCTAAAATGTATTACAAAAGTTCCAGGTAACAGAAATTTCAGCTCTTAAGTTAGCTGGGGGTTGGAGAGGGATTTGATAGACCATCAAGATATGAAATCATGCAGATTTAAGTGAAGCAGAGACAAATTGTTGCCACTTGGAAATGGGTAAAGGGTAAAGTGCAGTGGATAGCTCAACACTTAACAGCAGAGGCAACGCGAGTTCAATTCCGCAACTCACTCTAATGGGTTTGTACATTCTTCCCGTGACTGTGTGGATTTCCTCTGGGTGCTCCAGTTTCCTCCCACAGTCCAAAGACCTGCTGGTTAGTAGGTTAATTTGTCATTATAAATTGTCCCGTGATTAGGCCAGAGGACTGATGGGCGGTGCAGCTCGAAGGGTGAGAAGGGTTTATTCCGCACTGTATCTCAATAAAGAAGTAAATGTGAATCTGAATCAGGTTTAATATCATCGACGTACATCGTGACATTAGTTGCTTTGCGGCAGCAGTACGTTGCAATTCATAATAATAAAAAAAACTATAAATTGCAGGACAAATATATGTTAAAAATTAAATGAAATCAGTAGTGCAAAAAGAGCAAACAATCAAACAATAGTGATAGTGTACATGGGTTCCTTGTCGGTTCAGAAATCTGTGCTTTTACAGAAGAATACTTCTAATCTGGAACACATTGTCTTTAAGGGTGGGTGGTGGATTTTCAAAGGGCAATTAGAGAGCTTGGTCGAAAATATTTAGAAGGACCACGTTGAAAGAGGGAGTGGATTGCTTTACCAAGAGCCAGCATGTACTTGATAAGTTATAATTCTTGTATTCTATTTATGATGGTGAACTGTTGCACAATCTAAGAAAAAGTATTGACACACTTTCAAATAGATGTCACTGAAAAATTTTTAATATAGATGTACCTCTCGACCTTGGTGGAGTTTTCTGTCCAAAATAGAATGCAGTTCTAAATGTTCAGGTTCACTAACAACAATAATCTTGCGTAAAACCACACAATGAACAATGCAAACCTTAATGTACCCAGAAATGTTTGATCTGCAAGCTGTTCTGACTTGATGGTTTTGGGGAGATCAGTGGATAAAAGTGGAAATTTATCCTAACCTTTCTCTGTGCAAAATCCAATACCTGAAACTGATATTACAAGATTCTTCCTGGAATATTTGCTGAGACACAGTGATGTAGTCAAATCCATACTTGCAAAACCAATCGAATTGTTTAAACAATGATATCTATGGATCAAAAGTCAGTTGATTGATTAATGTCTGAATCATGTTTGCAATTGGTATGGTATAAATTGACATTAGAGACCAAGGATTATACTTCAGTAAGTTGGACTGCCAAAGACAAACGGGCTTCTTCACTTCAGGTAGGACTCTGAAATTATAAATAGGCTACCGATATGAATCTGTAAGTGAACTTGTGTTAGAACCTAAGGAGTAATTCTTGTGAACTTGTGAAATGTAATAGAGTTTCAATGTAAGCTTTGTGGAGAATCTAAAAGGAAGGTTTTGAGCAAATTCAGAACCCAGTAATATAGTAGGTAGTGTGTTGCTATTACTGCTCAGGGGGGTCTGGAGTTCTGAGTTCAGTTCTTTGTATTTCCTGCCCATGAGTGCATGGCTTTCCCCCAGCTGTTCGAGTTTCTTCCCACAGTCTAAACATGTACAGGTTAGTCAGCTAATTGGTCATTGTCAATTGTCCTGTGATTTGACTAGGGTTAAATAGGTGAGATTCTGGGTTTTGTGGCTTGTTAGACTGGAAGAACCTGTTCTGCGCTGTATCTTTAAATAGTGTACAATAAATACATTGTAGGTTTGTGTTTTACTTTGTAGGTTCAACATGGAGAAGTTGCTTGCTTTTGCTTTCCTGATGGTCACTTTACCTTCCAGTGGCATGGCCAGTGGATATCCCTCTGCTGTCAATGAATCTACCCCACATCCTTCCCTTCTCAGCCTCTCAGCAGCAAATTCAGAATTTGCATTGCGTCTGTACAAAACGATTGCCGCTCAACCAGACACAGCTTCCCAAAATATTTTCCTTTCTCCACTGAGCATCTCTGCCTCCCTGAGCATGTTGTCATTGGGTGCCAAGGAAAATACTCGGGCTCAGCTCCTGCAGGTTCTTGGATACAGCAACATGACAAACAATGGTACTGTCGCCGTGAGGGAGACATTCCGCCAGCTTCTGGAGCATTTGAACAATGTGAGTGATGGAATCCAAATGGGAAGCTCTCTGTATTTTCAAAAGGGAAAAGAAATTCATGAAAAGTTCCTCAGAGAAGCCGAGGAATATTATAATGCCACGATAGAGAGGGTTAATTTTCATGAACAACAAAGTACAAAAGACAAAATAAACACTTATGTGAATGACATAACCCACGGCAAAATCCCAAACATCCTTAGAGAGCCCCTCTCACCGGATACTCTGATGTTTCTTCTCAACTATGTGTTTTTCAAAGGTAAGATATCATTTGGACGTTAAACACACATCATTTAATGATTGAATCAGGTGATGCTTCATCTTCTGTATATTGAGTAGGACAATCTCTAAACATCTTTATATGCTCTGTGAGGGTAGGGGTGTTTTGCAATTGTTTGTTTTTTATGCGCCGTGTTGTATGACATGAGCGATCATTGTCTTTCCATGACCATGATTTTTCTTGGCAATTTTTTTACAGAAGTGATTTGCCATTACTTTCTTCTGGGCAGTGATGATGTCAGAATTACCTGTAATTCAAACATTTCTGAATGAATTGTTAATTTGTGTGGCTCTATGCAAGATTATTGATAGTGAACCAGAAAACTTATAACTATATTCTATTTATAAAAAATTATTTCTCAGGGAACTTAAAGTGCATTGAACAGTAATCAATTTTCAAGACAATATATTTATTTTATTTTAGGTATTTGACATATTGATCCAAACAATGCTATATTTGTTTGGTTATATTTTATTTGTAATAATTATGAGATACTGCAGCTGCTGGAAAACCAGAGGAACACGTGCAAAATACTGGAGGAACTCAGCAGGTCAGGCAGCATCTATGGAAATGAATAAACAGTCAACACTTTGGGCTGAGAGCATCTTTGTGTCTGGAAAGGAAAGAGGAAGATGCTTGTATAAAAAATGGGGAAGGAAGATAGCTAGAAGGTGATAGGTGAAGCCAGGTGAATCAGAAAGGCAAAGGGCTGGAGAAGATGGAATCTGATAGGACAGGACAGTGGACCATGAGAGAAAAGGAATGAAGAGGTGGCCCATGGGGAGGTGACAGTCAGGTGGGAAGAGGTAAGAGGACAGGGAGGGGAAGAGTAAAGGGGAGGAGGAGGTAATTTTTTTTTTAGTCGGAAGGAGAAATCGAAATTCTTACCATCAGGTTGGAGGCCACCCAGATGGAATACAAGGTGTTAGTCCACCACACTGAGGATGGCCTTATCATGGCACAAGAGGAAGCCATGGACCAACATGTTGGAAGAGGAAAGGAGAAATTAAAAAGTTTGACCACCAGGAAGTTCCACATATTTTTAAAGTTATTTTTAAAGTTATGCACTGGAGTTACAGATCTCTCTCTGTTCTCCATCTTGTACACCTCTCCTGATCCTTGATCCTTGATCCTGTGCATCTCTCACACACAGGGGTACCACAGTAGGGTAGCGGTTAGTGTGACATTCCAGAGTTTGGAATTCTGTTCTGTAAGGAGCCTCTGTACATCATCCCTATGGAACGCGTGGGTTTCCTCTGGGTGCTCCAGTTTCCAAAGTTGTCCCGGATAGGTTAATAGGTGATTGTAAATTGGCTGGTGATTAGGTTAGGATTAATTGGGTTTGTGGGTGGTGGGGGTTGATGGGATGGTATGGCTCGAAGGGCCAGAAGGGCCCACTCTGCCCTGTATCGGCAAATAAATAAAGTCAAACATGAACATCTCTGTCCATCTCTCCTCCGATATGCCTTTTACTTTGATGTGCTCTAAACTCTCTTACATCAAACTATCTTTGGGGCGTATTTCAAACTATGTCATGAGGTATATTTAAGGCAGAGATTGACAGATTCTTGATTGGTTTTGGCATAAAGGGCTACAGGAGGGAAGGCAGGAGATTGAGGCTGAGAGGGAAATAGATCAGTCATGATGAAATGGCAGAATAAACTCAATGGGCCAAATAGCCTTATTCTGCTCCTATATCTTATGGTCTGTTTCTCTTGTCTGTTTTCCTTTTCCTTTTTGGCGTTTGTTCACTTAAATTATAGTTTCATTGTAAGTAGACTCATGATCAGACTTGGGGCACTGATTGAGTCATTGGTAGAGACGGGAGTATTCAAGGAAAGAACTTGCACTACCTACAAGTTCTCAATATGACCCAAAAATCATCAAACCCAATGAATTACTTTGAGATGTGTGTCTAACTAGCAATTGATTCAATAAGGGTGACTAACAACGAAATAAGTTATTGGCTCCATTTCCTTTTATAATTTCTGCAAAAAGTAAATCCAATTCTTGGTGGATGTTAGCAGTATTTGTAATTCAGTAGAGGTAGAGAAACTGTTCTGTACCTGTGGTTTACGTTCTGTACCCACACTGATCACTTTTAGCATTCTAGTTAGCACGTTGCTTATTTACCACTGGCAGCATCAATATCATTATAAGTGTGTTGCTATGTGCACTGAACATAGAGAAAAGAAAAGATTAATCTGAACATTAACCTGAAGTTCTGGTCATTTCTCCCACCTCCCTCTTCTCTCTTCTGCTATTCCCCATTTTGCGTCACTTCTTACCCATTTCCTTCTCCATCACCTCATTCTGTTTCTCCTTTCTCCCATGGTACACTCTCCTCTACTACCCAACTCCTTCTTCTTAACCCTTTACCTCTTCCACCCATCACCTCCCAGCTTCTCACCTCATCTCCCATGTCCCACTTAACCACCTTCATCTTCAAATGGTTTCACCTATCATCTGCCAGCTCAAACTTCTCTCTCCAATCCCCTCTCCTTCCTTTATCAGCCTGAAGAAGGGGCCTGGCCCAAAATGTCAACTGGTCATTCTCCTCCACAGATGCTGCCTGACTTGCTGAGTTCCTCAAGCATTTTTTTGTGTGTTGCTCTGGATTTCCAGCAACTACAGAACCTCTTGTGTTTCCGATTAAACTCCGCTGGTTAACATCAAGAAAGGAATAAAATCATGGCCAGGAAATTGGTTTGAACAGAAAACGTTACAGCACAGAAAAGGCCATTTGGCAATGATGTTGTGCCCAGCTACGGTACTGTGTGACAGTCTCAGGCACATACATATAGCTCGTGTACCTAAGACCTTTGTACAGGTCTGTATTTGTAAACGTACAGTGGAGAACGAGTTTGTAAATCTAGCGGGAGGAAATGATGTTGGGAATGGAGGGCAGCAGAAGGAGTGTGGAACCGATGGCAGAGAAGGAGTGCCATGGGTGGGGATGGGCTTCGTACAGGGGCAGACACACCCAGCCTTGAGACAGTAGGCAAGGTATAAGAGGCCATAGAAAAGCACAGCAGAGATAAGCTATTTGGCTCATCTGATCTGTGCCTAACCATGTAAACTACATCCTTCCATTGAGCTGCACATGACCAGAGCCCTCTGTACCCCTCCCATCCAAGTACCTTGCATGTAGCACTTGCACTGGCAGCTACTTCCACACCCTCACCACCCCCTGAGTGAAGGAGTTTCCCTTCACATTCCCGTTAATCGGTGGCGCCCCACTCAAGCATGCAGCAAAGCATCAGTAAAGACACAGACTTGCCCAAAGACTATTCACTCACCCGGTATTCGACATACCACAGGCTCTCTCTCTCTAATGAGGGAAAAAGAGGTGTCCCCGTTTCACAGCAGGAGGGGAGATGTAACAGAACAACTCATTGATTTATGGTGTTAAAAGTCTGTTGCATCGTTTTTTCTGAACTCTGTGCCTCTGGGCACACAGCCAGCAGCCAGCCTGCTGCTTCCGATCTTCCTTGTTCTGCCATGACACATCAGTCGTCATCGGTGGCGGCACCGGCCTTGAATCAGCCCGTCTCCAGAGCCACAAAAATCCGTCACCCTAAAGGCACGTTAGTCTTCCAGGCCATGTGCTTGGCATATCGAAAAGCCGACAGTTATGAGGCCGCATGAGCTGGTCCCATTCCTATAAAGAACCGAAGTCAGAGTGTAAATCCAGGTCAGGGTCTTCAAAAAGAGCCTTGAAAGGGTAAAAACACATATCACAGTCCACCACCATGATGTCCATTTCAACAGATCTAACATATCTTTAGCAAGCACATAGATAATGAGAATACTTTCCTAAATAAGGAATGCCTGAAAATAGTAGGTTTTTCTGGTGATTTCTGATATGACAATGTCCAGAAATAGTACATCACAGACAGATGTGATCCAGTGTCTCGGTCCGAAAGGATTCAGTAAACCGGACTCTCGAGAATGCAGTACAGCTATGGCGGCCATTGCTGGAGCAGACTTGGGCTCAATCGAAGCATCAGGGTCTGAGCCCGAGAGCGAAAAATGAACCGATGTTTGGCCATTGCTGGGGTGTACCTGAGAGGAGATTGAAACGGCAGGTCCCAGCCTGAGAGCTAAAACAAATGAATGCTTGGTGGATGCTGTCCAAGTTGCATGCCATCTTGGACAATGTCTCCCATCCACTACATAATGTACTGGGTGGGCACAGGGGTACAGTCAGCCAGAGACTCATTCCACCGAGATGCAACACAGAGCGTCATAGGAAGTCATTCCTGCCTGTGGCCATCAAACTTTACAACTCCTCCCTTGGAGGGTCAGACACCCTGAGCCAATAGGCTGGTCCTGGACTAATTTCCTGGCACAATTTACATATTACTATTTACCTAGTTATGGTTTTATTACTATTTATTATTTATGGTGCAACTGTAATGAAAACCAATTTCCCCTGGGATCAATAAAGTATGACTATGACTATGACTATAACTATGGATTTAAGCACCGAGCCAGATTTACAAGATCAAAGCATCAAAGTCAAGGGCAAAGGACGAACTCACTACTCTGCATGGTTTACTCGTCTTAGCACTAAACTGTGGCGTGCAGTGATTGGCACTCATCTCTGTGCTGAACTGCCTCTGCGGCTGTGGCCTGCAGTCATCGGGCTCCTGGACTGGTATCACTTGCCTCTGTGCTGAAATGTCTCCGGGGCTGTGAACTCACTCCCAGGGTCTCTGCAGTTCACGTTCTGTGTGGTATTTGTTTACTTGTTTATTGTTTAGACAATTTGTTCTTTTCTCACACATTGGGGGTTTGACGGTTTGTTCTGTGTGGGGGCAGGGTTTTTTCAGGGATTCTATTGCGTTTCTTTGTTTAGTGGCTGCCTGCAAGAAGACAAATTTCAAGGATGCATTTAGTGTGCGTAGTTTGATAATAAATGTACTTTGAACTTTGAACATACAGTATGCTGCATGCACATACATGTTGATAAAATTACCTGAGTGCGCTTATCTCTTTAATTTCTCCAGGTGAACTGTTGCAGCCTTTTGACGCTAAGCGCACTTATGAAGCTGACTTTCATGTCGATGACAGAATAACAGAGAGAGTTCGCATGATGAGAAGGAGAGGAATGTATTACAGAACGTATGCCGAGGACCTCTCCAGTGAAGTGCTTCTGATGGAATATGCAGGAAATACCTCCCTATTGATTTTGCTACCAAAATCTGGAAAATTGGCAGAGTTGGAGCGGAACCTGACCGTTCAAAAATTTGATCATCTCTTGTTGTCAATGCGAAAGCAGTAAGTTCAATTAAATCAAATTTAATGTTATTATTATTTTCTAGCTGTACAAGTGAACTAAAAAACCTTTGATGCCCTGACTAATCAAGAACCTATCAACCTCCACTTTAAATATACTCAATGACTTGACCCAGATAGTCATCCCCGGCAGTGATTCACCACCCTCTTGCTAACAAAGTACCTCCTTATCTCTACTCCAAAGGGGCAACATAGAAAATAGGACATTCAACAGTACAGCACAGGAACAGGCCATTCGTTGCTATCACATCTCATCTCAGCCTTCACTGCTCCACAGAAAAGAAAACCAAGTACATCCAACGTCTCATTATAACACATGCTCTCTAATCCTGGCAGCATCCTGGTAAACTTCTGCTGCACTCTCTCCAAAGCTTCAACATCCTTCCTATAATGAGGTGACCAGCACTGTATACAATACTCCAGATGTGCCCTAACCAGAGTATTATAAAGTTGCAACATAACCTCCTGCATGATGGAGCATAGACAACACAGGAAGAGGCCATTTGGCCCACAGTGTTGTGCCAAACCAGCTAAAATGCAAATCAAAAACAACCAAACACTAATCCCTCCTACCCACACCATGTCCATATCCCTCCATCTTCCTTACATCCATGTGCCTGTCCAAACATCTCTTAATAGCCTCTGATGTATTTGCCTCTACCACCATACCAGGCAGCGCATTCCAGGCTCCTATGACTCTCTAGGTATAAAACTTACCCCTCACATCCCCCTTGAACCTACCCCCTCTCACCTTCAATGCATGCCCTCTGGGAAACAGATACTCCCTCTATGCCTTTAGGATCTATGCCTCTCATAACCTTGTAAACCTCAGTCAGGTCTCCTCTCAACCTCCAATGCTCCAGAGAAAACAACCCAAGTTTATCCCATCTCTCATAATAGCACATGCCCTCTGAACCAGGCAACGTACAGGTAAAGCTCGTTTGCACCCTCTCCAAATCTTTAACATCCTTCCTATGGTGGGGTGACCAGAACTGTACACAACACTCCAGACAAAGCCTAACCAGGGTTTTATAAATTTGTGAATAATATCTTGCATTTTGAACTCATTTCCATGACTACTAAAAGCAAATATTCCTTCTTAATCACCTTATTGACCTGTGTAGCCACCTTCAAGGAGCTATGAGCTTGGATCCCAAGATCTCTCTGCTCAGCAACACAGCTAAGGACCTTGCCCTCAACAGTGTACTGTCTCCTAGCATTTGTCCTGCCAACGTGCAACACCTCACATTTATCTGGATTAAATTCCATCTGCTATTTCTCTGCCTATATCTGCAACTGATCTATATCAGCTGTACACTTTGCCCATCTTCTACACCATCAACAACTCCACCAATCTTGGTATCATCTGAAAACTTACTAACCCACCCACCTACAGTTTCATCCAGGTCATTTATATACATCACAACAGCAGAGGTCCCAGCACAGATCCCTGTGGAACTCCACTAATTACAGACCTCCAGCTCGAATCTCTGCTCCTGTGTCTTATGGTCTCATGGTCTTATGGAATAAGTCCCTTCAACCATTACCCTGTGTCTTCTATGAGCAAGCTAGTTCTGAATATAAACAGCCAAATCACCATGCATTTTAATCTTCTGGATTAGCTTTATATGAGTGACTTTGTCAAATGCCATACTAAGATCCATGTAGACACTGCCCTACCCTCAACAATCTCTCTCATCACCTTGTCAAAAAACTTAATCCAGTTGGTAAGGCACGACCTGCCCCATACAAAGCCACTTGACTCTCCCTAATTAGACCAAATGCTCATATATCCTATCCCTAAGAATTTTCTCCAGCAATTTCCTGGCAACTGACATGAGACTCACTGGTCTGTGGTTCCCAGGATTTTCCCTTGCCCCTCCTTAAATAAAGGTACAACATTAGCCACTCGCCAGTCCTCTGGGACCTTGCCTGTGGCCGGGGAGGACATGAAGATACCAGTCAAGGGCCCAGCAATCTCGTCTCTTGCATCCTTCAATCCCATCAGGTCCTGGAGGCTTATCCACCTTAATTCTCATCAGAAGGCCCAACACTTCCTTCTCCTTGAACTCTGAACACCTTAATGTAAATCACGACCAGAATATAGGTGATAAGTGGCTAATACACTCAATTTCATTTCTAAAAGGGTTTATCTAACAAATTTAATATTAAACACACAGCGCATATTTTCCTCGCATGAATATAGTGATAAGTTAATTATCAGGGGAGGACTGGAGAGCTTGAAGTAAGTGTTGAACGAACTTCCAGTAGAAGTGGTAGAGACAGGTTCGATATTATCATTTAAAGAAAAATTGGATAGGTATATAGACAGCAAAGGAATGAAGGGTTATGGGCTGAGTGCAGGTCGGCGGGACTAGGTGAGAGTAGCATTCGGCACGGACTAGAAAGGTGGAAATGGCCTGTTTCCGTGCTATAATTGTTATATGGTTATGTAAGTCAATAGCATCATAACATTTTAAGTAATGTTTGGATATTAAAACACACAGCACATATTTTCCCCGTATGAACATGTAAAATCATTGCAACACACCAATATCACTGAATCAGTGGGAGCCCTGGGCTTGTTTCCCTGCAACAAGACGGTCCTATCGAGGAGTGATGGGAGACAGCGATACTCGAAGGGGGTTCCTTATGTCCAGTCCATTCCGCAGTTTAGTCTTTGTTGCATTCAATGCAGAGGTAGTTGGAAATGGAAGCAATGTTTTCAGTGCTTTCGTGGCTATCTCAGGATATTTAGCCTTGACTTTGATCCAGAATGCCGGCAGAGGCGTTATATCAAACATACTTTTCAGCCCACCGGCAGAGATGTTATGTCAAACATACTTTTCAGCCCGCCATCATTTGCAAGCTTGAGGAGTTGATCTCCTTCCCGCGCTGACATGGATGACGCGCGGATCATGACCTCGCGTACATTCAAGCTCAACAGTGCACGTGACAGGGAATGAAGAAAGGTGCAGCTGACTGATAACGCCAAATCATATCGTTTCCTCGTGGCCCGGTAGCGCATGCTTTGCGGCCCAGTACCGGTCAGTGGCCCGGTGGTTGGGGACCGCTGGTATAGAATGCCTTTGGATTCACCTTAATCCTACTTGCAAAGGACTTTTCATGACCTCTCTTGGCTTTCCTAATTCCCATCTCAACTTCTTTTTTGGCTTCTTTGTACTCCTCATGTGTTTCATTTGATCTTAACTTTTGAAGCTTTGCATACTTTTTCTTTTTCTTTTTGACTAAATTCATCACCGCTCTTGACATCCAAGGTTCTCTTATCCTTCCAACCCTGTCCTTCCTTCTAACAGGAACGTATCTTTCCTGCACTCTGTACAATTCATCTTTAAACACACTCCACACGTCTGATGTGGACTTTCCAGAGAAAAGGTGTTCCCAAATAACGCTTCTTAGTTCCTGCTTAACATCTTCTTAATTTACCCTACTCCAATTTAAAACTCTCCCACAAAGACCATACATATCCTTATCTATCACTACCCTGAAATTCAAGGAGTTGAGGTCACTGTTCTCTAACTGTTCACCAACTGAAAGTTCAGTCACCTCTGGCCAGGCCCATTACCCAACACCAGGTCCAGTACGGCCCCTCCTTTTGTTAGACTGTCCACATATTGATTTCAGAAACCTTCCTGGATACACTTAACAAATTCTGCCCTATCTAAACCCCTTACACTAAGAAGCTCCCATTTTATATTAGGGAGGTTGAAATCCCCATGACAACGACCCTAATATTTTTACACATTTCCTTGATCTGACTACGTATCTGTTCCTCAATGTCCCGTTGGCTATTAGGGGTCAGTGGTACAATCCCATCAGTGTGATTGCACCCTGCTTGTTCTATCCAAATGACTCAGCATCTGACATCTGACCCCTCCATTGTCTCCCCGAGTACAGCTGTGATACTGTCCCTGATTAGTAGTGCTGCTCCCCACATCCCCCACCCCCTCTTTTATCTCCTCTATCTTTTCCAGTTATTGCGTTTGTCTTAATATGTTCTTTTGCAGCTGCATCAGACCCGGAGTTTCAATTATTTTATTCTCCTTTGGACCCGTGTACTGGAAATTATATAAAACAATCTTGAACCTTCAATCCATAGATGCTGCCTGATCTGTTGTTTTCCTCCAGCATTTTGTGTGTGTTGCATTAATTTTTAGATTTCCTTTGTGTTAGTTTAATTTATTTATCAGTAAATGTTTAAAAATTTAAGATGTGAGAAAATGTGAGATGATACAATACCTTTCTGGTGTTATGTTCGTGACAGATCTGTAGATGTGCATTTCCCAAAGATGACGCTGAAGGCAACTTACAAACTTAAATCCCTACTGAGGTCCATGGGTATCGAAGATGCACCTACTAACTATGCAAACTTTTCTGGAATATCTGATGACCCTCTAAAATTATCAGAGGTAAACCGTTGGAAAATTGATTATATTGAATACAGTTTATGTTAACCAACAAAAGATCACGAAAGTACTGCTTGGTTTATTGGGATAATTTAAATGTTTAAGTTTGTATGCACTCATTGAATATGAATGCACGAACTACCCTCCACAATCCATACGTATCCTATACATATCTACCCACTGACCCACCCCTCCACATTCCCTATGTACAGTACACTATACCAATCCACCCAATGATATTAAATTGGGTTTAATATCATTGGCATTTGTTGTGAAATTTGTTTTTGTTAATAATGCGAAACTATACATTACAATTGGAAATATATTTTTAAAAATTAAATTAAATAATTAGTGCAAAAAGAGAGCAAAAAATATAGTGAGGTTGTATACAAGGGTTCATTGTCAGTTCAGAAATCTGATGGTGGAGGGGAAGAAGCTTTTCCTAAACATTGAGTGCATGTCTTCAGGCTCCTGTACCTCTTCCTTGATGGTAGTAATGAGATGAGGGCACATCCTGAGTGGAATATACAAACATAGTACTCTCACTACAGTTTTACTGAAGACCTACAGAACTGAAGCATGGTCTCCCTACTTGCAACAAATAGTAAGATCTTCTTAGCATTCCTGGCTGCTTGCTGTATCTGCTGCTAAAACTGTTTGAATCTTGTACCAGAACCGAGATCCCTTCCTAGTGTTCTGCAACTGTTCTGAGGATATTTTTTTTTCACTTTTTCACCCAAAATGGACAAGTTCACATTTTACCACCTAATACTCCATTTCTCAGATCTCTGCCTACTTACTTACACAATCGATATCCCTTTCTAGTCGCCCTAGGTCTTCCTCACAACTCAGTTTCCTGCCTATCTTTGTGTCATGGGAAGAGACCCAGGGATAATTCTGAAAACTGTGGACCAGTGAGTCTGACATCAGTGGTTGGGAAGTTACTGGAGGAAATTCTTAGCAACAGCATTTATGAGTATTTGGAGAACCATGGCCTAATTAGGGGCAAGTCATGTCTTTCTAACTTGTTTGATTTTTTTTGACAAATTGATGAGGGTGATTGATGAAGGTAGAACTGTGGATGTTGTAAAAATGGATTTTTAGTAAGACATTTGACAATATCTCTCACTGGAGGCTCATCCAGAAGATTAAGATGCATGGGATCAATGGCAGTTTGATTTCAGAACTGGCTTGCCTACAGACGGTAGAGGTCGAGGGGACTTACTCCAGTTGGAGGGTGTGATTTGTGATGTTCTGCAGAGATCTGTACTGGGATCTCTGCTGTTTATGATGTATATAGGTGACCTGGATGAAAATGTAGATGGAAGGGTTAGTAAATTGCGATGATATAAAAATTGGTGGCATTCTGGATAGCATAAATGACTGGAAAAATATAATTGGATATAGATTGATTGCAGATATGTATAGAGAAATGGCAGATGGAGATTAACCCTGCTAAATGTGGTGTTGTTCCTTGGGAGGTAAAAATGTAAAGGTTAATGGCAAGAGACTTAACAGTGTTGCTTAGCAGAGAAATCTTGGGGTCCAAGTTCATAACTCCCTGAAAGTGGATACTCAGGTTGATAGGGTGGTTCAGAAGGCAAATATGCATGCTTGCCTTCATTAGACCAGGATTAGAGGGCATGTGCTATAATGAGAGATTGGACAAACTTGGGTTGTTTTCTCTGGAGTGCCAGAGGCTGAAGGGAGATTTGATAGAGCTTTATTAGTTTATGAGAGGGATAGATAGAGTAGACAGACAGTAGCTTTTTCCCAGGGTTGAAATGTCTAATACCAGAGGACACATATTTAAGGTGAGGGGGTAAGTTTAAAGGAAATATGAGAGGCAAATTTTTTAACATCAAAGTGTGGTGGGTGCCTTTAATGTGCTGCCTGAGGTGGTGGTAGAGGCGGAAACATTAGGGTATTTTAAGGAATATTTCAATAGACATGAATTTGAGGAAAATGAATGGAATTGGATATTGTGTAGGCAGAACGGATTCGTATGATTGACCATATACTGACTATTTCATTTGCTGAGCTGAAGGACCTGTTCAGGGCCTGTACTGTCTACGTTCTATCTCCTAAGAGTACCGTTGGCACTCATGCAGCAATAATTTTCATGTTGTGGCCGGCACACAGAAACCAAATGGGTAATAATCCTGAACATGATTAGATGTTTCCTTGTAAAGGATAACCTTCTGGTAGCATGATAGCATGGTGGGTAGCTCAAGGCTTTCCAGTACAGGCATCCAGGTTCATTCCTAATGCTGCCTATAAGGAGTTTGTACATTCTCCCCATGGCCACATGGGTAGCCTCTGCGTGCTCTCGTTTCTTTCCACTGTCCAAAGACGTACCGGTTAGTAAGTTGATTGGTCATTGTAAATTGTCCTGTGATTGGGAAATAGGATGTCATGTTGAAGTTGTATAAGATATTAGTGAGGCCTAATTAGAAGGATTGTGAGCAGTTTTGGTCAGCTACCGACAGGAAAGATGTTAAATAAGGTTGAAAGAGTATTGAGAAAATTTACAGGGATGTTGCCAGGTCTGGAGGATCTGAGTTATAAGGAAATATTAAATGGGTTAGAACTTTATTCCTTGGAATGTAGAAGATTTATAAAGTTATACAAAATTATGAGAGGTGTAGATGTGCTAAACGCAAGCTGGTTTTTTCCACTAAGGTTGGGTGGGACAACAAATAGTGGTCATAGGTTAAGGGTGAAAGGTGAAAAATTCAAGGGCAATGAGGGGAAACTTCTTCTCTCAGAGGGTTGTGAGAGTGTGGAATGAGCTGCCAGTGCAACTGGTGTATGTGAGCTCAATTTCAATGCTTAAGAGAGGATCAGAGTTCAGAGTTCAGAGTTCAAGGCCAATGCTGTCCGTAAGGAGTTTGTACTTCCTACTCATGAACACATGGGTTGACTTCGGGTTACCTGGGGTTCTCTCCAAAGCCCAAAGTTGTACTGGTTAGTAGGATAATTGCTCATTGCAAGTCAGAGTTTAAAGAAAACTTATTATCACAGTACATATATTGTATGTCACCACATACAACTCTGAGATTCAGTTTCTTGTGGGCATACTCTATAAATCCAAGAAACACAATAGATTCAATGAAAGACTGCACTGAATAGGATGAACAAACAACCAACGTGCAAAGGACCACAAAATCTGTTTAGGATGGTGGTGAATCTTGGTCGCTCGGGTTCAGGTGTCTGATGTTGTGGTGTTTGCCGAGCTTGCAGATGTTTCATCTCCAGTCGCGGTGACATCCTCAGTGCGCAGTTGTTGGTGTTTCTCTCTGGGAGTGCTTGTGTTCATGGAGACCCCTGTTCACTTGCTTTGATCCTGATTGGCGAGCCCTTCAGTTGACCTTTGAATTCTATTGCCTCACATTTCTTAAGAGCCTCGACTGGTGAGGAAACATCTGCAAGCTAATTGGCAGGCTCGGCAAATGTGGCAACATCAAAAAATAAACTGTGCAGATACAAAAGAGAAAATAATAATCATTATACATACAGTGGCAAGCAAAAGTTTGGGCACCCCAGTCAAATTTCTGTTACTGTGAATAGTTCAGTGAGTAAAGATGAACTGATCTCCAAAAGTCATAAAGTTAAAGATGAAACATTCTTTTCAACATTTAAGCAAGATTAGTGTATTATTTTTGTTTTGTACTATTTTAGAGTGAAAAAAAGGAAAGTAGCACCATGCAAATGTTTGGGTACCGCAAGAGATTTGAGCTCTCAGACAACTTTTACCAAGGTCTCAGACCTTAATTAGCTTGTTAGGGCTATGGCCTGTTCACAGTCATCGTTAGGAAAGGACAGGTGATGCGAATTTCAAAACTTTATAAATACCCCGACTCTTCAAGTCTTGTCCCAACAATCAGCAGCCATGGGCTCCTCTAAGCAGCTGCCTAGCACTCTGACAATTAAAATAAATAATGCCCACAAAGCAGGAGAAGGCTATAAGAAAATAGCAAAGGGTTTTCAGGTCGCCGTTTCCTCAGTTCGTAATGTAATTAAGAAATGGCAGTTAACAGGAATGGTGGAGGTCAAGTTGAGGTCTGGAAGACCAAGAAAAATTTCCGAGAGAACTGCTCGTAGGATTGCTAGAAAGGCAAATCAAAACCCCTGTTTGACTACAAAAGACCTTCATGAAGATTTAGCAGACTCTGGAGAGCTGGTGCACTGTTCTAGTTGTTCGTCCATCGTCGTCCATGAAGATCTCAACACCATTATGATGATGATGGTGGTGTTGAGACTAGCGCTTGATCTGGATTTAAGTGAGGGAGAGTTGTGCAGTATCAGCTTCACTCTTTCTTCCCAATTCCCATCTGCATCCAGTGACAAGACAATAGCTGAGATGGCTGGAGATGGAATTAGGCACAGTGGATGACCAGGATGTCTTCTGTGTCTTGTCCTGCTCTACACATTCCACGACGCTTGCAGAGACCACCTTCTTGACCGTTGGACCTTCCGTTGGTCTCGTCCACTGAATCCACCGGAGTCTGTTTTCACATGCTGGGATAGACAACTCCCTATCTCATCGAGGGTTTGAGACCCTCAACTGGTTACTCTCAACTGGTTTAGCTGGCTTGTCAAAGCCGTTGCCTGGGGTGTGGCTGCTGTCACATGCAAACAGCTATGGAGACCCACAGGTGAGAGCTGAGTGCCAGGTGGGGACCAAATGTGGACAACCTGCCTGAAACAGATGCGATATGTTCCCCCACCAGAGGTGCTACACCTCCCTGACACCCCATACATCCCACCCCATACACTGTTCTACTGTGGAAACATAGAAACATAGAAAATACGTGGAGTAGGCCATTCGGCCCTTTGAGCCTGCACTGCCATTCACTGTGATCATGGCTGATCATCCAACTCAGAACCCTGTACCAGCCTTTCCTCCATACCCCCGATCCCTTTAGCCACAAGGGCCAAGGGCAACACCTAAACAAATATGACCTTCATGGAAGAGTCATCAGAAGAAAACCTTCCCTGCGTCCTCACCACAAGATTCAGCATCAGATGTTTGCAAAGGAACATCTAAACAAGCCTGATGCATTTTGGAAACTAGTCCTGTGGACTGATGAAGTTAAACTGGAATTTTTTCGCAACAATGAGCAAAGTTACTTTTGGAGAAAAAAGTGTACAGAAATTCATGAAAAGAACACCTCTTCAACTGTTAAGCATGGGGTTGGATCGATCATGCTTTGGGCTTTTGTTGCAGCCAGTGGCATGGGGAACATTTCACTGGTAGAGGGAAGATAAATACATTTAAATACCAGCAAATTCTGTAAGCAATCATCACACCATCTGGAAAAAAGCTGAAGATGAAAAGAGGATGGCTTCTATAACATGATAATGATCCTAAACGCACCTCAAAATCCACAATGGACTATCTCAAGAGGCGCAAGCTGAAGGTTTTGCTATGGCCCTCACAGTCCCCCGACCTAAACATAATCGAAAATCTGTTGATAGGCCTCAAATGAGCAGTGCATGCAAGAAGGCCCAAGAATCTCACAGAAGTAAAAGCCTTTTGCAAGGAATAATGGACGAAAATCCCCCAAACAAGAATTGAAAGATTCTTAGCTGGCTACACGAAGCATTTACAAGCTTTGATACTTGCCAAAGGAGGTGTTACTAAGTACTGAACATGCCCGGTGCCCAAACATTTGCTCAGGACCTTTTCCTTTTTTGTTATTTTGAAACTGTAAAAGATGGAAATAAAAAAGTAATCTTGCTTAAAATATTAAAGAAGTCATCTTTAACTTTATGCCTTTTGGAAATCAAGTCATCTTTTACTGGCTTAGCTATTCACAGTAACAGACATTTTGACTGCGGTGCCCAAACTTTTGCATGCCACTGCAAATAAGTAATAAGCATTGAGAACATTTGAAAGTAAGTTCATAGTTTGTGGGAACATTTGAAACTTAGGATGAGTGAAGTAATCAAGAGCTTGATGGTTAAGGTGGAATAACTCTTTGTGAACCTGATAGTGGGGGACCTGAGGCTCCTCTACCTTCTTCCTCATGGCAGCAGCAAGAAGAGAGCATGTCCTGGATGGTGGGTGGGTGGAAATGTACTTAGGCTGGTGTTAAATCTGTGGGTTAGGGTTAGGATTAGAGTTAATTATCTCGAAATAATTAAATAGGCAGTTTGAATAATTCATTGCATGTTTATAGGTCTAAAACACAACAACACTGTTTTTGTAATGGGTAAGATATTAATCATATATAGTAATAAATTATTTGGAAAATCTGTGAAACTTATAAATTGGATGTTTTTGTTATAAATCAAGTTTGATGACTTTTTTTTTCCCTCTGTAGGTGATACATAAGGCTAGGCTGGAAGTAAATGAGGAAGGAATAAATTCTGCTGCATTTAGAAATGACGAATTAATCAAAAGGTCTCTTCCTACTGAGTTTAAATGTAACAGACCTTTCTTGTTACTAATTGCTGATAACAATATCAGGAATGTCGTGTTTGCTGGGAGAGTGATGAACCCCAACATTTGATCACAGAGTCCACACCATCACAAAACTTGTGCACCTCCGGATGGAAAACAATGCAGTTACTTCTAACACTTAAACTTGTAACATTTAAATATTGGGAGCTGGCTAACATAATTTAGGTTTGCTTTATAATAGGTTAACATGTCAGGCATTGATTGAGGAGATTTCAATTCAAAGTAAACCCTTCAACAATATCCACATTAACAAAATATTTCAAATATAGACTTGATTGTTATGATTTGCTTAATACATATTTGATTGAATAACGTGATTTATATTAAAGTAGAAATTGCACCTGATCTTTACTAGTAGAGTTTGTTATTGGTTTTACTTCAAAGTTCTTCTTCAACTTTCTCTTGTAGACATGTATTTCAAGAAAAATAGTCATAGGAAGATTTCCAAACTGTATAAATGATCCATTTATCCTCAGGCACTCAGTAAAAAATGCAATAAACACGAGAGATTCTGCAGATATTCGGAACCTTGAGCAACATGCACAAAACACACAAAATGCTGGAGAAACTTAGCAGATCAGGCAGCGTCTATGAAATGAATAAACAAATGTATATCTCAGGCCCAGGCGAAGCCAAGTGGCTGGGAAAGGTAAAAAGGAATCTGACAGGAGAGGAGAATGGACCATGGGAGAAAGGGAAGGAGGAGGGTCACCAGGGAGAGATGAAGACAGTTGAGAAGAAATAAGAGGCCAGAGATGGGAAAAGAAGAGAGGAGGTTTTTTTTTTACTGGAAAAAACAATGTTCATGCCATCAGGTTGGGGGCTACACAAGTCAAGTCAGGTCAAGTCCATTGTCATTTAATTATATACCTATATATAATGTATATTACCATGTAATATACAGTATATAACAATGAGACAGTTCTTCAAACCAGGTTAGTACACATAACAGGGTAACATGAATATAAGGATAAAATCTACAGATGAATCACACATAAATAACAAATTGAAGTGCATTATTATTAAATATTGTAAGGTACGGAACAGATTAACCAGTGACTCAGAATATGATGTGACAAGGAATTCAGAAGCCTAACAGCCTGGGGGAAGAAATTGATTCTCACCCAGACCCAGAGGAACATGAGGTATTGCTCCTCCATTCTGAGAGCGGCCTCATCACAAGGTGAAAGAGGACATGGATCGACCTATCAGAGTGAGAATGGGGATCGGAATTAAAATGGTCTCACTATTGCAGATGAGTCATGCAGTGGCTGATGAAAGGAGAAAGGTTATCACATTTTTGTTGAAAATGCAAGATGTGGTGAATCTGGAGGAGCAGAATATCTGTTGGAGGAACTCACTGGGAAACTCTGGCAGATCTTTTGTATAATTTAGCCAAAGAGTGGTGAATCTGTGGAATTCTTTGCCACAGACAGCTGTGGAGGCCAAGTCTTTATGTATATCAATAGATTCTTTATTGGTCAGAGAATGAAGATTTCTGAGGGTAAATGTATCAGCTCTGATCAAATGGCAGAGTAGACTCGATGGGCCAAATGGCTTAATTCTTCTCCTATACCTTATGGCTTTATGGTTCCAAGGAATAAAGTCCTAACATATTCAATCTTTCCTTCTAACTCAGGTCCTCCAGTCCCAGCAACATCTTTGTAAACTTCCTCTGTACTCTTTCAACCTTTTTTTTTTTAAAAACAAAATTACAAAGCCACACCACCCCCATTGCCTACCCGCATGTTATTTCGATACAGTGTGTATCCTTGGACACTATTGCTGAAACAATTCAACCCACAACATCATATATGCCGATCTGTAACTGTGCTACAAGTTCATCTACCTCAGGGGTCCCCAACCTTCTTTGCACTGCGGACCAGTTTAATATTGACAATATTCTTGCTGTCCGGCTGACTGGTGGGGTGGGGGGGGGGTGGGGGTAGGGTTGCCAACGGACAAGAATAGCAGTCAAATACATTGTGTTTACCCCAAGAAAGACTACAATGACCATGAAGCCTTGCGCCGGCACCAGTGCACATGCGTGACCTGTGCATGAGTGTACCTGCCGATTTTTTTCCCTGCAATTCGTTTTTGGCGATTCTGTCCAGGGGGTGGGGGGAAGGGTGTTAATCACGACCGGAATATCGGTGATAAGTGGCTAATACACTCAATTTCGTCTCTGAAAGGGTTATCTAACGAATTTAATATGAAACATACAGCGCATATTTTCCTCGCATGTATATAGTGATAAGTCAATTATCAGGGGAGCTTGAAGTAAGTGTTGAACGAACTTCCAGTAGAAGTGGCAGAAGCAGGTTCGATATTATCATTTAAAGAAAAATTGGATAGGTATATGGACAGGAAAGGAATGGAGGTTTATGGGCTCAGTGCAGGTCGGTGGGACTAGGTGAGAGTAGCGTTCGGCACGGACTAGGGGGGCCGAGATGGCCTGTTTCTGAGCTGTAGTTGTTAAATGGTTATATAAGTCACTTATAAGTCAATAGCATCATAACATTTTAAGTAACGTTTGGATATTAAAGACACAGCTCATATTTTCTCCGTATGAACATATAAAATCATTGCAACACACCAATATCGCTGAATCAGTGGGAGCCCTGGACTTGTTTCCCTGCGACAAGACGGTGCCATCGAAGGGTGATGGGAGACAGCGATACGCGAAGGGGGTTCCTTATGTCCAGTCTATTCCGCAATTTAGTTTCCATTGCATTCATTGCAGAGATATGTTGGAAATGGAAGCAACGTTTTCATTGCTTTCGTGGCTAACTCAGGATATTTAGCCTTACTTTGATCCAGAATGCCGGCAGAGATGTTATGTCAAACTTACTTTTCAGCCACCGTCATTTGCAAGCTCGAAGAGTTGATCTCCTTCCCGCGCTGACATGGATGACGCGCGGGTAATGACCTCGCGTGCGTTCAAGTTCCACAGTGGGCATGACAGGGAATGAGGAAAGGTGCAGCTGACTCCTATCGCCAAATCATACAGTTTCCTCGCGGTCCGGTAGCATATGCTTTGCGGCCCGGTGGTTGGGGACCGCTGATCTACCTTATTCCATATACTGTGCGCAAAGGTAACATCTTCTGTTCTGTATTCACCCTTTTTGATTTTGTCTGCATGATGCTAAACTCAAGTTTCTATGAATGATGGAAGATGACAAATCAAAGAGTAATTTGAAACTTACAGCCTATGCCATTCTGACACAAAAGTGCTAGCGTGTTCTCACACTAAAATTGTCTGTATCGGCATCATTTTCCCGGCAAAATCTAGCTGATTGTGTTTGTATCTAAAATGGTGAAGCCAAACATTTTTGGAGTGCCGTTAGAAACATATGCACACTGGGCTATGGGAAGAGAATTGAAATATACTTTTTCAATTGATGCTGGAAGAACTGATTATAGAATTTATGAGAAGGAAACCAAAGGTCCATCAACCAGATCTCCTCGGAGGATCAGAGATGGAGAGGGTCGGCAACTTTACATTCCTCGTTGCTATAATTTTGAAGGACCTGTCCTGGCCCAGCACGTACATGTAGTTACAAAGAAAACATGGCAATGCCTCTACTTCGTTAGGAGTTTTTGGAAAGTTGGCATGACATCTAAAACTTTGACAAATTTCTATAGATGTGCGGTGGAGAGTATATTGACTGGCGGCATCACAGCCTGGTATGGAAACAGCAATGCCCTTGCACAGAAAATCCTACAAGAAGTTCTGGATGCAGCCCAGTCCATCATGGGCATAGCCCTCCCACAATTGAGCACATCTACATGAAACGCTGTTGCAGGAAAGCAACATCAATCATCACCGTCCCCCACCACCCAAGACATGCTCTCTTCTCTAGCTTCCAATAAACCCCTCGTTCACCTTCCTCCTTCTAGTTCCCCAGCTCTTTGTCTTCATTCTATAGTCCTCTGGTCTTTCTTACAAGATTCCTTCTTCATCAGCATTTTGCTTTTGCTGCGATACACCTCTCAGTTTCTCACATTCTTCCTTTTTGCCTCCTCACCCTCCCGCCTTCCTCTCACTTGGATTGATCTATCACATGCCAATTCCTGCTCCTCCTCCCAAACACCACCTTTTGATTTATGTATGTATCTATCTATCTATCTATTTATTTAGCAACACATTTTGGAACAGGCTCTTCTGGCCCAATGAGCTGCACCACACAGCAACCCAGTGATTTAACGCAAGTCTAATCAGGGGACAATTTACAATGACCAATTAACCTGCTAACCAGCATGTCCTTAGCTTCTGGGAGGAAACCAGAGCATCTGGAGGAAACACATGCGGTTACAGGGAAGATGTACAAACTCCTTACATACGGCGCTGGAGTTGAACTCCAAACTCCAACAGCACAAGCTGTAATAGCGTCAGCCCAACCGCTGTGCTGCCATGGTCCCCCACTTTGGCTTCCATTCCTGTCCTGGTGGTTTCAGCTTCAAACATCAACAGCCCATTTCACTTTGTAGGTGTTGCCTGACTTGTTGAGTTCCTCCAACGTTTGATGTGTACTGAAATATTAAAATATTAAAATAAATAGAAGTACTTGCAGAGATTATTAAGTGCTTGATTTAACTGAAGGCTAACAAAGGTTACTTTATTAAGGAAGAGACCAATCTTGGGTGTATTTCAAACTATTGGATAGGTTTTAATAAAAGCAGATAATTTACTGATTGTTTGATTTGACTCCTAGTGGCTAAGAAGAAAGGATGCCACATGGGGTGTCATGGTAGAGTGACGCTATCACAGCTCAGGGGCGTCAGAGTTCAGTTTATTTCTGGTGTCCTCTGTAAACTAGTTTGTATGTTCTTCCCATGTGTGCATGGGTTTTCTCTGGGTGCTCCTGTTTCCTCTCACAGTCCAAAGACATATCAGTTAGTAAGTTTTAGTTACTGTGAATTGTCCTGTGATTAGACTAGGGTTAAGTCAGTGCAGCTAGATGGCTGGAAGGGTCTATTCTGTGCTGTAATCTCTAAATAAATCAATAAATAAGAAAAGAGTACATTCAATAGCAGCAAAATGTCTGTATGGAGTTTGTATGTTCTTGTCATGTGTGCATGGGTTCGCTCCGGGTGATCCAGATTCATCCCACGTTCCATAGATGTACCAGTTAGAAGGCTAATTGTCATGGTCCGGATCGGGGTCCCTTTAAATTTACCTTGTTTATGTTACGATCCAGACCGTTGATTCCTTGTTTTCCTGTGTCCCTCGACTTTGGTGATTAGAGGCAATTAACACTCGTCTGAACCGATAGTTTATAGTCTCCGGCTTTCAGCCGTTCGGTGCGGGAGCGTCTGCAAAGTCACGGCGTGCCAATGTCATCTGGCTGGAGCAAGCCTTGTCTCCGCCCGAAGCGAGTGTCGGTAATTCGCCTTTCCTCACCGGAGCAACCCTGTCCAGTTACCTCGCCGAAGCGAGCCTGCAAAGTTTCCTCATTAAGGTGGGTCCATCAGTTAACTCGCCGGAGAGAATCAAGAGCCACTGTGTACTGTTCCCGGGCCGAATCGAGAGCTCAGCACTACCCGGAGGTTCCAAGCACCACGTCCTGGCTCCGGCGGCGTCCAAGTACCACATCCAAGTCCTGGCCCCAGAGGCGTCCAAGTCCTGGCCCTGGCGGCATTCGAGTACCATGTCAAGTCCTGGCCCTGGTGGCTTCCAGTTCTGAGTCTAGTCCTGGCCCTGGTGGTATGTGATTCCTGTCCTACCCCCTTGTCTGAATCCCTTCTCTGCCCCTCTCGCCTCTAGCAGCCCCCACCTGCACTTCGGTCAAGTTTCATCACCAGAGCTAGATAGGTACTGTCTGGTATTCATTCGTGTTGGTCTTGTCTTGTCTTGTCCTTGCCTCCGTGGGGTAAGTCAGGCCATCTTGTCATTGCCCTGCGGGGGTTCATATCTTGTCGTGTCCTGTCCTCGCCTCCGTGGGGTAAGTCTGGCCGTCTTGCCGTTGCTCTGCGGGGGGTCATGTCTTGTCCTCGCCTCCATGGGGTAAGTCAGGCCGTCTTGCCATTGCCCCACGGAAGGTCATGAGTGTCGGCCCTATGTCCTGTACCCAAGGAGGGGTCCCGACTCTCTGTTCTGTGTATGTGTCCATGGTTCCATGTACCTGCTCTCCCAAGACCGAAGCCCTGTGTTCCCATGTTCCTCCTCTCCCTAGCCCATGTCTTGCCCATGCCTGGTTCTGGGGTCCAAGTCCGAGGCAAGACCCAGATACTGGGTCCTTGCCCAGTCTCGGGCTCGGAGTCCATACCCTAGCCTCTTCATGTCTCCTCTAGTTCTGGGAGCCGATTCAGAGTCCAAGCCCAGACCCTTGGTCCCAGCCTACTCGTACTCCTGAGTCCTTACCCTGTTCGCTACTCCTGCTTCTGTCTTGCTCTCCTGGTATCGTACAATAAACGAAACCTAAGTAACCTCACAAGATGTGTCTTGCATTTGGATCCACCCTTGCTCCTAATGTCCTATCATTGTGACACTAATTGGTCATTGTAAATTGTCCTGTGATTAGTCTCAGGCTGAATAGATGGGTTGCTGGGCAGTGTAGCTCATTGAGTTGACAGGGCTTGCTTTGCACTGTACGAGAGGTGATTGATAAGTTCGTGGCCTAGGGTAGAAGGAGTCAGTTTTAGAAAACCTAGCACATTTATTTTTCCTACATTTACACACTTAGTCCAGCGGTCCTGGAGTATGCGGATCCCTTCTTTGTAGAAATTGGCGTCTTGGACCTCCAGAAAGTGGTGTACAGCAGGGGTGATTGATAAGTTTGTGGCCTAAGGTAGAAGGAGATGAGTTACTAACTTCAAACTTTCTGCATTTTCACTCAAAGCATTGAACTGCACGTGCCTGTAACGAGAGCTGTATAACTCATCTCTTTCTGTCTTAGGCCACAGACTTATCAATCACCCCTGCTGTGGACCACTTCTACAAAGAAGGGATCCGTATGCTCCATGACCGCTGGACTAAGTGTGTACATGTAGCAGGGGACTATGTTGAAAAAGAAATGTGCTAGGTTTTCTAAAATTGACTCCTTCTACCTTATGCCACGAACTTATCAATGACCCCTCGTATCTATAAATAAGCAAACAAGAAAATAAATAGATAAATATATTTGTTTGTAAGTAAGTCATTTTAACGTATAAGCCAATCCAATTTTAGAAAGTAAGTAGACTCAGATCTGTCTCGGACCTGGAACAGTCAGATAAAGGTGGCATTATACGGAGAGGAATGAGTGCCATCATGTCACTCTGTCTGAGGTTGACTTTGATACAAAGAACATTGAAACTTCAAAAGTGACTAAAGATTAAATTCCTCTGCACTTACCCTCTTTGACTCCAGGATTTGGTCTTGTCAGACACTAAGATGGATGTATGAGAATAATTAAAGGCGATTCTTTCATCCACAATATTGCAGAAGTTCCTTAGAGTCTTCAACCTAAGCAATGTCAGTCAGATTGATGCAACACACATCAAAGTTGCTGGTGAACGCAGCAGGCCAGGCAGCATCTCTAGGAAGAGGTACAGTCGATGTTTCTGGCCGAGACCCTTCGTCAGGACTAACTGAAGGAAGAGTTAGTCAGAGATTTGAAAGTGGGAAGGGGAGGGGGAAATCCAAAATGATAGGAGAAGACAGGAGGGGGAGGGATGGAGCCAAAAGAAAGCAGGATCTTCCAGTGGCCACACATTTTAATTCTACATCCCATTCGCATTCTGACATGTCTATCCACGGCCTTCTCTACTGTAAAGATGAAGCCACACTCAGGTTGGAGGAACAACACCTTATATTCCGTCTGGGAAGCCTCCAACCTGATGGCATGAACATTGACTTCTCTAACTTCCGCTAATGCCCCACCTCCCCCTCGTACCCCATCTGTTATTTATTTTTATACACACATTCTTTCCCTCACTCTCCTTTTTCTCCCTCTGACTATACCCCTTGCCCATCCTCTGTTTCTCCCCCCCCCACTTGTCTTTCTCCCCGGACCTCCTGTCTCATGATCCTCTCATATCCCTTTTGCCAATCACCTGTCCAGCTCTTGGCTCCATCCCACCCCCTCCTGTCTTCTCCTATCATTTTGGATCTCCCCCTCCCCCTCCCACTTTCAAATCTCTTACTCACTCTTCCTTCAGTTAGTCCTGACGAAGGGTCTCGGCCTGAAACGTCGACTGTACCTCTTCCTAGAGATGCTGCCTGGCCTGCTGCGTTCACCAGCAACTTTGATGTGTGTTGCTTGAACTTCCAGCATCTGCAGAATTCCTGTTGTTTTTGTTTCAGTCAGATTGATTCCAACTTTACTTTGCAGTTTGCAGATAAAGCACATCTTCATTCAAATAGAAGTTAATGATAACAAGTTGGAGTTGTCAAAATACATTAGGACGGATAAGTCCCCGGGGCCTGACGGAATATTCCCCAGGCTGCTCAACGAGGCGAGGGAAGAGATTGCTCAGCCTCTGGCTAGGATCTTTATGTCCTCGTTGTCCACGGGAACGGTACCAGAGGATTGGAGGGAACCAAATGTTGTCCTTTTGTTCAAAAAAGATAGTAGGGATAGTCCGGGTAATTATAGACCAGTGAGCCTGACGTCTGTGGTGGGAAAGCTGTTGGAAAAGATTTTAAGAGAAAGGATCTCTGGGCATTCAGAGAATCATGGTCTGATCAGGGACAGTCAGCATGCCTTTGTGCAGGGCAGATCCTGTCTAACAAGCCTGATAGAGTTCTTTGAGGAGGTGACCAGCCATATAGATGAGGGTAGTGCAGTGGATGTGATCTATATGGATTTTAGTAAGACATTTGACAAGGTTCCACACGGTAGGCTTATTCAGAAAGTCAGAAGGCATGGGATCCAGGGAAGTTTGGCCAGGTGGATTCAGAATTGGCTTGCCTGCAGAAGGCAGAGGGCCGTGGTGGAGAGAGTACATTCAGATTGGAGGATTGTGACTAGTGGTGTCCCACAAGGATCCGTTCTGGGCCCGTTACTTTTTGTGATTTTTATTAGCGACCTGGATGTGGGGGTAGAAGGGTGGGTTGGCAAGTTTGCAGACGACACAAGGGTTGGTGGTGTTGTAGATAGTGTAGAGGATTGTCAAAGATTGCACAGAGACATTGATAGGATGCAGAAGTGGGCTGAGAAGTGGCAGATGGAGTTCAACCCGGAGAAGTGTGAGGTGGTACACTTTGGAAGAACAAACTCCAAGGCAGAGTACAAAGTAAATGGCAGGATACTTGGTAGTGTGGAGGAGCAGAGGGATCTCGGGGTACATGTCCACAGATCCCTGAAAGTTGCCTCACAGGTAGATAGGGTAGCTAAGAAAGCTTATGGGGTGTTAGCTTTTATAAGTCGAGGGATAGAGGTTAAGAGTCGCAATGTAATGATGCAGCTCTATAAAACTCTGGTTAGGCCACATTTGGAGTACTGTGTCCATTTCTGGTCAGCTCACTATAGGAAGGATGTGGAAGCATTGGAAAGGGTACAGAGAAGATTTGCCAGGATGCTGCTTGGTTTAGAGGGTATGCATTATATCAGAGATTAAGGGAGCTAGGGCTTTACTCTTTGGAGAGAAGTTGGATGAGAGGAGACATGATAGAGGTGTACAAGATAATAAGATGAATAAATAGAGTGGATAGCCAGCGCCTCTTCCCCAGGGCACCACTGCTCAATACAAGAGGATATGGCTCTAAGGTAAGGGGTGGGAAGTTCAAGGGGGATATTAGAGGAAGTTTTTTTACTCAGAGAGTGGTTGGTGCGTGGAATGCACTGCCTGAGTCAGTGGTGGAGACAGATACACTAGTGAAGTTTAAGAGACTACTAGACAGGTATATGGAGGAATTTAAGTTGGGTGCTTATATGGGAGGCAGGGTTTGAGGGTGGGCACAACATTGTGGGCCGAAGGGCCTGTACTGTGTTGTATTATTCTACGTTCTATGTTCAATGTCAGTCAGATTGATTCCAACTTTACCTTGCAGTTTGCAGATAAAGCACATCTTCATTCAAATAGAAGTTAATGATAACAAGTTGCCAGTTTAAAACAGATCCTGCACCTTGACTTTAGTTCCCTTATTACTGAAATCTGAGTCCCTCAACTGTACTGACACTGGTATTGAAATAAATGCTTGCTCATTTGAAAGCTTCTTTCAAGTCTTTTCTTGGGTTTTCTGTGTACCTGAACACACCATTGGGACTGAGATTGGTGCAGTTCCTGATTACACATCAATCCAAAATGATCTTAAGATCAGACCTTAGTCTGAGTGAACTCCTGATTCAATGATCTGACTTTTCTGGACAAAGAATTGAGCAGGGCCAATAGACAGGCCTGATGACAAACAGTCAGAGAGGTGCTGGAGATCGGATCCCACCCACAATGCTCATGGACTGTTTGTCCCATTCCCATCGGGGAGGAGGCTATGTAGCATCCACACCAGGACCACCAGACTCAAAAACAATTATTTTTCCCATTTAATAAGTCTGATCAACACCCTCACACACGAACCCACCTCTTCACACCCCCACCACTACAACTTTATCATTTCCTGTCAGAGTCAACCTGGGATCCACAGACCCCTTACTTATTGGTATTGGTCCATGGCATAAAAAAGGTTCAAAACTCCTTTTTTATAGACACTTTTTTCTGGGAAATGATCACTGCAAACAATAGCCTGTAACTTAGAAGATAAAAACAAAAGAAATAGGAGCAGGCGTAACCAGCTCCGCCATTCAATAAGATCATGGCTGATCTAACCGTGGACTCATCTCGATCTATCTGCCTTTTCCCCATATCCCTTAATTCCCCGACTATGCAAAAATCTATCCAACCTTGTCTTAAATATATTTACTGAGGTACCCTCCATTACTTCACTGGGCAGAGAATTCCACAGATTCACCACTCTCTGCGAAAAGGAATTCCTCCTCTTCCCCATCCTAAATTTACTCCTCCGAGTCTTGAGGCTATGACCCCTAGTTCTAGTCTTACCCACAAATGGAAACAGCTTTCCTGCCTCTCTCTCATCTATCCCTTTCATGTTTTATTATTTTTTCTATAAAATCTCCTCTCTTCCTTCTGAATTCCAGTGAGTACAGTCCCAGATGACTCAAGCTCTCCTCATAGTCTAACCCCCTCATCTCTAGAATCAACCTGGTGAACCTCCTCCGCATCTCCTCCAAAGCCAGTATATCCTTCCTCAAGTAAGGAGACCAGAACTGCATGCGGTACTCCAAGTGCGGTCTCACCAGTTCCATTTCCAGTTGCAGCATAACCTCCCTGCTCTCAAATTTGATCCCTCTAGCAATGAAGGCCAACATTCTATTTGCCTTCCTGAAGAATGTTGAAGACAAGAGGAACACTATCCTTGGTCAGGTGGCAGGAGGATGGGGTGAGGGCCAATGTGCGTGAAATGGAAGCAATGTGGTTGAGGGCAGTGTTGATGCTGGAGGAAGGGAAGCTCCTTTCTTTGAAGAAGGAAGACATCTTTTTTCTGGAATGAAAAGCCTCATCCTGAGAGTAGATGCATTGGGGATGTTGGAATTGAGTAAAAGGAATGGTATTTTTACAAGTAACAGGTTGAGAAGAGGTATACTCTAAGTAGCTGTGAGAATCAGTGGCTTTATAATGGACATCAGTAGATAAGCTGTTTCCAGGGATAGAGGCAGAGATCGAGAAAGGGGAGGGAGGTATTAGAAATGGACCAGGTAAATTTGAGGGCAGGGTGGTAGTTGGAGACAAAGTTGTTGAGGCCTCATTTCTTTCTTCCATGGCCTTCTGTCCTCTCCTATCAGATTCCCCCTTCTCAAGCCCTGTATCTCTTTCACCAATCAACTTCCCAGCTCTTTACTTCACTCCTCCTCCCCCTCCTCCTTGTCTGCTGGTTTCACCTATCACTGTGTATTTCATCCTCCCCTCCCCCACCTTTTCACTCCGACTTCTCATCTTTTTTTTCTCCAGTCCTGTTGAAGTGTCTTGGCCCAAAATATCAACTCTACTCTTTTCCATAGATGCTGCATGACCTGCTGAGTTCCTCCAGCATTCTGTTGTATAAAGTACATACAGTTTATTCTTTTCTGGAATGGTTCCAGAAGATTTGAAAGTTGCAAACTTCACTCCACTCTTCAAGAATGGAGAGAGTCAGAAGAAAGGAAATTATAGGCTGGTTACTCTGACCTCAGTGGTTGGGAAAATGTTGGAGTCAATTGTTAAAGATGTAGTTCTGGGGTACTTGGAGGCACATGATAAAATAGGCTGAAGTCAGCATGGTTTCCTTAAAGAAAAATCTTGTCTGACAAATCTGTTGGAATTCTTTGAAGAAGTAACAATGAGGATAGACAAAGGAGAATTGGCTGATGGTGTGTACTTGGATTTTCAGAATGCCTTTGACAAGGTGCCACACATGAAGCTGCTTAACAAGCTACGAGCCCATGGTATTGCAGGAAAAATTCTAGCATGGATGAAGCAGTGGCTGAGTGGCAGAAGGCAAAGAGTGGGAATAAAGTGAGCCTTTTCTGACTGGTTGCTGGTGATGTGTGGTGTTCTACAGGGTCCATGTTGGGGCTGGTTCTTTTTATGTTATATATCATTGATTTAGATGATGGAATTGATGGCTTTGTTGTAAAGTTTGTAGAATGATAAGAAGATAGGTGGAGGAACAGTTAGTTTTGAGGAAGTAGAGGGGCTGCAGAAGGACTTAGCTGGATTAGGAGAATGGGCAAAGAAATGGCAGATAGAGTATAGTGCTAATAAGTGTATGGTCATGCACATTGGTAGAAGAAACAAAAGGGTTAACTATTCTGTAACTGAAGAGATGAAAAGTGTGGTGAAATAGCACTTGGAAATTCTTATGTAGGATTCCCTAAAGGTCAAATTGCCGATTGAGTCTGTAGTGAGGAAGGCAATTGCAATGTTAGCATTTATTTCAAGGGGACTAGAATATAAAAGCAATGATGTAATGTTGAAACTTTTTAAAGGACTGGTGAGTATTCACTTGGAGAATTGTGAGCAGGTTTAGGCCCCTTATCTTAGAAAGAATGTGCCGAAAATGGTGAGAGTTCAAAGGAGGTTCATGTAAATGATTTCAGTATTGAATAGATTGTCATACAAAGAAGAATGAGTGATGACCTCATTGAAACCCATCAATTGGTGAAAGGCTTTGATATAGTGGACGCAGAGAGGATGTTTCCTGTGGGGGGAGAGTCTAAGACCAGAGGACTCAGCCTCGCAATAGATGGTCATCCTTTTTGAATGGAGGTGAGGAGGAATTTCTTTAACTAGAGAGTGGTGAATTCTTTGCCACAGGCAGCTGTGGAGGCTAAGACTTTATGTATATTTAAGACAGAGGTTGATAGATTCTTGTTTGGTCAGAGCATGAATGGGTACAGGGACAAGGCAGTAGATTGGGGCCGAAAGGAAAATCGGATCAACCATGATGAAATGGCGGAGCAGACTTGATAGGCCAAATGGCCTAATTCTGCTCTTATATCTTATGTTCTTATATCAAATTTTGAAAGGCCCAAAATGAATATTGAAAGAGTAGATGTGAGGAGAATGTTTCCTGTTGTGGCAGAGGACATAACCCCCCAGAAGAGAAAGGCATACATTTAGAATGGAGATGAAGGAGAATTTCTTTAGCCGAAGGGTGGAGAATCTGTGGAATGGGTCTGAGAGGTCTTTTCGAATAAGTCCACTCAAAACCACTTCACTTTCAAATTGAACAAATGATTATATTACCAGTGATATGTTTGGAAGCTTCATAGACTTAAGGTCTGTTAGGTTTTTGAGATGTCTCAAAAAGG
The DNA here is from genome assembly GCF_030028105.1 of Mobula birostris. Classification (NCBI taxonomy): domain Eukaryota; kingdom Metazoa; phylum Chordata; class Chondrichthyes; order Myliobatiformes; family Myliobatidae; genus Mobula; species Mobula birostris. Next base: position 248,875,360 of record NC_092370.1, on the reverse strand, counting down.
TGGCATCTATCATTAAGGATCCCGTCACCCAGGACATGCCCTCTTCTCATTGATACCATCAGGGAGGAGGTGCAACAGCCCGAAGACACAAACTCAATGTTTTAGGAGTAGCTTCTCCATCTCCACCATAAGATTTCTGAATGGACAATGAACACTACCACATGAGACTTTTTCTTTGTTGCTCCATTTGTAATTTTTTTTTGTACTTTGCAAACACAGGAAACCTACAGCACAATACAGGCCCTTCAGCCCACAAAGCTGTACCGAACACGTAATTACTTTAGAAATTTCCTAGGGTTACCCATACCCCTCTATTTTTCTAAGCTCCATGTACCTATCCAGGAATCTCTTAAAAGACCCTATTGTTTCCGCCTCCCCTATCGTCGCCGGCAGCCCATTCCATGCACTCACCACCCTCTGTGTGAAAAACCTACCCCTGACATCTCCTCTGTACCTACTTCCAAGCACCTTAAAACAGTGCCCTTTCGTGCTAGCCATTTCAGCCCTGGGAAAACGCCTCTTACTATCCACACAATCAATGCTTCTCATAATCCTATACAGCTCTATCAGGTCATCTCTCATCCTCCACCACTCCAAGGAGAAAAGGCCAAGTTAACTCAACCTATTCTCATAAGGCATGCTCCCCAATCCAGGCAACATCATTGTAAATCTCCTCTGCACCCTTTCGATATTTTCCACATCCTTCCTGTAGTGAGGTGACCAGAACTGAGCACAGTACTCCAAGTGCGGTCTGATCAGGATACTATATAGCTGCAATATTACCTCTCAGCTCTTAAACTCAATCCCATGATTGATGAAGGCCAATGCACCGTATGCCTTCTTAACCACAGAGTCAACCTGCGTAGCAACTTTGAGTGTCCTATGGACTCAGACCCCAAGATCCCTCTGATCCTCCATACTGCTAAGAGTCTTACCATTAATACTATATTCTGCAAATATTTAATCTACCAAAATGAACCACCTCACCCTTATCTGGGTTGAACTCTATCTGCCACTTCCCAGCCCAGTTTTGCGTCATATCAATATCCCGTTGTAACCTCTGGCAGCCTACCACACTAGCCATAACACCCCCAACCTTTGTGTCATCAGCAAACTTACTAACCCAGCCCCCCACTTCCTCATCCAGATCATTTATAAAGGTCACGAAGAGTCCCCGAACAGATCCCTGAGGCACCCAATTGGTCACCGACCTCCATGCAGAATATGACCTGTCTACAACCACATTTTGTTTTCTGTGGGCAAACCAATTCTGGATCCACAAAGCAAGATCCACTAGGATCCCATGCCTCCTTACTTTCTCAATAAGCCTTGCATGGGGTACCTCATCAAATGCCTTGCTGAAATCCATATACACTACATCTACTGCTTTACCTTCATCAATGTGTTTAGTCACATCCTCAAATCATTCAATCAGGCTTGTATGACCTGCCTTTGACAAAGCCATGATGACTAATTATATTACGCTTCTCCAAATGTTCATAAATCCTGCCTCTCAGGATATTTTCCATCAACTTACCAACCACTGAAATAAGACTCACTGGTCTATAACGCCCTGAGCTTTCTCTACTCCCTTTTTTGAATAAGGAAACAACATTTGCAACCCTCCAATGCTCTGGAACCTCTCCCATCCCCATTCATGATGCAAGGATCATTGCCAGAGGCTCAGCAATCTCCTCCCTCGCCTCCCACAGTAGCCTGGGATACATCTCATCCTGGCGGAGACTTATCCAACTTGATGCTTTCCAAAAGCTCCAGCACATCGTCTTCCTTAATGTCTATATGCTCAAGATTTTCAGTCTGGTGCAAGTCATCCCTACAATCGCCAAGATCCTTTTCCATAGTGAATACTGAAGCAAAGTATTCATTAAGTACCTCGGTTATCTCCTCCGGTTCCATACACACTTACCCATTGTCACAGTTGATTGGTCCTATTATCTCAGGGGTCCCCAACCTTTTTTGCACTGCGGACCGGTTTCATATTGACAATATTCTTGCGGGCCGGCTGACCCGGGCGGGGGGGGGCGGCGGTTAGGGTTGCCATTGTACAAGAGTAGCAGTCAAATACGTTGTGTTTACCACCAGAAAGACTACAATGACCATGAAGCCTTGCGCGGGCACCAGTGCGCATGCGTAATGCGTGTACGTGCCAATTTTCTAAAAAATCGTTTTTGGCGATTCTGTTCGGGAGGGGGTGTTAATCACGACGGAATATTGGTAATAAGTGGCTAATACACTCAATTTCGTTTCTAAAAGGGCTTATCTAACGAATTTAATATTAAACACTCAGCGCATATTTTCCTCGCATGAATATAGCGATAAGTCAATTATCAGAGGAGTTTGAAGTAAGTGTTGAACGAATTTCCAGTAGAAGTGGTAGAGACAGGTTCGATATTATCATTTAAAGAAAAATTGGATAGATATATGGATAGGAAAGGAATGGAGGGTTAGGGGCTGAGTGCAGGTCGGTGGGACTAGGTGAGAGTGGCGTTCGGCACGGACTAGAAGGACAGAGATGGCCTGTTTCTGTGCTGTAATTGTTATATGGTTATATAGGTCACTTATAATAGCATCATAACATTTTAAGTAACATTTGGATGTTAAACACACAGCCCATATTTTCCCCGTATGAACATATAAAATCATTGCAACGCACCAATATCGCTGAATCAGTGGGAGCCCTGGGCTGAATACTTGTTCCCTGCAACAAGACGGTCCTATCGAGGGGTGATGGGAGACAGCGATACGCGAAGGGGGTTCCTTATGTCCAGCTATTCCACGATTTAGTTTTCGTTGTATTCATTGCAGAGATATGTTTGAAATGGAAGCAACGTTTTCAGTGCTTTCGTGAATATCTCAGGATATTTAGCCTTGACTTTGATCCGGAATGCCAGTACAGATGTTATGTCAAACAGACTTTTCATCCGGCCATCATTTGCAAGCTCGAGGAGTTGATCTCCTTCCCGCGCTGACATGGATGACGCGCGGGTAATGACCTCGCGTGCGTTCAAGCTCAACAGTGGGCGTGACAGGGAATGAGGAAGGGTGCAGCTGACTCCTATCGCCAAATCATATAGTTTCCTCACGGCCCGGTGGTTGGGGATCGCTGTTTTATCTCAGGTCTTATCCTCTTGTAGAACGCCCTTTTCTTTAATCTTGCTCGCCAAGACCTCCTCATGGCCCCTTCTGGCTCTTCTAATTTCATTCTTAAGGTCCCTCCTGCTAGCCTTAGAATCTTCTAGATCTCTGTCATTACCTAGTTTTTTGAACCTTTCGAAAGCTTTCTTTTTCCTCTTGACTAGATTTCAACAGCCTTTGTACACCACGGTTCCTGTTCCATACCGTTCTTTCCCTGTCTCCTTGCAGAACTCCACACAAATATCCCCTGAACATTTGCCACATTTCTGCCATACATTTCCCTGAGAACATCTTTTCCTAATTTATGCTTCCAAGTTCCTGCTTAATAGCCCCTTACTCCAATTAAATGCTTTTCTAACTTGTCTGTTCCTATCCCTCTCCAATGCTATAGTAAAGGAGATAGAATTGTGATCACTATCTCCAAAATGCTCTCCCACTGAGAGATCTGACACTTGACCAGGTTCATTTTCTAATACCAGATCAAGTACAGCCTCTCATCCTGTAGGCTTATCTACATATTGTATCAGGAAACCTTCCTGAACACACCTATCAAACTCCACCCCATCTAAACCCCTTGCTCTAGGGAGATGCCAATCAATATTTAGGAAATTAAAATCTCCCACCACAACAACCCTGTTATTATTACACCTTTCCAGAATCTGTCTCCCTATCTGCTCCTCAATGTCCCTGTTACTATTGGGTGATCTATAAAAAACAGCCAGTGGAGATATTGACCCCTTCCTGTTTCTAACTTCCACCCACAGAGACTCCGTAGACAACCCCTCCATAACGTCCTCCTTTTCTGCAGCCGTGACACTATCTCTGATCAGCAGTGCCACGCCCCCACCTCTTTTGCCTTCCTACCTGTCCTTTCTGAAACATCTAAAGCCTGGCACTCTAAGTAACCATTCCTGCCCCTGAGCCACCCAAGTCTCTGTGACGGCCACCACATCATAGCTCCAAGTACTGCTCCAGGCTCTAAGCTCATCTGCTTTGTTCATGATGCTTCTTGCTTTAAAATACACACATCTCAAACCATCGGTCTGATCGCATCCCTTCTCTATTACCTGCCTATCCATCCTCTCGCACTGTCTCCAAGCTTTCTCTATCTGTGAGCCAACCGCCCCTTCCTTCGTCTCTTCAGTTTGGTTCCCATCCTCCAGCAAACATTGCAGCCTTGCTTCAGCTGTGTTTTGAGGTTCATAAGAGCTGTCTTTTTGCATGGGATTTCTCAAGATATGGATCCTATTAGAAGTTGCTTCTGCTGATTCTTGTGCGGGCTTCATCAGCTGCCGGTCCCAGAGATGCCAAATTTTGACTCTGCTACCAGAGATTCATACCACATCCTCCTCTGAAGAATCAGCTGGACAAAGTAAGTTTGAGAAAAGGCAAACAGATTAAAATTCAAAAAAGATAAGGTAAATCAGTTTGTATTGCAGATAAGTAGAATAATTAGACTCCTACTGTAGCAGAAGATTTAATGAATAGAAACATTGTTATTCACAACTTCTTATGAAGAAGTAACTGCATTATGTCAGTGTATATTTCTTCCCCACCACCATCAGATTTCTGAATGGACCATGAACCCATGAACACTACTTTTTCATTATTTTTTTCTCTTTTTTCTCTCGCTTTTTGCTCAACCTATTTGGTCAGCAGCCATCTGTCTCAAAGGACAATGGGTGATAATCATTGTCATCACAAGCCTGGGCAGAAGGTAGTTAGATCCTAGGATGCCCAGACGTCAAGATCCTCCTCTCGGTCTCATCAGTGTAGTCCAAAGGAAAACTAATGAAGCAATACATTTGGCACAAGCTTGCCTGTAGGAGCTGCGGGAAGGATGTTCAATGATGTTCAGCTGCCTTAGAGAGTCCACTCCGCATTTTCTATAGCCTTCCTCTCTCCCATGGCTGCCCACAAGATAGTGTGACTCTTTACCCAGAGCTGGGGAGCTGGTTCACGAGCACCAGTGCGTGTCCACATGTCGGTGGGCCTGCGTACTATGTGTGCCTCCCTGTCCTCTGTAGCTCAGCCTGAGTTCGAAAGGCGTTCAGTTTCTATGTGTCGGCAGTGAGGAGGCACTACATGAGGCCTGCTGATAGAAAAGCTGTGTACTGGTAGGGAGAGGCTTACACATTCAGCTCTCCTTTTTGCACGACTGTTAGCCAGTGGTAGAAGCTGAAAGTGATAGTGACAAGCACTACCCACTACACTACCTCAGTAGATGCATCATAACAACCATTTTGACACCAATTCTTATTTAATTTTTATATATATACTGTATATAATATACTGAATGATGCTGTGATATTTCCTAGATTGTGCTGGGTCACATCATCAGTGATGTAACCTGGGGTCTTTGGGTGTTTCGGCTCTTTCAAAATCAGACACTCTTGCCCAGGTGACCCAGCCAGGGTTGATCAGGCCCTGGTTTGTGTCCTAATAGCATCGGTCCAAGCGTCACACTTCTTGATCTATCTGAAGGCTCACTGGGCAGTCTCAGTGATATCCCTGACAGCTCATTTCTTTGTGGTCCCCATAATGCCAAGGAGAGAGTAGGTTCTGTGCAGTGAGCAGCCGGTAAAACCTCCACACCCCACCTCTACAGGCTCACATCGTGCACTCTACCCGGTCTCTGGTACTGCTCGATCAGCCCTGCTATGTGACTTTCTTACAGTCATATATTCTGATTTTATTTTGCAGTTTTTGTTTTTCATTATTACTGTATGTTTTGCATTGTATTGCTGCCCCAAAACAACTAATCGCCTGGCATAAGCCAGTGATATTAAACATGACTCTGATTCTAGCAAATACACTAACACCTGTTCTGTCAACACACATCAAAGTTGCTGGTAAACGCAGCAGGGCAGGCAGCATCTCTAGGAAGAGGTACAGTCGACGTTTCGGGCCGAGACCCTTTGTCAGGACTAACTGAAGGCAGAGCTAGTAAGAGATTTGAAAGTGGGAGGGGGAGGGGGAGATCCAACATGATAGGAGAAGACAGGAGAGGGAGGGATGGAGCCAAGAGCTGGACAGTGGATTGGCAAAAGGGATATGAGAGGATCATGGGACAGGAGGCCCAGGGAGAAGGAAAGGGGGGAGGGGGAGAAAACCCAGAGGATGGGCAAGAGGTATAGTCAGAGGGACAGAGGGAGAAGAAAGAGGGAGAGAGAAAGAATGTGTGTATATAAATAACGGATGGGGTACGAGGGGGAGGTGGGGCATTAACGGAAGTTAAAGAAGTCAATGTTCATGCCGTCAGGTTGGAGGCTACCCAGACGGAATATAAGGTGTTGTTCCTCCAACCTGAGTGTGGCATCATCTTTACAGTAGAGGAGGCCGTGGATAGACATATCAGAATGGGAATGGGATGTGGAATTAAAATGTGTGGCCACTGGGAGATCCTGCTTTCTCTGGCGGACAGAGCGTAGGTGTTCAGCAAAACAATCTCCCAGTCTGCGTTGGGTCTTGCCAATATATAGAAGGCCACATCGGGAGCAACGGACGCAGTATATCACCCCAGCCGACTCACAGGTGTAGTGTTGCCCCACCTGGAAGGACTGTCTGGGGCCCTGAATGGTGGTAAGGGAGGAAGTGTAAGGGCACGTGTAGCACTTGTTCTGCTTACAAGGATAAGTGCCAGGAGGGAGATCAGTGGGGAGGGATGGGGGGGACGAATGGACAAGGGAGTTGCGTTGGGAGCGATCCCTGCAGAAGGCAGAGAGAGGGGGGGAGGGAAAGATGTACTTAGTGATGGGATCCCGTTGGAGGTGGCGGAAGTTATGGAGAATAATATGTTGGACCCGGAGGCTGGTGGGGTGGTAGGTGAGGACCAGGGGAACCCTATTCCTAGTGGGGTGGCGGGAGGATGGAGTGAGAGCAGGTGTGCGTGAAATGAGGGAGATGTGTTTGAGAGCAGAATTGATGGTGGAGGAAGGGAAGCCTCTTTCTTTAAAAAAGGACATCTCCCTCGTCCTGGAACGAAAAGCCTCATCTTGAGAGCAGATGCGACGGAGATGGAGGAATTGCAAGAAGGGGATGGCATTTTTGCAAGAGACAGAATTCCTTGTAAGCAGAACAAGTGCTACACATGCCCTTACACTTCCTCCCTTGTCTTCTCCTATCATTTTGGATCTCCCCCTCCCCCTCCCACTTTCAAATCTCTTACTAGCTCTTCCTTCAGTTAGTCCTGACAAAGGGTCTCGGCCCGAAACGTCGACTGTACCTCTTCCTAGAGATGCTGCCTGGCCTGCTGCATTCACCAGCAACTCTGATGTGTGTTGCTTGAATTTCCAGCATCTGCAGAATTCCTCGCATTTGCGTTTTTAAAAACACCTGTTCTGTATTTACTTGGTCAAATTTAAAATTAAAAATGGTAGCCAATATTTCAACCTTTCAATTTAAGTCAACTGAAATAGTGGTGTCCTGCCTTTCAAAGGCTGGAATAAGACCATTATGAAGATGTAAGATAATTCCTAGAGCTAAATACAATTACCTTAGAAAATAAAAATATATTGTTTTTAAACTAAATGCAGGTTGCTGTTCACTTCTTAAGCAAATTATCAAAGATGTTACTCAGATTGTGACACAATGAGAGATATTTTCAGTGATATGGGGAGATAAACCACTGTATAGTTCGAATCCAGATATAAAAATTCAGACAGTTTGGATTATCTTCATTAGTCAGGATGTCAAAGGTTGTGGGGAGAAGGTAGGAGAATGTGGTTCAGAGGGATCAGCAGGATGGAAAGTCAGAGCAGACTCAATGGACCAAATAGCCTAATTCTGCTCCGATGTCTTATGGACAGAGACACCGAGACATCTTACTTCCAGTAAGGCGGTGGCACGTTATGCAACGGCCCCTTCGGACCACCAAAGGTGTTATATTCTTTGTTAAGTGTCTATTTAACAATCACAAGGCAACTTTGGGCACTGCAGACCTGCCCCACCCGTGAGCTGTTCATTGGCGGAGGGGCTTGACTGAGCCACGTTACTGCCTGCTACGGGAAGGCATCAGAAGCATCGGAGTTAGTGCATTAAGACGGCATGTAGTGTACCCGTGGGTGATTGTCTTGCATGCCTCTCTTCTAATCGCAAGACCCTGTTGGACATTGATAATGTAGAGATGCTGCAAGCCTGTTGCCCTTGTTTGGTGGCGTGACGGACAACAGGGTTGCCATGAAGCCTTGCTTGTAGTGAAAACTGGGCCTCAGGCCTGCTTGCCTACTGCTGCAGCCCAGGAGAGGCAATACCAGAGGCGGTGCAGTGTGGCATCTATGCTTGGTGACGGGTTGACTTCTCACGTTGGTACTGTCCTCCAGTGGAATGACAGGCTGGATTGTGTGCATCTGTGCACTGATGGGAACTGCACCATTAATCAGTAGGGCATGCTACTCAGGGACCTGGGGTATGTGTATATTTTTTTGTGTGACTGTTTTTTATTGCTTTCTACCTTGAATGTGCTGTGTATGTCATGCACCTTGGCCCCAGAGGAATGAAGTTTTGTTTGGCTGTTTTCATGTATGGTTGAATGATAATTAAATTTGAATATGATTTGATTTGAGTTGATTTGAAATCTAAGGCAGTACTACCCAGTGCTGTGTTCCGGTCTGAAATTGTCCAAGGCAGTAAGTATAAATGGGTTAAAATGGCATCGTAAGTAACATGACCATACCGGCAAAATACTAACACTTCTTTCACCCCAGAATATGTGTTAAGCTTCAACATTATGAATCTATTTGCCCCATCACTAGGAGAAAGAAAAAACATATGAACTCAGCCACAACAAGGACAAGGCATGCTGCAGTGTGTGAGAATGTGCAGAGGGATATATACCCCACTATATCACATATTGTCCTGATTTGGAAATATACTCCTCATCTTTCATCCTCACTTGATGCCATAACCTCCTGTTCAACAGTATTGTGGAAGCACCTTCAAAGAGGGGCCATGAAGATTCAAGAAGGTGGCTTTGTCACTTTCTCCAGGATTGTTGAGGATCTTCAATGTGATCCCTGAATCTGGTTGCAAATTGATGGGCAAATTTCTGCTGTCTTCTAGTCTAGTGAAACAAATTTTGAACTTCACATTGACCACAGTCTAAACTCTCTCCTATTTCCAGAAACATTCAAAAATTAGGAGAAATTAACCAGCATACTTTAAAATGTTATATATTTTCAAAATTTAAAAGCACATAAACATTTAAAATAATTTAATGTATTTTGTTTTAAATTCTGAATTACCTGAAACTTGCCTTTTTCCCATAAGACAGTGCTCCATTGGAATTACTGACAGTGGGTCCAGTCTCTAACCTGATGCAGGTCCACTCTGCAGATTTCTCCTCAGAACCACTGAGGAATCACTGGAAACTGGTGGCCCCACAATATTTTACCATCGCAGCAGCCACCAAGACACACACCGAGCATGGAGCATAGAGGCCTACAGTACAGGAACAGGCCATTCGGCCCACAATGTTGTACTGAGCCAGCTGAAAAGTAAATAATCCCTCCTACCTATGTCCATATCCCTCCATCTTCTTCATATTCATGTGCCTACTTAATTGTCTCTAAAAAGCCTCTAATGTATTTGCCTCTATCACCATATCACCTCTGAGTAAAACTGACCCCTTACATCCCCTTTGAACATTCCACCTCTCAACTTCGATGCATGGCCCCTGGAATTAGTCATTTTTACCCAAATAAAAAATGCATTTTCTTAGGCGACTACGTTTTCTTTTCTTTCTCGCTATTTTGAATGCCAATGTATGGTTTTGCACCGTGGCCTCAGAGGAACACTGTCTTGTTCAGCTGTATCCATATTTGGTTTGATTGATAATTAAACTTGTTATAATTTGAAAAAGATTTGTTTGTCTAGTCTACCCATGCCTCTGATAATCTTATAAACCTCTTTCAGATCTCCCCTCAGTTTCTGCCGCTCCAAAGAAAATGATCCAGTTTTGTCCAAACTCTTGTTCTAGCGCATGCTGTCTAAAGCAGGCAGTGCCAGGAGTAGCTTCTTCCTCTCCGCCAGCAGATTTCTGAATGGACAATGAACACATTGACAATACTTCATTTTTTTCTCCCTTTATTACTCTGCCTTTGCATTACTTTAGGTTTTAAAATATATTTCTTATTGTAATTCAGAGTTTTTATTATCATGTACTTTGCTGCGAAACACTGAATTTCATGACGTGTGCCAGTTTACTCTGAGTGAAGATTACTCCGTTTATGCAAGGGCAGTCAGAATGACAGTAACAGAGATATCTCAGCAAGTTCAAAAGTGCTTCATTTCTACGTGCCTGAGCAGGAGTCCCAAACTTCACAACTATATCATGGGTATAGCTAACAATTCTCACAATGACACCATCCAAGCTGGCCGCCTTTATTGACAGCAGGAGGACGTGCCAACCATTCCCAATGGTCCTGCACATTGTTTTGTATTTCTGAAAACAGATTGCAAATGCTGCAATTATTTGCAGCAAAAAAAAAGCATTTATTTATTCACAGAAGACATAAAATAACAAACATCTGTTCTAATCTGGCTGTACACTGATGACTCATGGTGCAGCAGACCTTCGCTCATATACTTACATCTTTTGTAGCTGGAGATGTAATTGACTTTAATAGTTATCTTATTGCTATATACAGGAACCTGTAGTGTTTAAAAAACGGAACTAAAATCTATTTTTGTTTATTTAAAAATTTTTTTTTAGAGGTACAGTGTGGAATACGTCCTTCCAGCCCTTCTAGCCATGCAGTCCAGCAAACCCCCCAACGACTTACGATTTAACCCTAACCTAATCACAGGACAGTTTACAATGACTAATTAACCAACCATCTGGTACGTCTTTGGAATGTGGAGGGAAACCGGAGCACCTGGAGGAAACCTACACAGTTACAGAGAGACACACCGTCCAGTAACCCACCTACTTAGTCCGAGCCCAATCACAGGACAAGTTACTTTGGGAATGATGACTTATTACTTTATACATTTATTTTTATTTATTAGGAAACGGCATAAAATTGGCCCTTCAACCCCTTCAAGCCATGATTTAATCCTACCCTAATAACAGGATAATTTACAATGGCAAATTAACCAACTCAGTACATCTTTGGACTGTGGGAGGAAGCCGGAGCAACCAGGGGAAACCTATGCGTTTCACGGGGAGGATGCACAAACTCCTTACAGAGGGCCCCAGACAGTCCTTCCAGGTGAGGCGACACTTCACCTGTGAGTCAGCTGGGGTGATATACTGTGTCCGGTGCTCCTGATGTGGTCTTCTATATATTGGTGAGACCCGACGCAGACTGGGAGACCGCTTTGCTGAACACCTACGTTCTGTCCGCTAGGGAAAGCTGGATCTCCCAGTGGCCACACATTTTAATTCCAAATCCCATTCCCATTCTGACATGTCTATCCACGGCCTCCTCTACTGTAAAGATGAAGCCACACTCAGGTTGGAGGAACAACACCTTATATTCCGTCTGGGTAGCCTCCAACCTGATGGCATGAACATTGACTTCTCAAACTTCCGCTAATGCCCCACCTCCCCCTCGTACACCATCCGTTATTTATTTATATACGCACATTCTTTCTCTCTCTCCTTTTTCTCCCTCTGTCCCTCTGACTATAACCCTTGCCCATCCTCTGGGTTTTTCCCCCCTCCCCCTTTGCCTTCTCTCTGGGCCTCCTGTCCCATGATCCTCTCATATCCCTTTTGCCAATCAACTGTCCAGCTCTTGGCTCCATCCCTCCCCCTCCTGTCTTCTCCTATCATTTTGGATCTCCCCCTCCCCCTCCCACTTTCAAATCTCTTACTAGCTCTTCCTTCAGTTAGTCCTGATGAAGGGTCTCGGCATGAAACGTCGATGTTACCTCTTTCTAGAGATGCTGCCTGGCCTGCTGCGTTCACTAGCAACTTTGATGTGTGTTCCTTACAGAGGGTGCTGGAACTGAACTCTGAATCTGACACCCTGATCTGTAATAGTGTTGCACTAACTGCTAATGTTAACGTGCCCCCCTCGCTCCACACGCATGTCATACCTGCAACAGGTGCATGGGAGCTGTCAAGTTTAGGCATACATTAGATCTGGTAGTTCGACAAAGGGAAAGGTGATTCATATGGGAGCTGAGCACCTCTCACTTCTAGCTTGTACTCCTTCCCCTCCCCCCAACTTCTTATTCTGCCATCTTCCCTTCCCTCCCCAGACCTGATGAAGAGTCTTGGCCTGACACACCATTCATTTCCATAGATCCTGGCTGACCTGAGTTCCTCCAGAATTTTGTGTGTGTTGCTCTCATTTGCCATCAACTGCAGAATTTCGAGTGTTTGTGATATGCACTCTTTTCTTTAGCCAAAGGTACTTAGAATGATAGGTTCATTGTCCATTCTGAAATTGGATGGCAGAGGGGAAGAAGCTGTTCCTAAGATGTTGAGTCCATGTCGTCAGGCTCCTGTACCTTCTCCCTGATGAGAAGAGGGGATGTTCTGGGAGATGTGGAGTCCCAAATGATGGATACGAACTTCTTGATCCAGCATCTTTTGAAGATGTTGGAGAGGCTAGTCCCCATGATGGAGCTGTCTGGGTTTGCAGTATCACGGGATTAATTTGAAACATTGTCTTTTGGAGATGTCCTCGATGCTGAGGAGGATAGTGTCCATAGTGAAGCTGGCTGAGCTTGCAACATGATGGGATTATGTCCCTATTGTAACTCCTACGCCCTTCGATTCATGTATACTCTACATATACAGTTAGAAATTCTCCTAGTTGCTCCCTTCCCCAGAATGGTAAATGGGCTCCCCTCCACTTTCACCCAAGCAGGAAGACTGTACATTGAAAAATCAGAGGTGGAAATTTGCTGTCAGCCACAGCAGGCTTACTAAGTGACATGGATGCTATGTACTGACCTTAGCTGACCTTTCTCGAGAAATAATATTTAAGAGGCATTTGGTCAGGCACAGGATCAGGCTGGGAATAGAGGGATGCAGACCATGTGTAGGCAGGATCGGAATCCAGTTTAACATCAAAGCGCAAAGTTCAAAGTAGATTTATTACCAAAGTTCATATGTCACCATATAAAACCCTGACATTCATTTTCTTATGGACATACTCAGAATAGTAATTATAACAGGATCAATGAAAGGTCAACCAAGGTCTGCGCAAGTCTGGTGAAGAGCTTTAAAAAGCAGGAATTTTTCTCAGTGCTCCTCTTCGATTGGAGTACTGCAAAGATGTAATAGAAGTGTTCCCATATAAGTCTGGTCAAGAGCTTTAGAAACCCAGTCTCCATAAAAGAAAGGTACCGTCTAGCAGAGCGGTCATCGTTGGAGTGGTCTGAGTCAGAGCGGTAAGGCTTCGGCTCAACAGAGCTTCGGTGAGAACAGACAGAGGCAAGGTAAGCAGGTAAGTTCATTCCTTATTTCTTATTGATTATTTAATTCTTGAGAGAGTAGGGGTTATGTCTGCAGGGCCAGTGTTTTGTTCAAGGTGTCAGATGTGGGGTTTCCAGGAGACGTCCAGCCTTCCCGGCGGCCTCATCTGCACCAGGTGCATCGAGGTGCAGCTCCTCAGAGACTGTGTTAGGGAACTGGAGCTGCAGCTCGATGACCTTCGGCTTGTTAGGGAAAGTGAAGCAGTGATAGACAGGAGCATGAGGGAGGAAGTCACCCCAATGTTACAGGAGAGAGATAAATCGGTGACTCTCAGGAGAGGGAAGGGGAAACGTCAGACAGTGGAGAGCAACCCTGTTGTCATCCACTAACCGTAAGTACTTCACTTTGAGTACTGTTGGGGAGATGACCTACCTGGGGAAGAAACATCAGCCTGCCTCCAGTACTGAGTCTGGCCCTGTGGCTCAGAATAGTAGGGAACTGAAAAGAATGTAGGGGATTGTAGTTCAGGAGACAAATAGGTGATTCTGGGGATAAGTAAAAGAAACACGGATGGAGCTTGTCCCTCAGAAGCTAGGGTCCACGATGTTTCTGAACACATCTACAATATCCTGAATAGGGAAGGTAAGCAGCCAGATTGGTACCAATGACATAGGTAGAAAAAGGGAGGAGGTACTGAAAGTATAATACAGGGAGTTAGGAAGGAAGCTGAAAAGCAGGACCTTAAGGGTAACAATCTGCCTGTGCCATGCAACAGTGAGGATAGGAATAGAATGAGGTGGCAAATAAATGCAAAAATGCATTCCCCTTCTCGCAATTCCTCCATCTCCGCCACATCTGCTCTCAGGATGAGGCTTTTCATTCCACGGTGAAGGAGATGTCTTCCTTTTTTAAAGAAAGGGGCTTCCCTTCCTCCTCCATCAACTCTGCTCTCAAACACATCTCTCCCATTTCACGCACATCTGCTCTCACCCCATCCTCCCGCTACCCCACTAGGGATAAAGTTCCTGTTGTCCTCATCTACCACCCCACCAGCCTCCGGGTTCAACATATAATTCTCTTTAACTTCTCTCACTTCCAATGGGATCCCACCACTAAGCACCCCCCCCCTTTCTGCTTTCCACAGGGATTGCTCCCTACGTGACTCCCTTGTCCATTTGTCCCCCTCATCTCTTCCCACCAATCTCCCTCCTGGCACTTATCCTTGTAAGTGGAACAAGTGCTACACTTCCTCCCTTACCACCATTCAGGGCCCCAGACAGTCCTTCCAGGTGAGGCGAAACTTAACCTGTGAGTCAGCTGGGGTGATATACTGCGTCCGGTGCTCCCGATGTGGCCTTCTATACATCGGCGAGACCCGACGCAGACTGGGAGACCATTTTGCTGAACACCTACGCTCTGTCCGCCAGAGAAAGCAGGATCTCCCAGTGGCCACACATTTTAATTCCACGTCCCATTCCCATTCTGACATGCCTATCCACGGCCTCCTCTTCTGTAAAGATGAAGCCACACTCAGGTTGGAGGAACAACACCTTACATTCCGTCTGGGTAGCCTCCAACCTGATGGCATGAACATCGACTTCTCAAACTTCCGCTAATGCCCCTCCTTCCCTTCTTACCACATCCCTTCTTACCATATCCTTTATTTATTGATTCATTCATTCATTCCTTCCTTTCTTCCTTTTTTTCTCTCTCTTTTTTTCTCCCTCTGTCCCTCTCACTATAACGCCTTGCCTGCTTTCCATCTTCCTCTGGGCTCCCCTCCCCCTTTCTTTCTCCCTGGGCCTCCCGTCCCATGATCCTCTCCCTTCTCCAGCCTTGTATCCCTTTTGCCAATCACCTGTCCAGCTCTTGGCTCCATCCCTCCCCCTCCTGTCTTCTCCTATCATTTTGGATCTCCCCCTCCCCCTCCCACTTTCAAATCTCTTACTAGCTCCTCTTTCAGTTAGTCCTGACGAACGGTCACTGCCTGAAACGTTGACTGTACTTCTTCCTATAGATGCTGCCTGGCCTGCTGCGTTCCACCAGCATTTTGTGTGTGTTGCTTGAATTTCCAGCATCTGCAGATTTCCTCGTGTTGGCAAATAAATGTATGGTTGAAGAATTGGAGTAAAGGGCAGAGATACAGATTTCTAGATAATTGGGACCTCCTCTGTGGCAGGTGTGACCTTTACAAAAGGGGCAGGTTGCACTTGAATCTGAAGGAGACCAATGTTCTTGCGGGCAGGTTTACTAGGGCTGTTGGGAGTGGTTCAGTATCTCAATGGAATAAAGGGAATTACAAAGGCATGAAGATGAAACAGCAGGTTTACAAGTAGATCATGGATGTAACATGAATGTAAGGAAGGACAAACCAATGATCCGGTATAAATGCAGATGGAGCAAAGATTTAAATTGTACCACAGAGGCAAAATTCAAAAGGGCGAAGATTGCAGGACTGAAGGTGCTGTATTTAAATGCCTGTAGCATTCAGAATAAGGTTGACGATCTTGTGGTGCAATTAGAGATTGGTTAGTATGACATTGTGGGCATCACTGAGTCGTGGCTGAAAGAAGGTCATAGTTGGGAGTTTAACATCGAAGGATATGCTTTGTATCGAATGGACAGGCAGGAAGGCATAGGCGACAGTGTGGCTTTGTTAGTAAGAGATGGAATTACATCTTTAGAAAGAGGTGACATAGGGTCAGAGAGTGTTGAATCTTTGTAGGTGGAGATAACAAACAGCAAGGGTGAAAAAACATTATGGGGAATCATATATAGGCCTCCAAATAGTAGTTAAAATGTGGGGTTGAGATTGCAAAGGGAGCTGAAAAAGGCTTGTAATAAGGGTAATGTTACAGTTGTAATGGGGGACCTCAATATGCAGGGGGATTGGGAAAATCAGGTTGGTGTCAGATCGCAACGGTGGGAATTTGTTGAGTACTTATGAGATAGCTTTTTAGAGCAGCTTATGCTTGATCGTACTCGGGGAAAGGCTATCTTAGGCTGGATGTTGTGAAATAACCCAATTCTTATGAGGGAGCTTAACATAAAGGAACCCTTCAAAGACAGTGATCATAATATGTTTGAATTCGTACTGCAGTTTGGGAGGGAGAAGCATAACTCACATGTATCAGTATCACAATGGAATAAAGGGAATTAGAGGCATGAGAGAGGAGCTTTCCCAGATGCATTGGAGAAGGATACTGGCAGGGATGACGGCAGAGCAGAGGTGGCTGAAGTTTCTGAGAATAGTTCACAAGGCACACGATAGATATGTCCCACTGAGAAAGAAGTTCTCAAATGGTGAGGGTAGGCAACCATAGCTGACAAAAGAGGACTGCATAACAGCCAAGGAAAGGCATATAATGTAGCAAAAGTTGGATGACTGGGAAGCTTTTAAAATCCAACAAAAGGCAAATAAAAAAGCTATAAGAAAGAAAAAGATGAAATATGAGGGCAAACTAGCTAATAATATAAAGCAGGATACCAGAGGTTTTTTTTTCAGTTATATAAAGAGAAAAAGGAAGGTGAGAGCTGATATTGGACCACTGGAAAATGATTCCTGTAAGGTAGTAATGGGGGACAAAGAAATGGCAGATGAAATAATGAGTACCATGGATCACCCTCCACTGTGAAGACACTAGCAGTTTGCCAGAGATCCATGAGTGTCAGGGAACAGGAGCAAGTGCCATTGCTATTACAAAGGAAAAAGTGCTAGGCAAACTCTAAGGCCATAAAGTGGATAAGTCACCTGGACCAGATAAACCACATCCAAGGGTCCTGAGAGAGGTTGTTGAAGAGATAATGGATGCATTGGTCATGAATCAGTTGATTCTGGCATGGTCCCGGAAGACTGAAAATTTGCAAATGTCACGTCACTCTTTAAGAAGGAAGGAATTCAAAAAATAGGAAACTACAGGCTGAGCAACACACACAAAATGCTGAAGGAACTCAACAGGCCAGGGGGTATCTATGGAAAAGAGTACAGTTGACGTTTCAGGCTGAGACCGTTCGGCAGGACTGAAGAAAAAAGCCGAGGAGTAGATTTAAAAGGTGGGGAAGAGGGGAGAGAAACAGAAGGTGATAGGTGAAACCTGAAGAGGGGGAGGGATGAAGTAAAGAGCTGGGAAGTTAATTGGTGAAAGAGATACAGGGCTGGAGAACAGGGAAGTCTGATAGAAGGGAACAGAAGGCCATGGAGGAAAGAAAAGAGGGAGCACCAGAGGGAGGCAATAGGTGTGCAAGGAGATAAGGTGAGAGAGGGAAAAGTGGATGGGGGGGCATTACCGGAAGTTCGAGAAACCTACATTCATGCCAACAGGTTGGAGGCTACCCAGATGGAATATAAGGTGATGTTCCTCCAACCAGAATGTGCCTTCATCATGAATCATGACAGTGGAGAAGCCCATGAGTAGACATATTGGAATGGGAATGGGAAGT
Source organism: Mobula birostris (assembly GCF_030028105.1). NCBI lineage: Eukaryota > Metazoa > Chordata > Chondrichthyes > Myliobatiformes > Myliobatidae > Mobula > Mobula birostris. Next base: position 248,857,392 of record NC_092370.1, on the reverse strand, counting down.
GGAATTAAAATTATATCAGAAAGACCCAACATAGATTGGGAGACTACTTTGCTGAGCACCTACGCTCCGTCTGCCAGGAAAAGTGGGATCTCCCAGTGGCTACCCATTTTAATTCCACTTCCCATTCCCATTCCTATATGTCTATCCATGGTCAACGGTCTGAGAAGGGAAGGCTGGGCATTGGGCCGCTGGAAGAGTTAGGCTGCTGGGCTGTGGTGGGAGAGTTGTGCCACCAGGCCATGGGAGAAGCCGGATTGGGTCTGGAGGGGGTGACTTGGGCATAAATTGTGTTATTGCCTGCAGCTCGAAGGCATCGGAGATGGTGTGCGAAGGCAGTGTGCACTGAGGCATCGCCTTTTGAAGATGTCCTCAATGCTGTGGACGCTAGTGCCCATGATGGTGCTTGCTGAGTTTGCAACTTGGGGTTAGTTAGATTGACATGGTTGTCACGGGGGTGATGGTCTGAGGGTCCTGCTCTTTGTTATGACATGTGCTATGCTCTATGTTCTACAGTATGTTAATAATCAGCATTTTCATTGTAATCCTGATGCAACAGATCCCCTTTAAATAGAGGAAATTGTAGAAATACACTCAGTGGCCTCTTTCTTAGGTGCCCCCTGTAGCTCATTCACTTCAAGGGTTGACATACTGTGCATTCAGAGATGCTCCTCTGCACACCACTGTTGTAACGTGTGGTTATTTGTGCTTTTGTTGCCTTCCTGTCAGCTTGAACCCGTCTGGCCATTCTCCTCTGCCCTCTCTCGTTAACAAGGCATTTTCACCCACAGAACTGCCGCTCAGATCTTTTGGTGGTTTATTTTTGCACCAGTATCTGTAAGCTCGAGGGAAAGTTGTGTGTGGAATTTCCAAAAGATCAGCAGTTTCTGAGATACCCAAACCAAACCAATCTAGCACCAGCAATCATTTCACAGTCAAAGTCACTTAGGTCAAATTTCTTCCCTATATTGATGGTTTGGTCTGAACAAGTGAACCTCTTGACCATGTCTACATGCTTTTGTGCATTGAATTGCTGCCACATGATTGGGTGATTAGCTCTTTGCATTAATGTGCGGTGTACAGGTTTGCCTAAGAAAGTGACCATTGAGCCTATCATGACAGGAAAGAGAAAGATTGAAATCCCATCAAAAATTAGGCCAAAATAGCTAAAATAAGGAGATTTTGCAGATGTTAGAAAATCCAGAGAAATACACACAAAATGCTGGAGGAGCTCAGCAGGTCAGGCAGTATCTATGGAAACAGTTGACGTAACAGGCGAGACCCTTCAGCAGGACTGGAAAGGAAGGGGATAGATATCAGAATAAGGAGATGGGGGGAGGGGAAGGATGAGAAGCTGGGAGGGAATAGCTGAAACCAGATGGGTGGGTGTCTGGCAGACAGAAAGCAGGATCTCCCAGTGGCCACACATTTTAATTCCACGTCCCATTCCCATTCTGACATGTCTATCCACAGCCTCCTCTACTGTCAAGATGAAGCCACACTCAGGTTGGAGGAACAACACCTTATATTCCGTCTGGGTAGCCTCCAACCTGATGGCATGAACATTGACTTCTCAAACTTCCGTTAATGCCCCACCTCCCCTTCATACCCCATTCTTATTTATTTATCTATCTATCTATCTATTTATTTATTATTTTTTTCTCTCTCTTTTTTCTCCCTCTGTCCCTCTCACTATACTCCTTGCCAATTCTCTGGGCTCCCCTCCCCCTTTCTTTCTCCCTAGTCCTCCTATCCCATGATCCTCTCCCTTCTTCAGCCCTTTTGTCAATCAACTTTCCAGCTCTTAGCTCCATCCCTCCCCCTCCTGTCTTCTCTGATCATTTAGTATCTCCCCCTCCCCCTCCCACTTTCAAATCTCTTACCATTTCTTCTTTCAGTTAGTCCTGACGAAAGGTCTCGGCCTGAAACATTGACTGTACCTCTTCGTATAGATGCTGCCTGGCCTGCTGCGTTCACTACCATTTTTTATGTGTGTTCCTTGAATGTCCAGCATCTGCAGATTTCCTTGTGTTTGAGGAAGTAGTTGAAACCAGGTGGGTGGGGAAGGGCAATGAAGTGAGGAGCTAGAAGGAGATGGTGGAAAAGGCAACTGGCTGAAGAAGAAAGAATCTGATAGGATAGGAAAGGAGAGTGGACCATGGGAGAAAGGGAAGGAGAAGGGGCACCAGAGGTAGGTGCTAGGCAGGTGAGGAAAAGAGGTAAGAGACCAGAGAGGGTAATAGAAGAAGTGGGGAGGGGGAGGAAATAGAACAATTACCAGAAGGAGGAATAGTTGTTCATACCAGCAGGTTGGAGGCTACCCAAACAGAATATCAGGTGTTGCTCCTCCAACTTCATCGAGGCAGACAATAGGCCATGGACTGATGGTGAAAGGTTCTGTTAATGCAGCCGGCTGCCAGTTCCAGAGCCATTGCCAAATCTAAAGGGAATCCAATATTCTTTTCAAGGTTCACAAGCAAACCGCAATGAGCCAGTAACTTTTATAAATGTGGTTTGAAATAGGTATGAGACTCCTATTTCCATTTGATGTGAAGTCTGTCCTAATAAAAGGGGCTCAGGAAAATTTAGTATTCTCCTGGGCTTTGCAGGCAAATGAGGTGCAGGCATTGGCACTTTGTCATTATTATGCCCATTTCATGCCTGTACATTATGCTTCATTGTGATAGTTGGGTGAGTTAATTGTTGAATAGTGTTAGAAACTTAACCTTTATTAAATCAGTGCAATGGTGCTTTGCTGTTATAATGGTTACTCATTAGGTAGCTTGACATATTTGTTAAAATAGAGCAGTACTTAATATAACCCTATTAAAGATTTGCACAGATTTTACTGGCAGAAATATATAAGGATTATTACCCACAAATCTGGATAAATGTAGGATATGTTTCAATCCAGTGACTCTGTCAATATTGTCCCCAGAGTCTATTCCAAACTATATTGATCCTATAACAGCAATTCTTAAATTCTCCATAAAAAGCTTTGAGCTGAAATTGTGTTTTGGGATACGAGTGGTTTGTAGAAACCACAATTATTTTATACCTGTTGCCTTGACCGTGAGATAGTGCTCCCAAAGCAGATGAATTGCATTATTCAATTCTGGCCTACCTCCATGCAGACACAGAAACTGTCCCTGATATGGGTTTTGGGCAGCATTCCAGGTTCTTGAACCAAAACTGCAGCCGACAGAGAAAAAGGAAGTTATCTATGCCTGAGAGGTTATTATTAAAGGGTATTTAGCTTTTACTGTCATATAATGAGGTTTAATTGGATTTAGTTTTTCATGGAAAACTGAATGGTTTATAATTTATATCTCAATCCAAGACATTAGCTCCTCTTCAAATGATAAAGACTATTGAAATACACATTCTCCCATCTCATGGTTAGTTTCTTTCGAAGCATGTAAATTATAATGCCTGTATGTGTTATTACGTGAAGTGCTGTTAAGAAGATCTATGACATCCCACATAATTGGATGTTTTTATTTTAGCTTCCAAACAGGAAATTCCAGAACGCATTTCCAAGGTAATAAAAGGCATTGGTCCATTTATCATTTGACAAAGATGTAAATATAAGACACTATAAAATCTATTGCTTGGCCACACAACAGAGGACAAATAGCAAATTTCATGACATTTGCCAGTGATATTAAACCTGATTCTGCCTCTGACTGAAATTAGTTCTCACTGGGAAGTTTATCCAACATATTCTTTAGTCAGATAGTGGTGAATCTGTGGAATTCATTGCCACAGGCAGCTGTGGAGACTTTGGGATTCTAATAATTTTTCTGTCATTTGTTATTGGGGGATTTCCTTCTGTTTTGTGGATTCCTGCAGAGAGTAAGAATTTCAGCTTGTATAATGTATATATTCTCTGATATTAAATAAAACCATTGAATCATTGAAGTCATTGGGTATATTTGAGACAGAGGATAATAGATTCTTGATTAGTCAGGGCATGAAGGGGAACAGAGAGAAGTCAGGAAACTGGTGGAGCAGACTCGATCGGCCAAATGGCGTAATTCTGCTCCTATCTCTTATGAAACAATATACTATACTGTAGATGCTGGAAATCTAAAATATATCTAGTATTCTTGTAAATACTCAGCAGGTAAAGCAGAATCTGTGGAGAAGGAATATTTCAGGTGGATGACCTTTGAAAAGTTGGAGTTAAGAGAAATGAGGGATGGATGGAGAATGTAAAGCTAAAGTTCAAAATGGGGTGAAGGGTAGGAGCAAGCTGACTACTAAGCTCCACAATCTAGGTCTCGGCACATCAACCGATCATTGGATCTTGGACTTCCTCACTAATTGCACCCACTTAGTAAGTGCACATCAACCCATCAACCCTCCCGCCTAACCCTGAACTCTGGTGTCCCACGGGGCTGTCCACTGAGCTCACTTCTCGACTCTCTCCTCACCTATGACTGCACTCCAGCTCATGATACAAACTCAATCATCACATTTGCAGACACCACAACTGTGACTGGCCTATTCACAAATAATAACATATCTTCATATAGAGAGGTGGTGCTGAAACTGTCCAATTGGTGCAGAAACCACAGCCTATCACTCATGATCAAGAAGACTAAAGAAATGAAGACTGACTTCAGGAAGACAAGAGGTCTTGAACAAGCTCCACTATTCATAGTGAGGTAGTGAAAAGAGTGAAAACAGGCCACCTCGGCCCTTCTAGTCCGTGCCGAACTCTTACTCTCACCTAGTCCCAGTGACCTGCACTCAGCCCATAACCCTCCATTCCTTTCCTGTCCATATATCTACCCAATTTAACTTCAAATGACAACATTGAACCTGCCTCAACCACTTCTGCTGGAAGCTCGTTCCACACAGCTACCACTCTCTGAGTAAAGAAGTTCCCCCTCATGTCACCCCTAAACTTTTGTCCTTTAACTCTCAACTCATGTCCTCTTGTTTGAATCTCCCCCACTCTCAATGGAAAAAGCCTATCCACGTCAACTCTATCTATCCCACTCATAATATTAAATACGTTTATCAAGTCCCCCCTCAACCTTCTACGCTCCAAAGAATAAAGACCCAACTTGTTCAACCTTTCTCTGTAACTTAGGGAGATGAAACCCAGGCAACATTCTAGTAAATCTCCTCTGTATTCTCTCAATTTTATTGACATCTTTCCTATAATTCAGTGACCAGAACTGTACCCAATTCTCCAAATTTGGCCTTACCAATGCCTTGTACAATTTCAACATTACATCCCAACTCCTGTACTCAATGCTCTGCTCTGATAAACATCACTGAAGAACTCTGTTGGCCTATGAACACAACATTGGACAAAGGGAAGGCACAACAGTGACTATACTACCTGAGGGGTTTAAGGAGAGCTAATCTGCCTTCAAATTTTGCAAACCAGCTTTTATCGACATGAGATAGAGAGCATACTGACATGTGGAATGACAGTGTGGTACGTGGCTGCAACAAGACAGGTCACAAAGCACTCCAATGGGTGATTAGCCCGTAAAGAGTTTAAAAGTGTTCAGGCTGATCAGTGGCAACAAAATGAAAAAGAAAATGGTAGAGCTTTCTTCAAAGACATCAGTAATAATGCCATCAGTCTAATTAAAAATGCTTCTGAATAACAAAGATAGCAGGGATTTCACACCTGGTATCCTTCTTTTGAAAGCAACCTGTCTTACATTCTCTGATATTTACTTATCCATGCAAAAAAGCTCCATCATTATCTTCCCAGGGTAGAGTCTAAAATTATCAAATTGTTTTAAAGTATTTTTAAAGCTGTTCAATCTCTGAAAATGATAATGAACATTCTGTCACATTGTGCTTGCCCAAATACTGTGGCTGATAAATCCAAACTTCGCGTTTAGGAGATTCTTTTGAAGGAGAAGGTATTGTATCTTATTTAGAGGTGCAGCTAGGTTCAGGTCCTACTGGCCCAACAAGCCGCATTGGCTTGCAACCCACCTATTTAACCCTAACCTAATCACAGGACAATTTACAATGACAAATTAACCTACTAACCTGTACGTCTTTGGACTGTAGAAGGAAACTGGAGCACCTGGGGAAAAGCCAAACATTCACAGGGAGAGTGTACAAACTCCTTACAGGCAACTCTGAACTCCGCAATGTCCCGAGCTGTAAGAGCATTGCGCTAACTGCTACACTACCATGGTGCCTTGTTGAATATCTTGTACATGATTCAGAAACATTCCCCAATGTGAAATCTCATTGCTTTCTCTGTCTTTTTACCTGCCCTGAAAGGGTTGATTCCTTCTTGGGATACAGTTCCAAGACATTTGATGAGTCCTAAATGTCCTTTAGAATCTAAGTTTTACTTTGAGTAGTAACTTGACATCATCTTTTTGAGGCCCTTCCATTAGTCGTGATTGGCCATAGATGTTACATCCTGGCTAGCAATGTGTAAGCCTGGGCAGTATGACATGGAGAGCGAGCTGTTGGTCATGTAGCAGGCTCCCCCACACACACACAGCTGCTGAATCCAAACGAATGGCAGAGACCGATACAGTTTGGCACCAACAGCGTTGCAGGAGTTGTCAGTCAGTGTTGAACTCAATGTGGGACTGCAGCTCCAGCTACAGATTTTTCCCTCGGGGTTTACTCACGATGCCTTCCCCATGAGTGGGTATAACTGCAAGTCAGAGGAGGTTTGAAATCAGAGCTTTCCTTCTCCTAGGTGAGCTGCCATCCATATCTGACAACCCCTATCTACCTGAAGTGACTGGTTCTGAGGCACAAGTATCCCACCTTTGCTCTTTCTCCTTTTAGTAGAAACAGGTCCATCGGGCTTAGTAGCTAAGCCACATGTGAAGGCCAGGAGCTGGACTTGGCTGTCGGAGGCCGTTGGGAGCATTTAATAGGTAGTGGGAGCTTGCCCCATTACCATCTCCAGCTGTAACAACCTTAAGGAACCATCGTCTCAGAGGGTCTCAGATCACAGCATACATTCCTGACTCAACACATATGAAAGTAATGATCAGAAAGCGTAAAATTAGCAAGATTCCTGTTCCTTTGTGATAAAAGTTGCATCTGTTAGTTAGTTGCTCTATGTTTCTATGTATAAAGAGTTTTTTTTTAAGTACTGCTTCCTGCATTTAAATTGGAATAAGCTAATAACTACCGTGCAGTTTTTGAAAATGGTGAATCAAGATAATTCTCTTAATGCTGTCAAAATTGCACCTTGGAGCATCTGATGATATACATTCAACATCAGTGAGCTCAGCTTGCCCCCAAACATCTTGACAAATCCTATTGTGTGCTCTTCTTTTGCACTTCCCCGGAATTAAAAGATTTTATCATCTTCTCAACTTCAGGAATAAAAATAATATTACTGAAATACATTCTCTTGCTCTCAAATGTGATATGTAAGAAATATAAAAAAATAAGTATTTGGATATTTCAATAAGAGTGTGAAAAGTCTGGAAAGATCTTCAAATGGTGTTTTGTTAAGTACCATTTGATTAAAACACACAAAATGCTGGAGGAACTCAAAAGGTTAGGCAGATTCTGTGGAAATGAATAAGGAGTCGGCATTTCAGGTTGAGACCCATCATCAGTACTGGCAAGGAAGGGTGAGGAAGCCAGAATAATAAGAGGATGGGGAAGGAGAGGGAGGACCAGCTGGAAGGTGATACCGCTATCATTAAGTTAACAAATTTCATGACATATGCTGCTCATATTAAACCTGATTCTGATTCTGATAGGTGGAGCTAGGTGGGTGGAGAGGACCATAAGACCATATGAGGGGTGATGAAGCAAGAAGAAAGGATGTGATTGTTGGAAAAGTTAAAAGACTGAAGAAGGAATCTGATAGGAGAGAAAAGTGGATGATGGGAGAAAGGGTAGGAGGAAGGGAACTGTGGGGAGGTGATAGACAGGTGAGAAAATGAGAGAAGTCAAGTGACATAATTGGCTGAATGGCGTAATTCTACTCCTATGTTTTATGGTTTTATAGTGATGTAGATTGGGATTGCCAAATGTTTAGTCAGTGTTAGATGTCTCTATTGTCCTTTACAACATCAGTACGCAGGTTAGTCATTCCAAAGTCCATTGGAACAAATGCATGTGCTGTCTGACAGCTTCTGTGTATTTCACTCAATGTTTCTCCTTGCTGTTTGCACAAATTGCTTTTTTGTGCATGGGTGTGGGTGTGGTTGATGTTCTTCCTTGAATGAGTCCCATGGTTTTCCTTTGCTTCATGGCTGACTGTGGGAAAGACGAATCTCAGGGTTGTAGACGGCATACGTACGTTTGAATGTTTGACTTCTTGAGTGATGGTCATTATTTACTTTCACAAGTATGTGGAGATGATGTTTTGATAAGAAGATCACATGAGCTAATGGGAAAGGTAAGACTTGCTGGCTTTAAATGCACACTTTTTCTTATATATGGATGGCAAAAGAAAATCACACTCCAAGTTATCATTTCTTTATGCCTGTTTATAACCTTCAGATTTATAATTGCTTTCAGTGTTATTTTAACATGTTTTTAAAGCTTTAATATTTTGTTTCATTCTTTGCTGAACTATATACACCCACAGTGGCCACTTTGTTAAGTACCTCTTGAACGTAATGAAGTGCTGCTGAGTGTACCGTGTGTTTTGGTCTTCTACCGCTGTAGCCCAGAAACTTCAAGGTTCAGTGTGTTGAGTGTACAGAGATGCTTTTCTGCACACCAATGTTGGTTATTTGAGTTTCTGTCACCTTCCTGTCAGCTTGAACTACTTTGGCCATTTTTCTCTGACCTCTCTCATTAATGAGGTGTTTTCGCCGAAAGAACTGCCACTCACTAGATATTTCTTGTTTCTTGCACCATTCTTCATAAACCCTAAAGACTGTTTGATGTGAATATCCAAAGATATCAGATAATACTCAAACCACCCCATCTGGCACCAACAATCACTCCACGGTCAAAGTCACTTAAATCACATTTCTTCACCATTCTGATATTTGTTCCAACAGCAAGAGAACCTCTTGACTTTTATGCATTGAGTTGCTACCTCATGATTGGTTGATTAGATATTTTCATTAACAAGCAGGTGTACAGGTGTACCTAATAACGTGGCCACTGAATGTATTTCCCATTAACCTAATTTCAAAATTGTAGCTCTTTTCTATACAAGTACAGGTGACCCCCTTTATTAAAGCCATTTGAATTACAGAAATTCTTCCTTTAGTCATTATCCAATGGTTTGACATAGGGAGTACAATTGTCAAATTGGTAAATTGGTTTATTATTGTCACAGGTGAAAAACTTGTCTTGCATGATGTTCACCCAGATCAATTCATGACAACAATGAATTTGGGATGTCATGGTCGTGTAGCAGTTAGCGTGACACTATTACAGCTCGGGACTTTGGAACTTGGAGTTTAATTCCAGTGCCCTTTAAAAGAGGTTTGTATGTGAGCGTGCAGGTTTCCTCCAGGTGCACTGATTTCCACCCACTGTCCAAGAGACGTACCAGTTTGTAGGTTAAATGACCATTGTAAAGTGTCCTGTGTTTACGCTAGGGTTAAGGAGGTGGACTGCCAAGCAGCACGGCTCATTGGGCGAGAAGGGCCTGTTTCACACTGTATCTCTGAGAGAAAACAAAAATAAAATAAAACAGTGTGCTGAAGAAGTCAAGATAAAACAATCAGAGTATAGAGTAAAGTATTACAGTTACAGAGAAAGTGCAGTGCAGGTAGACAAGAAAAGGACAAGTGATAATGAGGTAGACTGTGAGGTTAATGGTTCATCTTATCTTGATAGGGAATTTGTATCTTCTGCCTGTCTGGCATGGGTGAGATTTTGATTGTATGATGTTAGCCGCATTACCGATACACTGAGAAGCTTAGACAGAGTCCATAGAGGATAAGATTGTGAGCAGTTTTGAGCCCCTATCTAAGAAAGAATGTGCTGGCATTGGAGAGGGTTCAAAGGAGGTTCACGAACATGATTCCAGGGTTGAAAGCTTTGTCATATGAGGAGCATTTGATGGCTCTGGGCTTCTGCTCACGGAGTTCAGAAGAATGAGGGGTGAAACCTATCAAATGTTGAAAGGAAAACAACAGGAATTCTGCAGATGCTGGAAATTCAAGCAACACACATCAAAGTTGCTGGTGAACGCAGCAGGCCAAGCAGCATTTGTAGGAAGAGGTGCAGTTGACGTTTCAGGCCAAGACCCTTCGTCAGGACTAACTGAAGGAAAAGTGAGTAAGGGATTTGAAAGTTGGAGGGGGAGGGGGAGATCCAAAATGATAGGAGAAGACAGGAGGGGGAGGGATAGAGCCAAGAGCTGGACAGGTGATAGGCAAAAGGGGATACGAGAGGATCATGGGACAGGAGGTCCGGGAAGAAAGACAAGGAAGTGGGGGGGGACCCAGAGGATGGGCAAGAGGTATATTCAGAGGGACAGAGGGAGAAAAAGGAGAGTGAGAGAAAGAATGTGTGCATAAAAATGAGTAACAGATGGGGTACGAGGGGGAGGTGGGCCTTAGCGGAAGTTAGAGAAGTCGATGTTCATGCCATCAGGTTGGAGGCTACCCAGACGGAATATAAGGTGTTGTTCCTCCAACCTGAGTGTGGCTTCATCTTTACAGTAGAGGAGGCCGTGGATAGACATGTCAGAATGGGAATGGGATGTGGAATTAAAATGTGTGGCCACTGGGAGATCCTGCTTTCTCTGGCGGACAGAGCGTAGATGTTCAGCAAAGCGGTCTCCCAGTCTGCGTCGGGTCTCGCCAATATATAAAAGGCCACATCGGGAGCACCGGACGCAGTATATCACCCCAGTCGACTCACAGGTGAAGTGTTGCCTCACCTGGAAGGACTGTTTGGGGCCCTGAATGGTGGTAAGGGAGGAAGTGTAAGGGCATGTGTAGCACTTGTTCGGCTTACACGGATAAGTGCCAGGAGGGTGATCAGTGGGGAGGGATGGGGGGGACGAATGGACAAGGGAGTTGTGTAGGGAACGATCCCTGCTGAATGCAGAGAGAGGCGGGGAGGGAAAGATGTGCTTAGTGGTGGGATCCCGTTGGAGGTGGCGGCGGAAGTTACGGAGAATAATATGTTGGACCCGGAGGCTGGTGGGGTGGTAGGTGAGGACCAGGGGAACCCTATTCCTAGTGGGGTGGCGGGAGGATGGAGTGAGAGCAGATGTACGTGAAATGGGGGAGGTGCATTTAAGAGCAGAGTTGATAGTGGAGGAAGGGAAGCCCCTTTCTTTAAAAAAGGAAGACATCTCCCTCGTCCTAGAATGAAAAGCCTCATCCTGAGAGCAGATGCGGCGGAGACGGAGGAATTGCGAGAAGGGGATTGCGTTTTTGCAAGAGACAGGGTGAGAAGAGGAATAGTCCAGATAGCTGTGAGAGTCAGTAGGCTTATAGTAGACATCAGTGGATAAGCTGTCTCCAGAGACAGAGACAGAAAGAACTAGAAAGGGGAGGGAGGTGTCAGAAATGGACCAGGTAAACTTGAGGGCAGGGTGAAAGTTGGAGGCAAAGTTAATAAAGTCAACGAGTTCTGCATGCATGCAGGAAGCAGCGCCAATACAGTCGTCGATGTAGCGAAGGAAAAGTGGGGGACAGATACCAGAATAGGCACGGAACATAGATTGTTCCACAAACCCAACGAAAAGGCAGGCATAGCTAGGACCCATACGGGTGCCCATAGCTACACCTTTAGTTTAGAGGAAGTGAGAGGAGCCAAAGGAGAAATTATTAAGAGTAAGGACTAATTCCGCTAGACGGAGCAGAGTGGTGGTAGAGGGGAACTGATTAGGTCTGGAATCCAAAAAGAAGCGTAGAGCTTTGAGACCTTCCTGATGGGGGATGGAAGTATATAAGGACTGGGCATCCATGGTGAAAATAAAGCGGTGGGGGCCAGGGAACTTAAAATCATCGAAAAGTTTAAGAGCGTGAGAAGTGTCACAAACATAGGTCGGAAGGGATTGAACAAGGGATGATAAAACAGTGTCGAGGTATGCAGAAATGAGTTCGGTGGGGCAGGAGCAAGCTGAGACAATAGGTCAGCCAGGACAGGCAGGTTTGTGGATCTTGGGTAGGAGGTAGAAACGGGAAGTGTGGGGTGTGGGAACTATAAGGTTGGTAGCAGTGGATGGGAGATCCCCTGAGCGGATAAAGTCGGTGATGGTGTGGGAGACAATGGCCTGGTGCTCCTTAGTGGGGTCACGATCGAGGGATAAATAAGAGGAGGTATCCGCGAGTTGTCGCCGTGCCTTGGCAAGGTAGAGGTCAGTACGCCAGACTACAACAGCACCCCCCTTATCGGCGGGTTTAATAGTAAGGTTAGGATTAGTGCGGAGGGAGTGGAGAGCAGAGCGTTCGGAAGGAGTGAGGTTGGAATGGGGACAAGGTACGGTGAAGTCGAATGTTGAAAGGCTTTGATAAAGTAGGTGTGGAGAGGATGTTTCCTATGGTGGGGGAGTCTAAGATCAGATGGCACAGCCTCAGAATGGAGAGATGTCCTTTCAGAACAGAGATGAGGCGGAACCTCTTCAGCCACAGAGTGGTGAATCTGTGGAATTCATTGCTACAGGTGGCTGTGGAGGGCAAGTTATTGGGTCCAGTTAAAGCAGAGGTAGATAGATTCTTCATTAGACAGGGCATGAAGATATAAGGGGGGAAAGCAAGAGATTGGGGCTGAGAGGGAAAATAGATCTACCATGATAAAATGGCAGAGCATACTCAATGGGTCAAGTAGTCTAATTCTGTTGCTCTGTCTTACGATCTTTTGGTCTAAGATGTTTTCTGTGATGTGCCGAGCTGTGTCTCTGCAGCTTTTTGTTGTCTGAAGAAGAACAGCTGCCAAATCAAAGCATGAAGCACCCAGACAGAATGTTTTCTCTGATGCATCAATAAAAATTTGGTGAGCATCAAAAGGGACATACCAAATTTCTTTAGCCTCCTGAGAAAGTGGAGGCACTGATGATCTGTACTGTCTCTGTGGTTGGATCAAGTCAGGCTCTTGGTGATGTTCACTCTAAGGAATTTGAAGCTGTCAACAAACTCATCCTCAGCAGCTTTGATGTAAACAGGACTGTGTGCACTGAACCCATCACTGAAGTTAATGACAGCCCTTCAGTTTGTTAACATGGAAGAAAAGACTGTTTTTATGACACCATGTCACTAGGCTCTCTATTTTCATCCAGTATATCAACTCATCCTTATTCTAGATAAGGCTCCTCACAGAGGCATCATCTTCAAACTTAAAGACGGAGTTAGTACCGAATCTGGCTGTGCAGTCATGAGTGTAAATTTGCTCTCATGAAATTTGTGTTTATTTGTTTGTTTCTACTTCACATAATTATTGTTTCAACTCATGTCTTTTGACGCATGTGCAGATGGTGTAGCATTGTGTGATACGGCCCATCTTCCGAGACCACAACATCACCCCTGCCCCCTTCTCTCTAACATAAATGTAATCTGTAAATAAATAATAAAATAATCTGTTTCGTAAATAAAATGTTTGGGTCAGTGACAAATCATCCCTCCATTTTAAAGTTCAAAGCATTTTTTTAATTAGTGTACATACATATCACGATATACAACCCTGAGATTCATTTTGCTATGGGTATACTTCACAAATCTATAGCATAGAACAGTTTGTTGCTTACTGTAGATTAATCCAAGGGCTTAATTCCACACAATACATGTTCAATAGAGAATGAAGAGAGCAGAAAAATTGTCTGCACAGCCTCTTCTTCAGCAAGTTCTTGAATCTTTCCTTTCTTTTAGCAAATCGAATTAGACTAATTTTCCATTCCCCATCTTCCCCTGATTCTAACCAATTGTTACAGAACTACCATCGAGAGTGTCCTAACCAGCTGCATCATCTTCTGGTATGGGAACTGCAAGGTATCTGACCACAAGACCCTACAAAGGATTGTGAGGAGTGCTGAGAGAATCATCTTCAACCCATCCAAGATACTTACTGGAAGCTTGCATACACGGGGCCCTGAGTATTGTCAATCATCCCTGTAATATATGGACCTATTTCTTTTAGAGCAATGACCCCACACACCTTAACACTATGTATTGATCTGTTGTCTGCACATGTGCTGTTGTCTCCGCATGCACATTGCTTTTTTTTCCACTTTCTCTTTCGCTGCAATGTGAATACGCCAGTTAAAGCCATTTCCCACACGCGTGCTTTTATTTAATTGATATATAGTTGTGCACAAAAACAACAAATTGGTGATGATACAAACCTGTATGTCAGAAAATATCATGAACTGTACCAATAGTTACAGGACGAAACAGCAAGAGCTAAACAGCACAAGAACGCTGAAGGTCCCATAAGTAACATTGAAAGACACGGTGAATTTAAAGTGAAAATAACGTGGCGATGGCTTCCGTCACAAAAGTCGATGAACTTGATAGTGCTAATGAAGACTGGGAGTCGTACATCAAGAGGGTGGAACAACGTGGAGGTGCAAAAGAAAGCTCCTACACTTTTTAGCTTAATGAGTACAAGGAAGTACAGTCTCTTCAGCAACCTAGTAACCCCTGAAAAGCTAGCAACCAAGACATTCAATGAAAGTGTTACTAGTTTACAAAATCACTTGAGTCCTAAAACACTGGCAATAGCTGAGAGATTTAGATTTTACAAAAGGAACACGTCAAAATATGAAAGCAGAATACGTTGCAGAACTGCACAAACTTTTGCAGTACTATGACTTTAGAGATGGACTTTTGCATAGTAGGGGAATTAAGGATTAAGGAGAAAAGGCAGGTAGGTGGAGATGGGTCCTTGGTCAGATCAGCCATGATCTTATTGGATGACAGAGCAGGCTTGACAGCCCAGATGGCCGACACCTGCTCCTATTTCTTATGTTCTTATGACTGTCTGATGTATTAAGGGACAAGTTTGTGTATGGCATGCATTGACAAGGAACTATTATCTGAGAGCAACCTAACCTTAGAACAGGCATTGACTATTGCAATTTTGTTAGAGACTGCAACAAAGGATGCAGCAGAACTACACAAAAGGAGGGTAGAATGTGAAATGCATGACATTTTCCTGAATGGTGCAAAAGCAAATCCTCCCATGATGGCAGACAAAAAGCACAACTAAGTCTCAAATGCAAAACTAAGCAAATGTATTAAGTTACCAAATGTAAAACAGAATCAGACAACATAGAGTGAGCTGTCATGCCTAGAGCTGCATTGTATTACTAAAGCAGATCACAATATAATATGAATAACAATAGCTATGTCTGGTGTAAAACTGAAAATGGAGCTATTTTCAGTTTTGCTATAATTACCAAGGGTGACTACAACAGGCTGTTAATGAAGATACAATTAGAGAAGACATCAGTGGTGCTAAAGACCTATACAGGTCAAAAAGTGTCTCCCAATGGCAAACTGAAAGAAAATGTGATATATGGAGGTCAAACACAACAGTTAGAGCTTTATGTATTGAGAAGTGGAGGGCCAGAACTTTTTGAATGTAAACGATTGAGAAAAACCCAACTAGACTAGAACTCAATCGAAGCTCTCAGTGTGGCATCAACAAGCAACAGCTGCCCAGATGGTAGCACTAACCAGAGACTGGCACAGCTGCTTAATACTAATCAGAAGATGTTTGTGAAGAAATAGATAAACAAATCAAAGAGTTGGCCAGAAGCATTTTGGGATGCCAGAAAGTTCAAAATGCACCCTCACAAGCCATGTTACACTCGTGGGAGTGGCTGCTTTCACCATGGCAAAGATTACATATTGACTTCGCTGTACCATTCATGGACTCCATGTCCCTGATGGCTGTGGATGCTCATTCGAAGTGGCTGGACGCTACACCAATGAAGTCAACTACCTCAGCAAAGACTGTCTCCATTCTGAGAACTACGTTCACCAGAAATGGGTTAGCAGAACAAATTGTGAGTGACAATGGACCACAATACATGCAGGAAGAATTCCGAATGTTCATGTAGAAAAATGGCATCAGACATTTCAATTCCACTCCTCACCACCCAGCAATGAATGGGTTAGCTGAAAGCTTTATCGAAATCTTCAAGAAGTCCATTAAAGCACGGGTCCCCAACCTTTTTTTGCACCGCAGACTGGTTTAATATTGACAATATTCCTGTGGACTGGCCGGTGTGTGACAGGGAATGAAGAAAGGTGCAGCTGACTCATATCCTTTCATATCACCAAATCATATCGTTTCCTCATGGCCCGATAGCACATGCTTTGTGGCCCGGTGGTTGGGGACCACTGTATTAAAGTGATAGACATGGAGGATATATCTCCACCACACAAGGTGGACAATTTCCTTTTTTGTGTATTGGAATTCTGTTCATGTGATAACAAATCAAGCACCTGCAATGGTGGTCATGAGCAGGAATCTGAAATCTTGCATAGACCTTCTGAAACCAGATCTATGGAGAGAAGTACAGAAAAAACAATTCAACCAGTTGCTAAGTGAAGTAGCAAGGAGCTTTGGGATTGGACAGGAAGTGTGAACATGTGATTACTGAGAAGACAAGTTACGCCTGGTAGGATAGCTACAAGAAATGGACCACTGATGCACGCAGCGGATGTTGGAGATCAGACTTGGAGACGCCATTTGGACCAGACACTTGATGCTCAAAGAATGAACACATCTGAGTCAACTGCATCCAACACGATGCAGACATTACAGTCACGGGACTTACCTCTCAGTGATAATGTCACTAATAGCAACATGACACCAGAAAAAGTGAACATTATCTTAGACAAGACACCTATTAAACTTGATGCCATTCCTCAGATCCAGAGACGCGATGAGAATGTTTGTGTTGACAAGACTCCTGCCAAACCTGAAGCCACTCCACAGGTCAAGAGACACTTTCCTGAAAGAAGCAGAGCACCACCCAAAAAACTGAATCATTAGAACTGTGAAGTTAGTTATTGACTGTTATTATGAAAGCACGTTTATTTGGAATATGGGTTTATGAAAGGGAAATTGAATATTTTGTACATGTACAGTTTTCTGTTTATTAATCTAAAGGGGGTAGAAGTGTAATGTATGGATCAATTTCTTTTAGAGCAATGACCTCACCTACCTAGCTCTCAGTATTGATCTGTTCTCTGTGTTTCTTCTTTCTCTCTCTCTCTCTCTCACACACACACACACACACACACACACACACACACACACACACACACACACACACATATGTGAATACACCAGTTAAAGCCATGTCCCGCATGGGTGCTTTTATTGAATTGATATGTACTTGTGCACAGACACAACAATCCCTCCTATCCATCTAATCGTATCTTTAACCTCCTATCATCAGACAGGAGGTACCCTCACGTTAGGACAAGAACTGTTTGGATGGAAAACAGCTTCAGCCCTCAGGCCTTACAATTACTGGACTCCCTGTCAACCCTCAGGTCACATCATATATGAAGCACTAGTAGAGGTACACTACTTTTCGACTTGATCATAAATGCACCTTATTATTTGTTAATTTATTTACAATCATATTACTTTATGTGTAGTTATACATCCTGTGTTGTGCACCTTGGTCCGGAGGAACATTGTTTCATTTGGCAGTACACTTGTGTAGGGTAGAATGACAATAAACTGGAACTCTCGCCACAGAGTTACTGTCTGCCAGTCCAGGGCCCTCTCAACACTTTTCCGTGAGCCACTCACAGAATGGCTTGGAGAATATGGTGATAATCTGCCTGCATTGCCATGCCTGCCAATGTTTCCTACTGTGTGTGAACATCTTTAAGAGTCAGAGTCAATAACACTTAAAACTGTTAAAAAATAAAATTGTGAACAAAAATACCATAAGACCATTAGACATAGGAGCAGAATGGGGCCATTCAGCCCCTTGACTCTGATCCATCATTCTATCATGGTTGATGCATTTCCATCTCAACCCCGTTCTCGTGTCTTCTCCCGGTAACATTTCACATTCTGATTAATCAAGAATATATCAACTTCTGCCTTAACCCTTACTTACTGTTCGGGTCAAATTTGACCTGTTTTGACATTTGACAGCAGTAAAAACACCCTAAATGCCACTCTTTTTTTAGCCGAAATTTGATGACTTTTCCTAAAGTGACCCAAAATGTGCAAAACTGAAAGTATTTAAAAATTTTATACTTTTGTACAGGTGCTGCAAATTTTTGTACAGTGAGGCTGTTCCGGGTCAAATTTGACCCATATCTATTGAAATGGATTTTACATCTCTGAAACATTAATGAAGGATTAATCATCAATTTATTAATGTCAGACAGGCTGTTTATACATTCTAAATAGATCTGTGGTTCAAAATTTGGTATAGACACTTGTTATGAGGGGATTCTTGTGTGGCGCCTTTTATTTTCCTTTTATATTCTATTCTCTATTAATTATATAGTTCCAGTAATATCTATAAACTGTAAATCATTTAATCGTATCTGGTGTATTGTCTGTTATTTGGGCGGGGTGGGGTACCTCACACAGCATCCACACAAACTAACTACCCAGTTTAGCAGGGCCGAGGGCTGTTTCCCTGGACGGCAGCGAGCCGAGCGACCCTGAGGTTGGCGGGGGGGGGCTACACTTGGGCCAGGTCAAAATTGACCCAGACCATATTGTGAGGGTATAGAATATGAACAGTATGTAATGGTTAAATGTACAGAGTGACTTGGCCTCCACAGCCACCAGTGGCAACGAATTCTTCACCCTCTGGCTAAAGAAACTCCTTATCATCTCTATTCTAAATGTATCTCCGTCTGTTCTGAGGTTCCCCCCATACAAAACCTCTTCTCCACATCCACGCTGTAAGGCCCTTTAACATTCAATAGGATTCAATGAGATACACCCACCCATCCTTCCGAATTCCAGTTAGTACAGGCACAGAACCTTCAGTCATTGCTCATGTGATAATCTTTCATTCCCAGAATCATCCTTGTAAACTTTTTCTGACCCTTCTCCAATGTCATCAGTGTCAGTGTTCTTTATAATATATATTGATTAAATGCACATCAATATATATTAATTATAAAGAACACTTTAAGAACTCAAGATAGTCTAATAATAATAAATAACTACATTCACCTTTATCTCAGGAGATGATGTCAATGTGACTGCTGTGCCTATTGCTCTGGCAGATTTCCTCATCTGAGAGCTGGATAAATTCCATAAATCAAACTTTGATTCTGTTCTATAGTACTCTTCAATTAACTCCACAGGTGCAGGCTTATGGGACCTCAAAATCTTTCTCCTGCTTGCAAAATTGCTTACTTATTGACATCAATGTGCTTTTTGTACAGTCGTCAATATGCTTTTTGCCCTCCCCACTGCTGAGCAATGATCTACATGGAAAGTTGTCTTAGGAAAGCAGCATCCATCATCAGGGACCCCCACCGCAGAGGACATGCTCTCTTCTCACTGCTGCAATCAGGAAGGAGATACCGGAGCCACAGGACTCGCACCACCAGGTTCAGGAAAAGTTACTACTCCTCAACCATCAGGCTCTTTAACCAGAAGGGATAACTCCACTTAACTTCACTTGCCCCGTCACGGAACTGTTCCTACAACCTATGGGCTCACTTTCAAGGACTCCTCATCTCATGTTCATGATATTATTTATTGATCATTTATTTATATAATTATTTTGCTTTTTTTTATTTACTGTGAATGAGTGCAAGAACATGAATCTCAGGGTAGGAAGCACTTGGAAAAATTGCAAAATTTCGTGTGATGCAGCATGTTAGGATGTTCTTCACTGTAGAATGAGGTGAGTATAGGAATGCAAAGTCTAGCTCAACTAGATGGCACCAGCATTAAACGGAGCCAGTGTTCACAAAACTACTTCTTTCACTTCTTCTTTCAAATATGGTTCTACCACCAAGCTGCGTGTGATTGGAAGTGTGGTTTTCCTTTTCATAGTGTGATTTTCGGCTGACTGAGCGATCTGGTGCTTTGCTGTCTCGGAGGGAGCAGAGTATGAGGCCCAGAAGCCTGGAAATGGGCCGTGAGCCCGCGATCGACTCCATTGCTTCTCTCTGCTTGAAGCGCTGAGGAAGGCTGAAGTTGACGAGGGTGAGAGTAGAGGAAAGGCAAGTAAGGGACAGGAAGACTGTTTGCGTGCATTTGACCAGTCTTCCTGCCCCTCTTGCTAGCTGTCGTCAGTGGAAAACGTAGGAGTCTTGGAGTCCACACTGCAAGGATTGATCGGCGAGGCTGTGGAATCCTTTTGGGAAAGTTTGAGGTTCAGGTTGCAGGTGTTTCAGGATTCTGGTTGCTCTCTTTTGATGTTTTTGAGCAGTTTGATCAGGGTGTTTGATGCAGACTGGGGCACTTTGGCACAGAATGGCTCTGCAGCCTGCAGTGTGCTAGTGGTATGCACTGAACTGAATTAAACTGCATACTGCAGGACTCCTGGTTTGAGGCTTGACTCAATGCGCTGTTCGTTTGCTTGTTGGCATCTGTACAATTTGTTCTTTTTCACCTGTTGGGTGTTGGATGTTTTCTTGAATGGGTTCCATGGTGTTTCTTTGTGTCGTGGCTGCCTTCAGGAGGACGAACCTCAGAATTGTATTCTGTATACATATTTTGATAATAAATGTACTTTGAATCTTAATAAAGGAACAATGACAGCCTGAAAATGATCCCCTGGTCCACCAGTCCAGGTGCAGCAATTGCAGCCCCATTAGGAGGTTTAGGCTCACAAAGCAGAGAGTGTGTTTTGTCACAGTCCTTCAGTCTGACAACTGACTAGAGGTCCCCTCGTACACTGCAACTACTGTGACAAACGATTGCTAAACTTGGTTTTCTGCATCATATTAAAGAGATTTTTATTGTACTGTCCTGACCCACTTCATCCACACCCCCAACCACCACTACTTTATCATTTCCTGTCAGTAAGCTTATGTACAGACACTCCTGTGCCTAGTGTCACTTTATAGACATACAATCAATCTATATATATACAAGCTATTTTATTTATTTATACTTATTGTGTGTTTCTTATTATTGTGTTTGTTATCTTTTTTTTGTGCTGCATTAGGTCCAGAGGAAAATTTATTTTGTTCTCCTTTATATTTGTGTACTGGAAATGACGGTATACAATCTTGAATCCGCTACACCTAATACACTAAACAAAGTGTTCCGCACACAGGGAGTTAAACAATTGCAGCAAATGTGTTAATTTTCAACTGAATATTAATTGGAATGATCTTTGCTGCCCTTATTTTGTTTATAATCTTCTTCTATACCCATCAATGTCATCATTTAACATCACCATTCTTCGTGTTGTGTCAAATCTGTGTAGTGCCAGGTGCAGATTATTTAATACTCAAAAAGATTGAAATCCAATTTATATTAGAAGTATCCACGTCAACATTCTTTCTATTTTTTCTTCTCACAGTCTCTTCTGTAATGATTAATATATGAATTTAGCATGGCTTTATTTTAGATCAAGGGGAGATTTTTTTTACTGAGAACAGAAACTAAAAAGAGATGCATGTATAAATAATAATTTTATGCAGGATGATTGACTGATCATTGGGTTTCTTGCACTGCTGAGGACCAGCTGGAAGCATTTAAAGTAGTATAGCATAGTTTATCACTTTTACAGGGGAGGGACTGGACAGAAGCTTTTGTTTGTGTTTTGCATAAATTCAGACTAATTGTCGACTTCTTTGGTATATAGAACTACAAAATGATATGTTCCAGGCTTGAGAAAATTAGTAAGGCATAAAGAGTCATTCAATTGCAACCTAGATGATGAATAACTAAATTCGTATTCTAAACACGCGTTTAAATTAATCAGTATCAGTCAAGATGAGGAGCCTCAGTGAAAAGGACAGCTCTCATTTTGGCTAAATCTTTCCTCTTCACAGTCACAGAGAAAGTTTTGGAATCACTCGGGACAACCAGATCATGGAAGGTGAGATCCCTGTGAAATGGTCAGTTTAGGCTGGCTGCCCTGGATAATTGGAGACTTCTTCCTTGGACACTGATTCAAGGTTCAATTTTTTAAAAATCATTTCTCATACATAAGTGTAAAGGGGAACAACATAATTATTACTCTAGTAACACACATAAAAATTGCTGGTGGAACGCAGCAGGCCAGGCAGCATCTATAGGAAGAGGTACAGTTGACGTTTCGGGCCGAGACTAACTGAAAGAAGAGCTAGTAAGAGATTTGAAAGTGGGAGGGGGAGGGGGAGATCGGAAGTGATAGGAGAAGACAGGAGGGGGAAGGGATGGAGCTAAGAGCTGGAAAGTTGATTGGCAAAAGGGATATGAGAGGATCATGTGATGGACAGGAGGCCTAGGGAGAAAGAAAGGGGGAGAGGGGAAGCCCAGAGGATGGGCAAGGAGTATAGTGAGAGGGACAGAGGGAGAAAAAAGAGAGAGAGGAAAAAGATTACTAATAATAATAAAAGATAAATAAATAACAGATGGGGTACGAAGGGGAGGTCAGGCATTAACTGAAGTTAGAGAAGTCAATGTTCATGCTCTATTATTGCTCTAGATCTGATGCAATGCAAATAAGACCCACGAAAGACAAAGAACACAATGAAAGAATTTCTTTAAAAAATGATATATAAATATATAGGATAGCTTATGTACATATATTGATTGCATATCTATAAAGTGACACTAGGTTTAGGGGTGTCTGTACATAAAGTGACTGACAGGAAATGAAAAAGTAGTGATGACTGGTGGTGTAGTGGGGTGGACTAGTAGGTGGAGGTGTTGATCAACCTTACTGTTAGGGGAAAGTAACTGTGTTTGAGTCTGATGCTCCTGGTGTGGCTGCTACATAGCCTCCTCCCTGATGGGAGTGGGACAAACAGGGAGTTTGCCTGAAGATGGAATGCAGTACAATGAGTTTCATGTCCATCTCAAAAGATCCCATCACACAAAGGGAGGCTGAAACTGAAATAGAGTGAGAAAGCCAAGATATTTCTTTAAAAAGTCAGCACTCACATGAACAAATTAGAGAAGTCTAAGGCATCCGCTTCATCTGGAGGAATGGATTATAACCTGCTGCAGAAACAATGGTGCATCTTCAGAGACTCACTGGTGAGCCATTTATCTCCAATTGGCACCTCTGTCCTTGTATTGAATTTGGAAATACAGTTATGACTATATTGGGAGGCAGGGGCAGGGCACACTCAATGGGTTAAATGGCCTACTCCTGCATGTACAATACTTAATGCATTTCGGAAAGTGGATTTAGTTTATTATAGTCACATGTACCTAGATACCATGAAACATTTCATCCTGCATACTGTTCAAGATCAAGTTTATCGTCATTCAACTATACGCGTGTACACTGCCAAATGAAACAATGTTCCTCAGAGCCAAGGTGCACAGCACACCATCTATAACTCACACACATAACACATAAAGTAACATTATCACAGATAAATTTAACAAATAATAAAGTTCAAAATTCCAACTCAATTTATGATCGAAGTTCATATACAGTACATTATGTCACCATATCCAACCCTGAGATTTGTTTTCTTACAGGTATACTCAGTAATATTATTTCACTTGTGACTGGATCCTGAACTACCCCTATGAACTGTGCTTTTGAAAAGAGAGAGAGAGATGAAGACTAACTTTTGGATTTCTGCTGAGTTGGAGAGAGAGAGCACCGAGCAGCTCGTAAGTCGCTATGGTGACTGAGGTCAGCATTATTTGATGGACAATCGAGGTTATGGTTTCTCTGGAGGTTGGAACACCTGGGGAAATAGTTATGGAACAAAATGGAGTCATAAAGGCTGTGGAATCTGATAATGGGATGAAAAAACATGTTTACCCACTGAATCTAGTATCAACAAGATGTCAGAATTCTATTGTTTTGAAAAATATTACTGATAAGGTCCATGGGTTGGAACCTACACCGCAAAAACAAGTGAAAGAATTCATTGGCAAGCATAAAGATTGATGTTCTGACATTCTGAAACGGTGCACAGGTGCAGTGCCTTACGTCATTATAAATTCAGCCCAGCCCATGAAACAGCATCTTCACAGAATGAACTTTGAGAAAAGTAAAATGGTTGAACAAGAAATTGGAAACAAGAAGGAACAAGGAAGGAGAATGGATGACTGTGTTGGTGGAGTGGGGAAGGCTAAATACCTTATAAAGATCGACTTGTTAAAAGGATACTGGGGTGTTCCTTTAACAGAAAGGGCTGAAGAGATAACAGCATTTAGACTAGACTGTATGAATACCACGTTTTACCCTTCGGGATGAAAAATGCTCCAGGGACATTTCAAAGAATGATAAATTCTATGATTAGAGATTTAGAAAACACAGGGGATAATATCGATAATTTAGTGGTCTGGAATGACACATGGGAAGAGCATATTTCAGTGGTAGAAAAACTGCTTGACAGACTTTCCAAGGCCAATCTTACTGTAAACCTCGCTAAAAGTGAGTTTGGCCATGCCACAGTTACATATCTGGGCTATGTAGTAGGATCAACTGGCTGCTGTACAAGCCAAGGTCCAAGCTATTGCTGAGGTTTCTGTTCCGACAGGCAAGAAAGCTTTGAAGAGGTTTTTTGGAATGATTGGGTATTATCGTAAGTTTTGTAAGAACTCTGCTGACATCGCTCTCCCCCTAACAAAACTCCTGGGGAAGAGTGAAAGATTTGTATGGAATGATCTTTGCCAGGGGGCATTTGAATGTCTGAAAACCATCCTGTGTTATCATTCCTGTGCTCAAAGCACCTGATTTTTCCAAGCCATTTTCTATAGCAACAGGCGCCAGTGACGAAGCTGCTGGGGCAGTACTGTTACAGAAGGGAGTGGATGACATTGAATACCCAGTAGCTTATTTCTCAAAGAAATTTGATGTGCACCAGAAAAATTATTCAACTGTTGAAAAGGAATTACTAGCACTTATTCTGGCCTTACAACATTTTGAGATTTATATTTGTCCTGCCCAGAGACCACTTGTTTACACGGATCATAATCCGTTGCTGTTTCTAACTAAGATGAAGGATAAAAATAGAACATTGTTAAATTGGAGTCTGATATTGCAAAAATGTGACTTAAAAATCAAACATGTGAAAGATACTGACAATATTATAGCTGATTATTTATCCAGATGTTAAGTTGGAAATTGTACGCGTTTTTGCTCTGTCATCTGATGATCATACATGTATTGTTTCAAACTCTGTAATTTACATTTAGACTAAAAAAATTTCGCCTTCGTCAAAATTTTTTTCTCTGAAGGAAGGGGGCGTGACGAGGTTCTGAATTACCCCTATGAACTGTGCTTTTGAAAAGAGAGAGAGAAAGAAAGAGAGAGAGAGAGAGAGAGAAAGAAAGAGAGAGAGAGAGATAAACGAAGACTAACTTTTGGATTTCTGCTGAGTTGGAGAGAGAAAGAGCACCGAGCAGCTCGTAAGTCGCTATGGTGACCAAGGTCGGCGTTATTTGATGGACAATCGAGGTTATGGTTTCTCTGGAGGTTGATTATACTTTCTCCAAGGTCATTACCTGCTAGTGTATTCTTACGCAGACAAAGAAAGGAGGAGTTATTTGAAAGACAGTTGGTATTCGGTACAGTGAGATAAATAGGAGGTCAGATGATAGACCTCAGGCACATGTTTTTGGACACTGAATGAGCTTTGTTCTGCCTACAGAAAAAGCAGGTTTTTGGAGGATTGATCAGGTGGATTGATCAGTGGCTCTTGCAGTGAGAAAAGGGAGTGACCAGTGTTGAGTTGTCCATGTGTCTAACCTTGGCCTAGGTTGATGATTCCACCACAGAAGAATGGTCCCCTTTGTTGAAGTCACAGTTGGTGACTTTTAAAGGATTTTGGAGGACAACGAGAGATCGACGGCGTCAGCTCACCTGAAGACCCAAATCTCTCCCTCTGTCTCTCTCTCCATCACTACTCAACTGAATACTACAAACTGAACTGAACTTTACTCATCATCTGTATCTATTTACCCCTAGACTTGAAGAAGCTTGGTTTTCATATATATATTCCACAATTAATTATATATAATCATTGCTAACCTGTTTGATTTATTTGCATTTATATTACTGTATTATGTAGTTACTAATAAATAATATTAGTTAATAGCAATACCGGATTCCAAAGTGTTTTCCATTTCTGCTGGTTCTTTAACCTGTCACGGGGTACATGACACACTGTACACGTTAAGTAAAACAGGGGAGAAAACACACCCTTGTCTAATGCCTCTCTTGATTTTCGTTAACTGACTCACTTCTCCGTCTATTCTTACAGCGGCTGAGTCAGTCAGTGTACGAAAATCAAGAGAGGCATTAGACAAGGGTGCGTTTTCTCCCCTGATTTATTTAATGTGTACAGTGAAACGATATTACAAAAAATAAGAGACATCCTGGGAATCAAAGTTGGTGGTGAAAACATCAATAATTTCAGATATGAAGATGACACTGCATTAATTACAAGTACAGAGGAAGAACTACAAAACTTAATTGATACAGTTGTTGAAGAAAGTTCAAAAATGGGTCTATCTATCAATTGCAAAAAGACAGAATGTATGGTGATATCCAAAAAGAAGGAGAATCCTATCTGAAGGGAAGACATAAAACAAGTACAGAACTTTTGCTGCTTAGGAAGCTTGGTGACATCAGATGGCAGGTGCCACGTGGACATCAAAAGAAGAATAGGGATGGCAAAAGACACCTTTACGAGAATGAAGAGTATACTGACCAATACTAAACTAGGCATGACAACCCGCCTCAGAGTACTGAAATGTTACGATTATCTAGGTATGTTATATGGCTCAGAATGTTGGACAATATCCAATAACATGAGGAAATGAATTGTAGCAGCAGAGATGTGGTTTTTGAGGAGGATGCAAAGAATATCATGGATGAAACAAATATCTAATGAGGATGTCATGAACAGAGCAAACACAAAAAGAGAAATAATGTATGAGATCATGAAAAGGCAACGTAACTTCATTGGATATGTGATTAGGAAAGAGGAGTTAGAATGCACGGTAATTATGGGAAAGATTGAAGGGAAGAAAGCAAGAGGAAATCAAAGACAAAGACAAATGATGATGGACACAGCAGCTAGAGAACTGGACATGAATACCAATGAATTGATCCACTTGACCCGAAACAGGAGTGTGTGGGCCACGGCAGTCAAAGCTCAAACTGGGCACGGCACCTGATGATGGTGATGATGATGATACTCAGTAAACCCAAAAGATGGTGGTGAGGGCTTTACCCGTGGTGGACTGGGCTGTTTCCACTACTTTTGTAGGGTTTTCCATTCAAGGACTTTGGTGTTTCCGTACCAGGCTGTAATGCGACCAGTCAATATACTCCCCTCCACACATTTATAGCAGTTTATCAAAGTTTTAGATGTCATGCTGAATCTTTGCAAACTTCTAAAGAAGTAGGGGCACTGCTGCATTTTCTTCGTTATTGCACTTAAGAGCTGGGCCCAGAACAAATCCTCTGAAATGTTAACACCGAGGAATTTAAAGTTGCTGACACTATTCACCTTTGATCCCCTGATGAGGACTGACTCATGGACCACAAATTTCCTTCTCCTCAATTCGATATCAACCTCTTGGTCTTGCTAACATTGAGTGAGAGGTTGTTGTTGTGGCACCATTCAGCTAGATTTTCAATTTCCCTCCTTCATGCTGATTCATCTCCACCTTTGATTTGGCCAATGACAGAGGTGTCGTCAGTAAAATGAAGTATGGCACTGGAGCTGTGGTTAGCCACACAATTGTAAGTGTAAAGTGAAAAGAGCAGGGGGCTAAGCTCACAGCTTTGTGCTGCACCTGTGCTGATGGAGATCGGGGAGGAGATGTTGTTGCCAACAGAACTGACTGGGGTCTGCAATTGAGTAAGGAGGTGTTGAGGCAATGGTCTTGAAGCTTCATCCATAAGGCCAGTGATGTTGTGGGGATGGAACTGGACTCTCTCACGGTGGTGTCTGAAAAGAGGATGCTGTCCAAGTTGCATGCCATCTTGGTCAATGTCTCCCATCCACTACATAATGTACTGGGTGGGCACAGGAGTACATTCAGCCAGAGACTCATTCCACCGAGATGCAGCACAGAGCGTCATAGGAAGTCATTCCTGCCTGTGGCCATCAAACTTCACAACTCCTCCCTTGGAGGGTCAGACACCCTGAGCCAATAGGCTGGTCCTAGACTTATTTCATAATTTACTGGCAAAATTTACATATTAATATTTAACTATTTATGGTTCTATTACTATTTATTATTTATGGTGCAACTATAATGAAAACCAATTTTCCCCGGGATCAATGAAGTAGGACTATGACTTATTGATTAGTTTTGAGGGAATTATAGTATTGAAGGCTGAGATGTAGTCAATAAAAAGCATCCTGATGTATGCATCTTTTCTGTCCAGATGTTTCAACATTGAGTGAAGGGCCAGTGAAATGGCAGCTGATGTAGGCCTGTTGTGATGGTAGGCAAATTGGAGCAGATCCAAATCACTTCTCAGGAAGGAGTTGATATCATTCATCATTAGCCTTTCAAAGCACTTTATCACAACGGATGAAAGTGCTACTGGATCATCATCATAGCTTGTCACAGCAACCAGCCAGCCACCCTAGTGTTGTTTGGTTGATGTTGAGCAGGTCAGTGTCAGCTAGATCAGGTGAGAGTGGGCAGTTGTGCAGAACATGTTCAATGTTCTGCACCCTTTTGCCACACTCACAGGATTCGCTGGTCTTTAAACCCCACTTCACCATATTGTCTCCCGTCCTACAAACTCCAGCTCTCGCTCTGTTGAGAGTGCACCATTTCCGTCTGTCAAGCAATGCCCCGTCTGGTAACATTCCTGTGGGGTCTTGCACTGTATTGTTTGGTGGGGTTCTGACTTTGCTCTACAGTCTCTGCCTGTATGCAGGTAGGTAAAGGATAGCGAAATGGTCAGCTTTCCCCAAAATGCAGTCTGGGCATGGAACGATAGGTATTCCTGACTGTTGTCTACTGTGTTGGGACCCCTGGTGCTACGGGTCATATGCACGGTAATTGGGCAGGGATTTTTTCAAAGAAGCCTGGCTGAAGTTCTCAACTTTGATTTGAAGTCCATTGGGATGGGCAGTTGTTTGCTTGGTGATACTTATTTAACATTGGCTTTGGTGATATGTAAGTTACGATCAGGATCACACAGGAGAACTCTCTTGGTAAGTAAAACGGTTGACACTTAATCATTAGATGCTCTAGTTCGGGGGAACAAGAGTAAGACAAGATCATCATATCCGAGCATCACAAACCACCCACCTTTTGTCTTCTCCAAAACAACAGGCTTTCGGCTTTGAACTTGGCAGGGGCTGGTGGTCGAATGCCTTGCAATTCCTGACAGTGATGGTCGGAACACTCTCGAGGGTGCTCCTGTAAAAACTGGTTAGAATGCACGGGACGGAGACTTGCTTGCCTCAATCTTCTCAGGAGATGGAGATGCTGACCAAAGAGGTGGTGTTGAGAGACCAGCTGGGATTGTCTGTTATGTGCACTTCCAAAAACATGTTTCTCCTCTCTTTCCATGGAAGAGCCCAGTATGTGTAATGAGGAATGGTCAGCCTGAATCTTTCTAAAAATTATATCACTACACAGTGCATTGAGGAAGAACCAGATAAAATAATAACAATAACTCTACAGAATAAAGTGAAATAACTACAGAGAAAGTGCATAGGCAGGTCAATATACCATCTAACCTCAAAAAAAATTGCGAAGAAACATTTTATAATCGTTTATTGTACTATTCGATGTGGAGAACAACATATCAAAAGTTGGACAGTTTTGACACACGGGAAAATCTCCAAAAATTTCATAAAAAAACAAGATGGCCGCCAGCAGAAAAACGTCAAAAATCTGACCGATAACCATTAAATTGCAAGTTTTTTAAACCTGACGTTTTAATGAATGCTCTTTTCACCAATGTTTTTCAAATAACAGTAGTTGCTGGAATGAAAGTTGCATTTGTACTGACGTCATGATGTCATCAATGACATAATCAAGGGACGACTCTGGTATTAAGTACTGACGTCATGACTCATAATATGCTACCTTATGGATTCTCAGATGCAGTCTTGTTCATCATCCTCTTCTGTCACTGGCTCATTTGTCATATTGTCACAGTTGTCATCTTGGCAATGCCCACATGCACTGGTGCATTCCAGCCCATGCTTTCTGCAGGTACACTTTAGCGTATTGCACCCTCCCGAACAGTTGCAGTGAATCATCTGAATAAGTACCTCTGGAGCAGGCCTTTTGTCTGTCATCACTGGAATGAATTTTTCCCCTTCTATCCTCCATCCCCACTCAGATGGCTCCATTTCATCAACACAACCCATCCACTCCATAGCCTGGTAGTAAGTCCGCAGGGAGTGAAGTTTACAGGCCGAGGAAGTTGGTGGCAGTCTTTCAGGTGTGATGAAAGTCTTAGCTCTCGCAACTTTCTTGCAGAGCATATTGTATCTGATAGATGCCAGGGAGTCGTTCTGATTTCCATTGAACAATGCCACCATTGCCCGACAGCCATTGGTTTCCACAACATCCTGACTTTGCTTTGGTGAACAGAACACTTTCGAACAGTCTCTGATTCCCTTTTCTTTCTTGATGATTCTTTGCAACCCCAACTTCTCTCCGATCCCAAATACTCCGGACGTTGAGTCGCATCTGGTAAAGGCATGGAGAAACTATAGATCATTACAAGCTGCTTCTCCGAGGATCTGCTAAAGGATCTTGATATTATAGGCATTTGATTTCACCTTGTCTGAGCGGAAGTAGAGTTCAGTGCAGTTTGTTACCACTACATGGTAGAGCAAGAGTACGAGGAGATCTGTGTCTTCTCCAACGAGGGTGGTAGATTTGAAAGCAAACATTGTGACGGCTGCTTTTGTGATCTCAACGTCGGCATCTCCTTCAGCTTGAATCACTTTGCAGCCTCTCTGTCGCAAACGTTCCATGGGTGAGCTGGATAATTACCTGCTTGATTGCCTCATTTGACAAGAAGTCTTCCTTTTTTCCAACAAATTTTGTCGCCCCTGTAATGTTCACCTTGTTCACATTCAAATTTCTACTTCGACGCTGATGAGTACAGCCCAACCCCATAACCATCAAACACTCCAGTGGCTCTGACATAGTGTTTGACAGTGAATGAGGTGTAGTTATCTGCAATTGAACTGTAGGTGCACCCCTACGTCCATCTTAAGTGGTGCAGAAGTGATGCCCCATCTAGAACACAGTGATCTGTCACTGGGACCGTCTGTGTGACAGCATTGTCCGATTTGGAGGTGACATAGTTCTTTATCGCTTCCGCCAGTTGTGGCTTATCTGGCTGGCGCAAGTTCTTTGCTTCAAACAAAGACATCCGATATGGACAGAGTTCATAGTTCACCACTTCATCTAGCCGGAGATCACCTGTCTGTGACACAACTAGGAACCTCTGGAATAACAACGCTGGATCTATGGTACGGTCTTCAGCAACTTTGACTGCCCTGCTGAATGATAGTGTCTTGACCTTCGAACTGCTTTTGTGCGAATATGAGAAAACAGAGTGCCCGTCCATCTTCCTAACTATGTCAATTCCTATCGCGAACAGGTCATGTACATTGACATCCTCATTTGCATAAACCCCTGTGATGAAGTTGCGCAATGATTATCATCCGAAAATGGCGTGAAACAGTCCAGTTTTGCTGCAATTTTTTCAAGATCAGCCTCATCTCTACTCACTTTGGAGGTGGACAACTCCTTATGTTGTTCACCCATTGTGTAACTAGTCATGGTCAGTTCTTGCATGACAAGGTTGTAAGAGGATGACACAGTGGAAGATGTAGTTCAGACTGCTCTCTGGTGCTCAGACGTCCCACTTCCTCGCATTAGGCCCCCGTGGCTTTTTAGTGAGCTCATTAGTGTCTGTTCTATCACAAGATCAGAGCCAAGGCCAGCCCAGTATTGGACGCTGTCTGATTACATGGAACCCAGACTGGAACTTCTGATGAACCTTGGGGTTGTCATCCTCCAATGCATGCATCTTCTGGAGATAGAGACAAGCTGACTTCAGATAATCCTGATGGCCAGTGGCCACAAATATCGACAAGCAAGCTGAGATGGCACTGAGATGCATCTCCCCTGACCCCATTCGATCGGCCCCAACAAATGCCCTAGCAATCCCTACCACGTGCAGGTAGTTGACCCACAGTGTGATGTCATGAAATAATAGTTTATAGCTCTGGCGATAAAACACACCCTGCGGGTATTCCCATTCACATTTTATACCACAATTGTGGCACTACCATTGTTAGAAACAGTGAAATATAGCAAAATAAGACAGGTATGGATCTGATTCTTTTCATTGGTGGCCATTTTTGTAATGTCAGATATTTTTACTTTTCTGTGCTCCGTTTCTGTCCAACTTTTGATATGTAGTTCAGTATGTCTGAAAGTACAAGAAATGACCATAAAACTTTTTTTTTGCAATTTTTTTTGGGGTAGGGGTATTTTGGCACTATATTGACAGCATTATAGTGCCTGTGAGCAGTAAAGTGCAAGATCATAATGAGGTAGACTGCCAGGTCAAGTGTCCATCATATCACACAAAAGGGACTTTCAGGGGTCTGATAAGAGTAGGATAGAAGCTGTTCTTCAGCCTGGTGGTACATGCTTTCAAGCTTTTGTATCTACATCACAACGGAATATGTCTGGTCTAGGTGGAGAATCTGTGATTATGCTGGCTGTTTTACCGAGGCAGTGAGAAATATAGACAGAGTCAATGGAGAGGAGGTGGGTTCCTGTGATATGTCATTGGAGATTTTTAAGAAGCATTTAGATAGACGCGTGGATGTGAGAAAATGAAAGGATGTAGACAGAAGAGAATAGTTTAGTTGGCCATTTGATTATTAATTTAATCAGTCTGGCATAAAACTGTGGGCTGAATGGCCTGTCCCTGTACTGTACTGTACTATGACCTTTGTCCTGTGCTCTAACCATGCTCCAGACAGTTGACATCTCCTCCACTGGAAAAAGAACCTGTTATCCGAGCAGATGAAAATCTACACACTCGCTGCTCTTCAACATCTTTGTTTTTCATTTCCCACTGCCTTAAAAAACTAAGAAATTTTGTACCTATTTATTTCAAACACAATTTAAAAAATAACTCTTCTGATGGGTAAAGTGGTTGATAAATCAATTATTGTCTGTTCTCTTACATTAGGTTTGTAATTGAAGGACTCATTCTATTCTGGGTATGCAGTTTCTATAGACTGCAAGGATTACACAGATTTTCTAAGGCTGCCTTGATTCAGATGCAAAGATGTCAATGTTTATGAATGGAATTACTTTTACCAGAATCAATATGAATGAAATGTGAAAGGTTTCTACCTCTCCGTGTGAAGCTCCCCTTTGTCTGCTTCAAAGAAAGGCTACAATTCAAAATCTGAAATGGCCGTCATGGCAGGGCAAGACAGGAAATCTGCCATGTCCGTATAATTGAATAAGCAATCAGTTCAGAAGGAATTACTGACAAGCCTCAGCAGTGTGGCTTTGTTTATATTCATGTAGTCGGTAACGTACAGTCTGCTGGAGAAGCTCACTGGATTCAGCAGCATCTGTTGGTAGAGGAATTGTTGATGCTTTAGATGGAAATCCTGTATCAGTATGATTCTATCATCTGCAGTCTTTTGTGTCTACACTGGCAAAAATGTTTAATTTTAATTAATAGTTATTAATATTTGGTATAAGTATTTTTGAATACATAACCCAACCTGCTGAGTTTAGTTGGTAGTTTCTGCTTGCTGTTTGAACCTAACTCCATCATGGACAGTGGCCTCCCCAGCATTGAGGATATCTTCAAAAAACAATGCCTTAAATAGGTGGCATCCATCATGGAGAACCCCCATCATCCAGGACATGCCCCCTTCTCATCGCTACTATCAGGGAGGGGTTTCTGGAGCCTGAAGATACACACACAGGAACAGCTCCTTCCCCTCTGCTAGCTGATTTCTGAATGGACAATGAACCCATGAACACTACCTCATTATTCTTTTCCTTTCTCTTTTTTTTTGCACTGCTTTATATATGTATTCCTTTATTATAATTTATAGAATTTTTATTATGTATTGTACTGTATTGCTGCAAAGCAACAAATTTCATGACATATGCTAGTAATTTTAAACTTGATTCTAATTCTGATTGATTACAGAACTGGACCTGCCAAATACAGCCAGTATTTTCTGCTTGTTATTTGATATCTATTTCTTATTTAAGGGTTATGTCATATGATTAACTCCTTCAGTGTTGTAAATATTTTGTAGAAGATTTCAGTGATAGGATCATAACTAGAGCATGCACATTTTGCTTGAGTTCCCATACCACATAAATATCATTTTCCAGCAATAGACTTCAGTCGGGATTAACAAACCACTGAATAAACACAACGCAATAGATGGCACACAAACTATAAGACCATAAGACAAAAGAGCAGAAGTTGGCCATTCAGCCCATCGAGTCTGCTCCGCCATTTTATCATGAGCTGATCCATTCAACTATTTAGTCCCACTCCCCTGCCTTCTCACCATAACCTTTGATGCCCTGGCTACTCAGATACCTATCAATCTCTGCCTTAAATACACCCAATGACTTGTCCTCCACTGCCGCCCGTGGCAACAAATTCCACAGATTCACCACTGTAGGACATAGACTCATAGTTCCAGTAATCTGGAATCAACCCTGATCTGTATGGAAGTGTCTGTATGGAATTTCCCTGTTCTCCCGGTGACAACACGAGTTTCTCCTTTATTTTCCTCCTGCATTTTCTCAAATATCCCGAAGATATGTTGGTTGCTAGTTTAATTACTTGCTTAATAACACTACTAAACAAAGATATTCCTTCCTAAATACTTTTGGCTGTATCTAATGGATTTTGGACTGCTCATCATGAAAATCACTATGAAATTTTACTATCACATATCATTTTTTGAAGTCACCTATACTTGTTATTTCAGTTCCTCATTCAAGTCAATTAAAATGTTGCCCACAATGTAAGCTGAAAAGTTTTCCAGCTTGTCCAGGATTAACCATTCCATAAGCAGCTGGCTCCAGTGCAGAAGAATGTGGTACATAAATCACTTGTAGATCCAAAAAAGATATTTTTCCACCTTTTCATTGAAAACTGGGGCTTATGAGAAATTTTGTGAAAGCAATGAACAAGGAAAGTGAAGAATTTCAATATTTAAGACAGATGTTTCCCAGAATAACTGATGTCAAAATTAAGGAAGCCGTTTTTGTTGGCTCACAAATCAAACATGTCATCAATGATGGGCCACTTAAAGAACTTTATTAGTGGAACTGGAGAAAAGCACATAGGTGGCATTTAAAGATGTTGAAAATTTTCTTGGCAACTACAGAGCACTAAACTACATACAACTGGTGGACAACATGCTTCATGCATACAAAACCATTAAGTGCAACATGTCACTAAAGATGCAAACACGAGGAATTCTGCAGATGCTGGAAATTCAAGCAACACACATCAAAGTTGCTGGTGAGCGCAGCAGGCCAGGCAGCATCTCTAGGAAGAGATACAGTCGACGTTTCGGGCAAGACCCTTTGTCAGGACCCTCCTGACGAAGGGTCTCGGCCCGAAACGTCGACTGTACCTCTTCCTAGAGATGCTGCCTGGCCTGCTGCGTTCACCAGCAACTTTGATGTATGTCACTAAAGATTCATTTTCTGCATTCCCATTTAGACCTCTTCCCCGCAAATCTTGGTGCTGTCAGTGATGAGCATGGTGAAAGGTTTCACCAGGACATTTCAGTCATGAAGAAATGGTATCAGGGCAACTGGAATTCATCAATGCTGGCTTATTCTTGTGGAAACTTAAGAGGAAAGCCTCAGACACTCAGTGTTAATGAAAATCATCAACAAAACATAATTGAACTATTGCAAAGCATCAGCACTGTTATGCAATTAAACACATTATATTCAACAAAGGTTAATTTCTAGTTTCTCCAATTTCCTGTGTATTAGGAAGTAGTCTGAAATCATATTCGTATTCAGCTTCAAGTGGTCTGTCATAACTACAAAATGTTCCAAGGAGGTACCATTTTCAAAAAAAATTGCTGTCCAGTATAATTCCCAGATTTTTAAGTTTTAATACTATTGTTTAAACATTATACACTCTTAAAATAGTCTATGCCTTTATTCCTAAAGCACATGACCATGCACATTGCAGCACTAGATACCATCTTCCTTTCATATGCCCATTCCCTAAATCTGTCAAGACCTTTAGTGGACTCTTTCTTCTTCAACAT
Source organism: Mobula birostris (assembly GCF_030028105.1). Classification (NCBI taxonomy): domain Eukaryota; kingdom Metazoa; phylum Chordata; class Chondrichthyes; order Myliobatiformes; family Myliobatidae; genus Mobula; species Mobula birostris. The sequence continues at coordinate 248,821,102 of NC_092370.1, read as the reverse complement.
TACCTGCCCTTCCATTTATCTTTGACTTACCCATAAATTTAAAATATAAGAACAAGATGGTGCCAGAGACAATGATTCCTCAGGAGGCATCTTCCAGGTAGCCAATCATTTCGATTTTCCTGCATCTTTTACTTATTTTTTTAAACTTAATTTTGTTTTTGAAACTGTTGGAGCTTGGAACTTACAATCTGCAGTTTGATTGTGTGCGGTAGCTCTCTGCTGTCCTCGAGAAAACTCCAGGAGAGGAATGCAAGTACGAGCTACGATGGGAACCGGAGTGATAGTGCTGAAGATGAGGTAGCTGATTTACAAACAGAGGCGAGGTGGATTAAGATTCCTAGCAAGGAGACATTGATGATAGGACAAAATTACAATCAACAGGATGAGCTGCAATGTACAAGACAGACAAAATAGAAAAGTGTTATATTTGAATGAGGTTAGTTTACAGAATATGTTATATAAACTTGCAGCCCAGTTACAGATTGGCATAAATTATGTTGTAGGCATCACTGAATCATTGCTGAAAGAAGGTTATAGCCAGGAGCTTAATGTCCAAGGATATATATTGTACCAAAAGGACAGGCAGGAAAACAGAGTGGGTGCTATGGCACTGTTGGTAAAAAATGATATTAAGTCATTAGAAAGGGGTGACATAGGGTTGGAAAGTGTTGAATTGTTGTGGATAAAGTTAAGGAACTGCAAGGGTAAAATGACTCTGATGGGAGTTGAATACAGATCCTAAAACGTAGTAAAGATGGGGTCTACAAGTTATCATGGGAAATAGGAAGTGCATGCCAAAGGGTTATGTTAGAGGCAATTCAATATGCAGATTGGGAAGCTTTAAAAATACCAACTGAAAGCAACAAAAAAGGATATTAAGAAGGTAAAGATGGATTACAAAGGTAAGCTAGGCCATAATATTAAAGAGGATACCAAAAGTTTCTTCAGATACATGAAGTATGAAAGAGAGGTGAGAGTGGATATTGGACTGCTGGAAAATAATACTGAAGAGGTAGTAATGGGGGGACAAAGAAATGGCAGATGAACTGAATAAGCATTTTGCACCAGTCTTCTCTATAGAAGACATTAGCAGTATGTTGGAAGTTCCAGGTGTCAAGTGTCATGACGTGTTTGAAGTTACCATTACTAGGGAGAAGGTTGATAGGAAACTGAAAGGTCTGAAGGTAGATAAGTCATCCAAACATGATGGTGTAAACCCCAGGGTGCTGAAAGATGTGGCTGAAGAGATTGTGGATGATCTTTTAAGAATCCCTAGATTCTGGAATGATTCTGGAAGACTGGAAAATAGCAAGTGAAAACTCACTCTTCAAGAAGGGAGAGAGGCAGAAGAAAGGAGACTGTAGACCAGTTAGTCTGACCTCAGTGGTTGGGAAGATGTTGGATTTGTTTGTTGAGGGTGTGGTTTCATGGTACTTGAAGGTACATGATAAAATAGGTCATAATCAGCTTAGTTTCCTCAAGGGAAAATCTTGCCTGACAGATCTGTTAGAACTCTTTGAAAAAGTAACAAGCAGGATAGACAAAGGAGAATCGATTGACATTGTGTACTTGGATTTTCAGAAGGCCTTTGACAAGGTGCCACACTGCTTAACAAGCCTCAAGCCCATGGTATAACAGGAAAGGCTCTAGCATGGATAAAGCAGTGGCTGATTGTCAGGAGGCAAAGAGTGGGAATAAAGGGAACCTTTTCTGGTTGGCTGCCCGTGACAAGTGGTATTGTATGGGGGTCTGTGTTGGGACTTTTTTTTAATGTTATATGTCAATGATTTGGATGATGGAATTGATGGCATTGTTGCAAAGTTTGCAGATGATACAAAGATGGTTGGAGGGGTAGGTAGTTTTGAGAAAGTAGAGAGGCTTCAGAAGGACTTAGACAGATTAGAAGAATGGGCAAGGAAATGGCAGATAAAATACAGTGTCAAGAGGTTTATGGTCATGCAGTTTGACAGAAGAAATGTAAGGGTTGATTACTTTCTAATGGAGCGAAAATACAAAATACTGAGGCGCAGAAGGATTTGGGAGTCCTTGTGCAGGATTCCCCAAAGGTTAATTTGCAGGGTGAATTAGCGGTGAGGAAGGTATGTGCAATATTAGCGTTTGTTCCAAGAGGACTAGAATGTAAAAGCAAGGATGTAATGTTGAGACTTTATAAGACACTGTTGAGGTCTCACTTGGAGTATTATGAGCAGGTTTGGGCCCCTTATCTTAGAAAGCATGTGCTGAAACTGGAGTGGGTACAAAGGACATTCATGAAAATGATTCCAGGATTAAACAGCCCGCCATATGAAGAGCACTTGATGGCTCTGGGCCTGTACTTACTAAAATTTAGAAGAATGAGGGGTGACCTTATTGAAACCTATCAAATAGTGAAAGGCCTTGATAGAGTGGATGTGGAGAGGATGTTTCCTATGGTGGTAGTGTCTAAGACCAGGGGACACAGCCTCATTTAGGGGGGCGTCTTTTAGATTACAGATGAGGAGGAATTTCTTTAGCCAGATAGTAGTGAATTTGTGGAATTCATTGCCACAGGAAGCTGTGGAGACTAAGTATTTATTTATGTTTAAGGCGGAGGTTGATAGATTCATGATTGGTCAGGGCATGAAGGGATATGGGAAGAAGGCAGAATATTGGGTCTGAATAGAAAAATGGATCAGCCATGATGAAATGGTGGAGCAGACTTGATGGGCCAAATGGCCTAATTCTGCTCCTATATCTTATGGTCTTTTGGTCTTATATTGGATTCTTTCAGTTCTTTCATTTAAAGTGTGATGGCCCATTCTTTCTTGTTGCCAATTGCAGGCTGGGGGTTTGGGGTTTGATGTTCTTATAGCTGTTTCTCTGTGGGGGTGACCTGTTAGTTCTTGTGCGAGGGAGGAATGAGGGGGATTGGGGTTTACGAGATTTTGTTTCTTTTTTATTTCATGTGGGGGAGGTAGATTGATGTCTTTCTTTGAACTAGGGTCAGCGTCGGACACGATGATGGACTGCCAACTTCTCCCTCTCCCTCATCAGTGTGTTCAGTTCATCTACCTTAGCCGTGCTGCTGTCTCCTATAGTCCTCCCAACACTATAGGAGCATGTTGACTATAGTCTTGGGAGGACACCCAGGGTTCACCCTCCCGTGCTTGGACTCCCATATGAAGACTAGGCTGGCAGGTAGCTCGGGGTGGCGTAGACAGTGCCCCGCTAATTGCAGTCTTCTCGCCTCAATTTTAGTGGTAAGTATCAGTAGGTCGTCATAGAGCTCAACGTTCGTCATGTGCTGTTGCCAACTCACGTCAAGAGCCATCCGGAGCATTCGTGTATAGCAACCATCTAGAGACTTTCACATCATGTTGGTGAGTGTCCACATCTCGCATCCGTACGTGAGAATGGACTCTATGTCTGCATGAAAATCCTCTTTTTAAGCCCTCTGGTCAGGTTTGACTTCCAGATTTCCTCCATGTCGTTCATGACGCCATAGTAGTAGTACAAGTTTGAACTACTTCTATGGTTTTTCTGTATTTTACGGCTATCTGTAGAAGACACCTTTCAGAGTTGTGTTCTGCTTACATACTTTGATAATAAAATGAACCTTTGAACTTCATTAAAGAATTTCAATAGATTTGTCAGACAAGATCTTCCCTTAGGCAACATCAGTGAAATCACTTTTAAATATTGAAATTTCCTTCACTAATACTGTAAATCCTTATCATAATTTTAATTTTGGAGTCCAGATTTAATTACTTACATACTGCTTGTTATGCCGCTGGTGTTCAGGGCTTCTTTCACCAGTAGGATCCTCTCGATTTTCAGTTCTATCAGTCATGCAAGTCCCAGATGGGGATTCAGGAATACTGTCACGCTCAGATGTAGAAGGATTCTTCATTGCTGTTTTACTAGTCAGGGTTGCAGCAGCACAGAGATTCCACCGAGATACAGCACAGAGCGTCATAGGAAGTCATTCCTGCCTGTGGCCATCAAACTTTACAACTCCTCCCTTGGAGGGTCAGACACCCTGAGCCAATAGGCTGGTCCTGGATTTATTTCATAATTTCCTGGCATAATTTACATATTACTATCTAACTATTTATGGTTCTGTTACTATTTATTATTTATGGGCAACTGTAACAAAAACCAATTTCCCCCAGGATCAATAAAGTATGACTATGACTATGACTAGATTGATGAAAGTGTTCTCACAGAAATGAAGGTGGTACTCCTGGAATTTGGAGGGGTGAATTCCCAAACAGAAATATGTAATGGCTTTGTTCTTGCAGCACCCAACCCAGGTATTCAAAGACATTTAAACACTGCTTGAATTGACATATGCATACAAGTGGCTGCTTTATTAGTATACCTGCTCATTAATGCAAATATCTAATCAGCCAATGATTTGCATACAGACATGGTCAAGAGATACAGTTGTTTAATCCAAACATCAGATTGGGCACGACCCTTCATCAGCACTGAAAGGAAAGAGGAAAATTCCTCTTTCTTTCCCGTCCTGTTAAGGGTCTCAGGCCAAAACATCAACTGATTTTTTTTCCACAGATGCTGCCTGGACTGCTGAATTCCTCCAGCATTTTCTTTGTGTTGCTCTGAACTTCCAGCATCTGCAGATTCCCTTATGTTTGGGAATGGGGAAGAAATGTGATCTAAGTGACTTTGACTGTGGGATGATCTCCTGGGATTTTCACACACGCAGTCTCTGGATATTGCAGAGGAAGGTTTGAGAAACAAAAAGCATTCAATGAGCAGCAGTTCTGTGGGCAAGAACGCCTCATTAATGAGAGAGGTCAGAGGAGAATGGAGAAACTGTTTCAAGCTGACATGAAGGTGACAGTAACTCAAATAACCATCAGCAGTAAGCTGAAAGCATCTCTGAATGAACAACACATTGAACCTTGAAGTGGATGGGCTACAGCAGCAGAAGACCATGAATATACATTCTTTGGCCACTTTATTAGGTACAGGAGCTTCCCAATTAAGTGGTTACTGAGTGTGTAATGTTTAATCAATAGTTTTTTTTAATTAAAAAAATAGTAATGATTAAAAGCATTGAAGTAAATTAAAATAATTAATAATCTTTACTTACTCTTCCCTTTACCTCTTAATCCCAGGTTTGGAATTGCATCCCAGTGTTTGTAACTATCATTGCCCTTCTCTCTCACTGCCTAAATCTATCTGGCAATCAAACTCTCCTTTCCCATATCCACCTATCACTTGTCAGTTCTTGCTTCAACCCTCCACCTCACATCCTTTTGCAGGCATTCTCCTCTCTACTCCCTCAGGATAAAGCCTCAGGATGTTTTATTTCCTCAGGAGGAGAAAGAAATTTTACATGCCCACTCTGACTCTAACCTATTTTAATCTCGATGCACTATGGAAAGCATCCTGCCCAGGTGATCACGGCTTGGTATGATAATTGCTCTTCTATTGAAATCCGCATGGAGTCCAGCAACAGATGCAGCTCCATCTGCCTCTCAGATACCCTCGAACGTGTGTGTCCGTTCACGCTTGCACAGCTGCTTGGGACTCTGCAAAACTTCAGCAGGCATCGTGATCAGAAGAACTAACTTCAGCCAACAAACCTGGCAAATAATCATTCCCAGCTATAATTACTGCAGTCTGGCAGGCGTTGTCCACTTAATAAAACCCCGATTTCCAGATTCTGGAGCAAGAAGAATCTGTCGATTGTTTACAGTAATAGATCCAGCAGGTGTTGCTGCAGTGGTGTAGCGATTAGCAGAACGCTATTACAGGTCAGAGTTCAATCCCAGCATCCTCAGTAAGGAGTTTGTACCTCCTCCTGGAGGTGTGAATGGATTTCCTCCGGGTACTCCTGCTTCCACACATAGTCCAAAGACGCAACGGTTGGCAGATTAATTGGTCATTATAAATTGACCTGTGATTAGGCTAGTGTTAAATCGAGGGTTGTTGGTGATTGCTGAGCACTTTTTCTAGAAGGGCTGGAAGGGCCTTTTCCATGCTGTATTTCTAGACTAATTAATTAACAGCTAAATAGATAAATAAATAAGGCTGATATATCCAACTTCTCTCATAATGAAACCAGGGAGCTGTTCAATTCACAGTATTAGTCCTATAACAGAAAAGAAACATCAAGTATTTCATTTTCACTAATTGCCTGGCAGATGAACTGAACCTAATCAGGGTCTCAATCTCTCTGTGAAAGTCTACCAGCCAGGCTCTTCAATCCTCCCTGCTGCCTTGTCCATTTTAAGCTTTGTCAGTCTGGTAATTAGTGATCCAGAGCTGCAGTGTATTTCCTGAGTGTCTTTACTAAATCAAATTAGAGTGTCCTTCTAACCCCTCTCTCTGGCGGGAAGGGGTAAGATAATGAACTAATTTGGCTGTAAGAGATAATGAGGGATTATCCACTGAATGAGAAACAGAGGATTATGACTCTCTTTAGGAGACTTGTAAAGGTTATGCACCAGTCCAAGGATATATTCAAAGTGGATAAACTTTCCAGGCCTTCCTAATTGGATTACACCAAGGATCCATTCATATAAAGAGTGGGGTATTTGCCAATGCTATAAAATGGAGAAAAATAAAAATAAGAAATCTGAAGCTAAGAAAAGTTAGCAGTGGTTGAAACTAGAGTACAATATCACTGGAAGATAGTCATTAATAGACTGGATATGGAGAGGAGCCTCAGGACTTCAACCATCAGGTTCAAGAACAGTTACTACACCTCAGTCATCAGGCTCTTGAACCAAAGGGGATAACTTCACTCAACTTCACCTTGAACTTTGTTGTTTATTATAGTGGTAGGTCTAGGACCAGAGAGGACAGCCTCAAAATGGAGGTACTTACACTGAAAACAGAGATGAGGAAGAATTACTTTGGCCAGAGAGTAGTGAATCCGTGTAATTCATTGCCACAGTTGGCTGTGAAGGCCAAGTCATTAGATATATTTAAAGCTCAGGGTTGATAGCTCTTGAGTTGTCAGGGTGTCAAAGATTACAGAGAAAAGGCTGGAGAATGGGGTTTGAGAGGGATAATGAATCAGCCATAATGGAATGGTGGAGCAGACTCGATGGGCTGAATGGCCTAATTCTGCTCCAATGTCTTACAGTCCGAGATAACCTATGTTGAACCAATTTCCTTTCTATCAGTTTGCTTCTCAATGTGATTACAAATCCAGGCAGCATAATAAGTGTGTAGCATTCAGTATGTATGCCTCTTATTTACAAATACTGTATATACAGAAAGGTGCTGGAAAAGGGCCAGTAACATCATGACAGATCCCATCTGCCATCCTCATGGGCCGTTTGACCCTCTCCCATAAGGGAGGAGGCTACGTCGCATGCGTGCCAGGACCACCAGACTCAAAACAGTTACTTTCGCCAAGCAGTAAGTGTGATCAATACCTCCACACACAAACACAACACCACTAATTTATCATTTCCTGTCAGATTCACATTATGTACAGACACTCCTGTGCCTAACAGCACTTTATGGACATACAGTTAATCTACGTATAGAAGCTATCTTATGTATTTATATTTATCATGGTTTTTTCATTATAATTGTACTTTTTTTGCTGGATCAAATCTGGAGTAACAATTATTTCATTCTCCTTTACACTTGAAACTTGAATCAGATTTACTTTGAACTTTGGAATTTGTTGTTTTGAAGAGCAGTACATAATTTAAAACACTATAAATTGCAATGATGATGATGACGTTGACTCAGGCCTGAGAGGCCAGCATCGGGCATTTTCATGCCTTACAAGGTGCGGATCGGAAGGCTGTGTGGGGTGCCACTCCTTGCACAGACATTACGCAGTATTTTTCTTTGTCTTACGAGGTCGAGTTGCCAGGTCAACACTCAACCCGGCACAGATGGAAAGCGTATTCGCGAGCAGCCCGACTGGATTCGAACCCGGAAACCTCCATTCCGGAGTCCGGCGCTGGTGTCACTGCGCCACCAGCAATTACAGTAAGAAATATATATAAATTAAAATTAAATATGTAGTGCAAAAGGAGAGCAAACAAAAGTGAGGTAATGTACTTGGATTAATTGTCTATTCAGAGATCTGATGGTAGAAGGGAAGAAGCTGTTCCTATAACATCAAGTGTGTGTCTTCAGGCTCCTGTACCTCCTCCCTGATGGTAGCAATGAGAAGAGGGCATGTCCTGGGTGATGGGGGTCCTTAGTGATCGATGCCGCCTTTTTGAGGTATTGCTTTTTGAAGGTGTCTCCGATGCTGGGGAGGCTAGTGTCCATCATGGAGCCCGCTGAGTTAGAACTTTCTGCAGCCTTTTCCAATCCTGTGCGGTGGTTCCTCTATACCAGATGTGATGTAACCAGTTAGAATGCTTTCCATGGAACATCTGTAGAAATTTGCTAGAGTCCTTGGTGACATAGTAAATCTCCTCAAATACCTAATGAAGTATACCTATTGTTGTGCGTTCTTTGTAATTGCATTAATACGTTGGGGCTAGGATAGATCTTCAGAGATGTTGACATTCAGGAACCCAGGAGGTCCTCCAGGATTTTATGTGTGTTGTACTTGAAATTACTTAACCTTTCCACAGCTGATTCCTCGACAAGGACTGGCGTGTGTTCTCTGACTTCACCTTCCTTGAAAGCGTGTTGCTGCAGCACCACTTAACAAGCTGATCGATCTCGCTTATGTAAGCCTCCTCTTCACCGTCTGAATTCTGCCCACAAGAGTTGTATCTTCAGTAAATTTAGAGTTGGCATTTGAGCTGTACCTAGCCACATGGTCGTGGCTATAGAGAGAGTGGAGTAGAGTAGTAGGCTAAGCACACATCCTTGTGGTGTGCCAGTGCTGATTATCGGTGCGGAGGAGATGTTATTTCTGAACTGCGCTGACTGTGTGGCCTTCTATTGAGGAAGTCAAAGGTCCAGTTGCAAAGGGAGGTACAAAGACCCAGGTTTTGGAGTTTGTTGATCGTACTGAGGGTATGATTGTGTTAAATGCCGAGGTGTAATCAATAAATAGCAGCCTCATGTATTATACTGTGCAAAAGCCTTCAGCACATGCAAAAAAAATCTGCATAGCAAAGATGCTTTCAAAAATAAGGAAATTAGAAGTTTCTAAAGATCAAAAAAACTACTATAAAGACAGTAAACAGTAAAAAACTGAATCAAATCAATGTTTGGTGTGACTACCCTTTGCATTTAAAAGTGCATCAATTCTCTTAGGTACACTGTCATGCAGTTTCATACAAAAAACAGCTGGTAGGTTGTTCCAAGCATCTTGGAGAACTTGTCAGAGTTCTTCTGCAGACTTGCTGTCTCGTTTGCTTCTGTCTCTCCAGATAATCCCAGACAGCCTCAATGATATTGAGCTCAATGCTCTGTGGAGGCCGTACCTTCTAAAAAGAGATTAAAAACCTTATATACTTCCATCCCCCATCAGGAAGGTCTTAAAGCTCTACGCTTCTTTTTGGATTCCAGACCTAATCAGTTCCCCTCTACCACCACTCTGCTCCGTCTAGCAGAATTAGTCCTTACACTTAATAATTTCTTCTTTGGCTCCTCCCACTTCCTCCAAACTAAAGGTGTAGCTGTGGGCACCCGTATGGGTCCTAGCTATGCCTGCCTTTTCGTTGGCTTTGTGGAACAACCTATGTTCCATGCCTATTCTGGTATCTGTCCCCCACTTTTCCTTCGCTACATCGACGACTGCATTGGCGCTGCTTCCTGCACGCATGCAGAACTCGTTGACTTTATTAACTTTGCCTCCAACTTTCACCCTGCCCTCAAGTTTACCTGGTCCATTTCTGACACCTCCCTCCCCTTTCTAGATCTTTCTGTCTCTGTCTCTGGAGACAGCTTATCCACTGATGTCTACTATAAGCCTACTGACTCTCACAGCTATCTGGACTATGCCTCTTCTCACCCTGTCTCTTTCAAAAACGCCATCCCCTTCTTGCAATTCCTCCGTCTCCGCCGCATCTGCTCTCAGGATGAGGCTTTTCATTCTAGGACGAGGGAGATGTCTTCATTTTTTAAAGAAAGGGGCTTCCCTTCCTCCACTATCAACTCTGCTCTTAAACGCATCTCCCCCATTTCACGTACATCTGCTCTCACTCCATCCTCCCGCCACCCCACTAGGAATAGGGTTCCCCTGGTCCTCACCCACCACCCCACCAGCCTCCGGGTCCAACATATTATTCTCCGTAACTTCCGCCACCTCCAACGGGATCCCACCACTAAGCACATCTTTCCCTCCCCGCCTCTCTCTGCATTCCGCAGGGATCGCTCCCTACACAACTCCCTTGTCCATTCGTCCCCCCCATCCCTCCCCACTGATCTCCCTCCTGGCACTTATCCGTGTAAGCGGAACAAGTGCTACACATGCCCTTACACTTCCTCCCTTACCACCATTCAGGGCCCCAAACAGTCCTTCCAGGTGAGGCAACACTTCACCTGAGAGTCGACTGGGGTGATATACTGCGTCCGGTGCTCCCGATGTGGCCTTTTATATATTGGCGAGACCCGACGCAGACTGGGAGACCGCTTTGCTGAACATCTACGCTCTGTCCGCCAGAGAAAGCAGGATCTCCCAGTGGCCACACATTTTAATTCCACATCCCATTCCCATTGTGACATGTCTATCCATGGCCTCCTCTACTGTAAAGATGAAGCCACACTCAGGTTGGAGGAACAACACCTTATATTCCGTCTGGGTAGCCTCCAACCTGATGGCATGAACATCGACTTCTCTAACTTCCGCTAGGCCCCACTTCCCCCTCGTACCCCATCTGTTACTTATTTTTATGCACACATTCTTTCTCTCACTCTCCTTTTTCTCCCTCTGTCCCTCTGAATATACCTCTTGCTCATCCTCTGGGTCCCCCCCCCTTGTCTTTCTTCCCAGACCTCCTGTCCCATGATCCTCTCGTATCCCCTTTTGCCAATCACCTGTCCAGCTCTTGGCTCCATCCCTTCCCCTCCTGTCTTCTCCTATCATTTTGGATCTCCCCCTCCACCTCCAACTTTCAAATCCCTTACTCACTCTTCCTTCAGTTAGTGCGGACGAAGGGTCTCGGCCTGAAACGTTGACTGCACCTCTTCCTAGAGATGCTGCCTGGCCTGCTGCGTTCACCAGCAACTTTGATGTGTGTTGCTTAAAAATCTTTTGTACAGTACTGTAGGTATTGCTGTTTTGCAGGTAATCCAGTTTGCTCTCCACTTCTAATGTTTTAAGCATCAATTTCCATTTGCCATTCACCTTGCCCATTCAAATAACTTAGAACCATAGAAAAACTACAGCACAATACAAGCCACTTCAGCCCACAATGCTGTGTCAAACATGTACTTACTTTAGAAATTTCCTGTGGTTGACCATAGCCCTCTATTTTCTGAGCTCCATGTACCTATCCAGGAGTCTCTTAAAAGACCCTATTGTATCTGCCTCCACTACCGTCGCCAGCAGCCCATTCCACACACTCACCACTCTCTGTGTAAAAAAAAACAACTTTACTCCTGGCATCTCATCTGTACCTGCACCATGCACCTTAAAACTGTGCCCTCTTGTGTTAGCCATTTCAGCCCTGGGAAAAAGCCTCTGACTATCCACACGATCAATGCCTCTCATCATCTTATACAACTCTATCAGGTCACCTCTCATCCTCCGTCGCTCCAAGGAGAAAAGGCCGAGTTCACTCAACCTATTCTCATAAGGCATGCTCCCCAATCCAGGCAACATCATTGTATATCTCCTCTGCACCCTTTCTATGGTTTCCACATCCTTCCTGTAGTGAGGTGACCAGAACTGAGCACAGTACTCCAAGTGGGCTCTGACCAGGGTCCTATCCAAGTCTCTGAAGAGATCCTATTGTATCCGCCTCCACCACTATTGCCGGCTGCCCATTCCACGCACTCATCACTCTCTGCGTACTTGGAAAACTTGTCCAATGTTTGATTTTTAATCCATTGCCTCTCCTAGACTGGCATCTTTTGCTAACTAAAGCAAAGTGACTTGAGATAGAAAATATAAATAATTTATGTACATTAAATTTCAATCTTTGTGTTTCACAGGAAAATATTTTCTTGGCACTTTACCACCAGTATTAGTTCTTGAGATCTTGAGACTCCACAGTTAATTCCAAGACAGTTAAAAGATACATTCAGAGGAAGCATTTCTGAAGAAGTTACAGACCTTACAGTTTATTTTTCAGTCCACTGAATCAAAAATATTTAAAGTCAATATATTTTCAAAGCACCATGACAAGGAAATCAGCCTTTTCCCTCAGTCAAGAATGGCTAATTTAAGGAAAGTGTCTTATAGGATATTTGCGGAAGACATGGGATATTCAGACAGATAACACATTTGTGTCAAGGCTGTCATTGTGCAAGCCAGGAAAAGCTACATGACATGAAAGTGACCCTATCTAACTGTCAGCTGATCTACGGTGAGGAGCACACACCAAACGCCTGTGGTTAAAATAACGTGAAGCACTACAGAGAAACCATTCAAAATGGCAACGAAAACAGATGCTTTACTCAGAACAATAGCTATCATGATCTAATGGAAAGGCATTGGATTCTTCAGTAAGCAATGAAAGAGAAAGAAAAGCAATGTTCTTTATGGAAGATACAGTATACCATCCTGTCATGTCACTTTATGACAACTGCTATGTGTTTATGTGGGATTTACAGAAAAATGAATATTTTGCCAGCAAATTTAGCCCAATTATATTTTCTCCTCTGTAACTGAGTTGCTGAATGAAGTAGTTTTCCTCTCGGTCTACTGTGTTAAACATTATGCAAAAAATGCTTTCTCCCATAGCACTGAGCATATACATGCAGTATACACAGACAGAACTAATAATCACCTTCTTCTTCATGTGCCTTGCACATTACACGCTTGGGCGATCATGGCTCTCCACATCGAACGATCCCATGCAGCGTCAATGATATCTCGCACACTTGGGTCTGTCAGTTCTTTCACAGTGTCCATATATTTTCTTCTTTGCCTTCCTCTTCCACGTTTCCCAGGCATACGGCCTTGTAATGGAAGGCATTCTATTTCTCCCTTTCTGATGCTTCTGAGGCCCCAGGAATTTAAGTTTCCTCTCATTTAATGTTCTCATTAAAGATCTTTTTGTATGGGCACGTTGGAGTACTGTTTCATTAGTTACCCTATCTCTATATGATATTTTCAGCATTCTTCTAAGAAACCACATTTCTGTTGCTTCTAAGTTTCTTTGGAGTTCTGAGCTAATAATAGGCCACTGAATAAAAGGATGAAACATCAATCAACTAGTTACTAAGCCGCAGCCACACACGCAAAGTGCTGGAGGAACTCGTGACTGATGAAGGTTCTCGATCTGAAACATTGACTGTTTATTCCTCTTCGTAGTGGTTCCTGACCTGCTGAGTTCCTCCAGCATCTTGTGCAAGCTGCTCTGAATTTCCAGCATCTGCAGAATCTCTTGTGTTTATGTTACTAAGCTGTGATCTTTTGAAGATCGGGTGAAGGTACTTCAGTATAGATTTTTCGATGTCTGACTGGGGGCTCACTGGGGTATTTCTCTGAGTCTAGTGTGACATAGTGTCAAGGACAGTATATATATTCCTTTTAAAAACATATGTCCAGGTAGAGATTGGAGTTAAAATTCTTGAAAACTCCCATACCTCTTACTCGGCACCAGTAAGTGGCTCCAGCCTATTGTGATTTTTATTTTATTTAGAGGTACAACACAGAATAAGCCCTTTTGGCTCAAAGAGCCGAACCACCCATAAACCCAACTATTTAACTCCAGCTTAATCACTGGACAATTTACAATAATGAAATAACCTACATACAAACTGCTTTGTGTTTGGACTAAGGAAGGAGACTAGAGCACCCAGAGGAAACCCATGCGTTTATAAGATGGATATACAAACTTCTAATAGATGGCATCAGAATTGAACTCTGAACTCCAACGCCCCAACTGTAAGAGCATCATGCTAATTACTACGCTGCTGTGGGTACCCATAGGTTGAAGACTAGATGTAAAAATATGCATCTGACTGGGTTGAATTTCTATCTCTTAAAATACAGATTTTACTTATTTACCAACTTACTGTTTACAAAGGGGTTTCTAACACTAAGTGTTAACATGAAGGGTGATTGCTAACAGTGACAAAAGAACAAAACCTAGAAAGTCATCCTTGTACGGTGAAACTAAACGTATTTCATAGCCCTGCCAGCATCTTGTAATGTGAAATTCACTCCACACAAATCAACAGAATGACTTTTAAAAACCCAATACAATGTGCGGATATAACTTAATAATCCATTTAACACCATCAACTGAGGCTGCATATCTAGCAATCCCTCCTTTAACAAGAAGAGCACATCAAACACAGAATTTTTAGGAAATGGAAGTATTGAAGATTTCACTATTGTAAAGAACAGTTCTGGAATCATATTCTTAAGCCTCCTATCAGCACTTGTCATGTTTGGCATGTTTTCTATCTTCATTTAGGTTAAGTTTATACACAGAAAGGTGCCCGAAAAGGGCCAGCAATGCCCCAAAGGATCCCGCCTACCCTGATCATCAACTGTCTGTCCCACTCCCATTGGGGAGGAGGCTACATAGCATCCACACCAGGACCAACCAATCGAAAAAACAGTTAGTTTCTCCAAGCACTAAGGGTGATCAACACCTCCACCCACTTCATTCCTCCACACACCCTCCACCTCCCCCCCTACAACTACTACTTTTTCATTTCCTGTCAGACACCTTATGTACAGACACTCCTGTGACTAGTGTCACTTTATGGACATAAAATCAATCTATGTGTATCAGCTATCTTACGTATTTATAATTCATGTGTTTTTATTGTTATTGTTCCTTAGCATATTGTTTTTTTCATTTTTTGTTTTTTTTCAGATCCAGAGTAACAATTGTTTTGTCCTCCTTTACACTTGTGTGCTGCAAATGGCATTAAACAATCTTGAACCTTGAAATAATGATTGTAAAACAGAAGTGTCATAATCATAGAGAAGAATACAGTTTTATTTTGCAAGTGAATGTAAGATAATTGACAGTGAATGGCCAGTTTGTTTACAGTTATCACTGTTATTGCTATCTACCACAGACTGTTTCGCCAATCAAAAGCTGACAGCCACACAGACTGACGGTTCCATTTACAGTGTGTAATGAGCTGGTTGCTCTGAGCCAAGGAGAGGGTGAGACTGCAGTAAAGACTTTGAAATCATGAGGACTAGGTTTGGTCAGAGCTGGTCCCTGTCTGTTACCCTGCAAAGGGTGCCATGGTAGCCTAGCAACTAGCATGATGCCATGACAGCTTGGGGCGTCAGAGTTCAGAGTTCAATCCCGGCTTTCTCTGTAAGGAACTCACATAAAATGCTGGTGAACGCAGCAGGCCAGGCCGCATCTCTAGGAAGAGGTACAGTCGACATTTTGGGCCGAGACCCTTCGTCAGGACTAACTGAAAGAAAAGCTAGTAAGAGATTTGAAAGTGGGAGGGGGAAGGGGAGATCCAAAATGATAGGAGGAGGGGGAGGGATAGAGCCAAGAGCTGGACAGTTGATTGGCAAAAGAGATACAAGGCTGGAGAAGGGACAGGATCATGGGACGGGAGGCCTAGGGAGAAAGAAAGGGGGAGGGGAGCCCAGAGGATGGACAAGGAGTATAGTGAGAGGGACAGAGGAAGAAAAATGAGAGAGAAAAAAAATAATAATAAATAAATAAGGGATGGGGTACGAGGGGAAGGTGGGGCATTAACGGAAGTTAGAGAAGTCAATGTTCATGCCATCAGGTTGGAGGCTACCCAGACGGAATATAAGGTGTTGTTCCTTCAACCTGAGTGTGGCTTCATCTTTACAGTAGAGGAGGCCGTGGATAGACATGTCAGAATGGGAATGGGATGTGGAATTAAAATGTGTGGCCACTGGGAGATCCTGCTTTCTCTGGAGGACAGAGTTTAGGTGTTCAGCGAAATGGTCTCCCAGCCTGCATTGGGTCATGCCAATATATAGAAGGCCAGATCGGGAGCACTGGATGCAGTACATCACCCTCTGTAAGGAGCTTGTTTGTTCTCCCTGTGGAAAGTTTGGGTTTTCTCTGGGTGCTCCGGTTTCCTTTCATGGTCCAAAGATGTGCCGGGTAGGTGAATTGATCCCATGATTAGGGTAGGGTTCATTCGAAGGTCAGTGAGGTGTGCGGCAGCGTGGCTTGAGAAGCTGGAAGGGCCGATTCCACACTGTATCTCTGAAATAAATAAATAAATTTCTCAATGTGTAAGTTGGCTGTGGAGAGGATCAGGGTATCCCATTAGGGTACCCTGGGTATCAGGGTAAACCACTGCAACCCATTGGCTTTTAGCATTGATTCTCTCACCTCAGATTTTATAAAGAGATGATTCCAACACCTATTAATTTAGTCCAGATGATTGATACTGACATTGCAATGAAAAACGTGTGTCTAGGTTGAAATTGCAGTTAAAACTCTTGAGCAAACAATGGTTTAAAAAAAATACATTGAGTGTTAAAGACTACACAAAGTAAGCAAAGCATAAAGTATGTAATTGCCAATGACACATCTCAGTGCACATGACTGAGAATAATACACAATGTTCTTCCGCACCAATGGAAATGATCAGAATGGAAATGCTTGATTACTAGCTCCAAATTTATATTTTTACAACTGAAGTACAGGCTGGTTTTAAAAGTGCTTGTTTGTTTTATTTTTACAATACCAGGAATGTCTCACAAATTATATTTGTAAGGATGTTTATAATGGATGATGTGAGTAAAGCATAACCTGATTAAAACACTGATTCAATGCCACAACCTGTAATGTTTTGAGGTGATGACACAAAAAAATGATCGATATCTCATTATAAGCATCAATTTTCAGTGCATGCAATGTCTCCAGCAATATGTCACATCGTATGTAATCAGAACCAGGTTTCATGTCAACGCAATATGTCGCAAAATATGTTGTTTATGCGACAGCAGTACATTGAAATACATAATAAAAACTGTGAATTATAGTAATTGTATAGAGTACATACCTATTAAATAGTTAAATTAAATATAATAATAAGGCATCCGTAGTCTTGCGAGACCATGGATCTGCACCTGGAAAGTCTTCACTCTCCAGGGCACAGGCCTGGGCAAGGTTGTATGGAAGACGGTCAGTTGCCCATGCTGCAAGTCTCCCCTCTCCACAACACCAATGTTGTCCAAGGGAGGGGCATTAGGACTCATACAGCTTGGCACCGGTGTCGTCCCAGAGCACTGTGCTCAAGGACACAACTCGCTGCCTCGGCTGGAGCTCGAACTCACGACCTTCAGATCACTAGTTGAATGCTTAACCACTTGGCCACGTGCCCACACAAGTATGTAGTGCAAAAAAAATAGTGAGATGGTGTTCATGTGTCCAACATCCACTCAGAAATCTGATGGGAGGGGAAGAAGCTGTTCTTGAATCATTGAGTGTGTGCCTTCAAGTTTCTGTACCTCCTCCCTGTTGGTAGCAATGAGAAGACGCCAAGTCCTGGATGATGGGGGTTCTTAATGATGGATGACACATTTTTATTTTATTAACACGCGGTGTGGAATGGACCCCTCTGGCCTTTTGAGCCATGCCGCCTAGCAATCCCCCAATTTTAATCCTGGCCTAATCACAGGACAATTTACAATGCCCAATTAACCTACAAGCCGGGATGTCTTTGCACTGTGGGAGGAAACCAAAGCACCTGGAGGAAACCCACACAGTCATGGGGAGAATGTACAAACTCCTTACAGCAGTGGGAATTGAACCCAGGTCAATGATACTGTAAAGCATTGTGCTAACAATTATGCTATCGTGGCACCCCAAATTATTACCTTAATACAGATATAAATGTTTAAGTTTCCTTTAAGAATTAGTGCCATATGAAGCACTTCAGCTATTCAAAATCTTATGACTAAACAAATTCTCTATCTTGTATGATGTGAGTCGACTAAGGTTGATAAACCACATTAGCTAGATTCAAGTTTGTTTACTGTCATTCTATTACAACTTTATAGAACCATATTTTGTCCTTTTCTTTCAGTCACCTTTCATACAGACACTTCTGGGCCTGGAGTGGGGGGTTAGTGGGGATAAGCTCCCACTACCTATTAAATGCTCCCATTGGCAGTGTGTCTCAAATAGCCCCTGACTACCAAGTACAGCTCCTGGCCTTCACGTGTGGCTTAGCTACTAAGCTCGGCGGTCTAGTCATTTTGGGCAGATTGGGTTTGGCAGCCATGGTTGGAAGCTCATCTCGAAGGAAAACGCTTTTCTCAATCCTCCGCTGCCCTGTGACCATACCCACTCATGGGAAAGGCTTCAAGAGTAAATCGCGAGGGGAAAAATTCCAGAGCCGGAGTCGCTAAGGCAGTTCTACATTTAGTTCAATGCTGACTCGCAAATCCTGCGACGCTGCTGGTGCCAAACTGCATCGGACTCTGCCGTTCCTTTGGGTTCATCAGATGCGTAGAGCGGGGCAGTCTGCTGACTGGAAACTCCTACGACATCATTGGTGCTAAACTGTAACAGTCTCTGCCATTCCTTTGTATTCATCAGCTACATGGAGAGAGTGAGCCTGCTGAATGGCCAACAGCTTGTTCCCCATATCATTCCCCATATCAAGGAAGGTAGTGCACCCGTGGCTGACAAGAGAAATTAGGGATAGTATCAATTCCAAAGAAGAAGCATACAAATTAGTCAGAGAAAGTGGCTCACCTGAGGACTGGGAGAAATTCAGAGTTCAGCAGAGGAGGACAAAGGGCTTAATTAGGAAGGGGAAAAAAGATTATGAGAGAAAACTGGCAGGCAACATTAAAACGGACTGTAAAAGCTTTTATAGATATGTAAAAAGGAAAAGACTGGTAAAGACAAATGTAGGTCCCCTACAGACAGAAACAGGTGAATTGATTATGGGGAGCAAGGACATGGCAGACCAATTGAATAATTACTTCTGTTCTGTCTTCACTAAGGAGGACATAAATAATCTTCCGGAAATAGTAGGGGACAGAGGGTCCAGTGAGATGGAGGAACTGAGCGAAATACATGTTAGTAGGGAAGTGGTGTTAGGTAAATTGAAGGGATTAAAGGCAGATAAATTCCCAGGGCCAGATGGTCTGCATCCCAGGGTGCTTAAGGAAGTAGCCCAAGAAATAGTGGATGCATTAGTGATAATTTTTCAAAACTCGTTAGATTTTGGACTAGTTCCTGAGGATTGGAGGGTGGCTAATGTAACTCCACTTTTTAAAAAAGGAGGGAGAGAGAAACCGGGGAATTATAGACCGGTTAGCTTAACGTCGGTGGTGGGGAAACTGCTGGAGTCAGTTATCAAGGATGTGATAACAGCACATTTGGAAAGCGGTGAAATGATCGGACAAAGTCAGCATGGATTTGTGAAAGGAAAATCATGTCTGACGAATCTCATAGAATTTTTTGAGGATGTATCTAGTAGAGTGGATAGGGGAGAACCAGTGGATGTGGTATATTTGGATTTTCAGAAGGCTTTTGACAAGGTCCCACACAGGAGATTAGTGTGCAAACTTAAAGCACACGGTATTGGGGGTAAGGTATTAGTGTGGGTGGAGAGTTGGTTAGCAGACAGTAAGCAAAGAGTGGGAATAAACGGGACCTTTTCAGAATGGCAGGCGGTGACTAGTGGGGTACCGCAAGGCTCAGTGCTGGGACCCCAGTTGTTTACAATATATATTAATGACTTGGATGAGGGAATTAAATGCAGCATCTCCAAGATTGCGGATGACACGAAGCTGGGTGGCAGTGTTAGCTGTGAGGAGGATGCTAAGAGGATGCAGGGTGACTTGGATAGGTTGGGTGAGTGGGCAAATTCATGGCAGATGCAATTTAATGTGGATAAATGTGAAGTTATCCACTTTGGTGGCAAAAATAGGAAAACAGATTATTATCTGAATGGTGGCCGATTGGGAAAAGAGGAGGTGCAACGAGACCTGGGTGTCATTATACACCAGTCATTGAAAGTGGGCATGTAGGTACAGCAGGCGGTGAAAAAGACGAATGGTATGCTGGCATTTATAGCGAGAGGATTTGAGTACAGGAGCAGGGAGGTACTACTGCAGTTGTACAAGGCCTTGGTGAGACCACACCTGGAGTATTGTGTGCAGTTTTGGTCCCCTAATCTGAGGAAAGACATCCTTACCATAGAGGGAGTACAGAGAAGGTTCACCAGATTGATTCCTGGGATGGCAAGACTTTCATATGAAGAAAGACTGGATGAACTGAGCTTGTACTCGTTGGAATTTAGAAGGTTGAGGGGGGATCTGATTGAAACGTATAAGATCCTAAAGGGATTGGACAGGCTAGATGCAGGAAGATTGTTCCCGATGTTGGGGAAGTCCAGAACGAGGGGTCACAGTTTGAGGATAGAGGGGAAGCCTTTTAGGACCGAGATTAGGAAAAACTTCTTCACACAGAGAGTGGTGAATCTGTGGAATTCTCTGCCACAGGAAACAGTTGAGGCCAGTTCATTGGCTATATTTAAGAGGGAGTTAGATATGGCCCTTGTGGCTACGGGGGTTAGAGGGTATGGAGGGAAGGCGGGGGCGGTGTTCTGAGTTGGATGATCAGTCATGATCATAATAAATGGCGGTGCAGGCTCGAAGGGCCAAATGGCCTACTCCTGCACCTATTTTCTATGTTTCTATACTGCCCTGGATTGTGAACTGGCTTGTGTATCACACTGAGAGATGGGTTGCAATATCTACGGTCGTTCTTGACCAATGGGGGGCCTCAAACCCACGCCTAGCATCATTTTATGGACATACAATCAATATATGAATACGCACTATCTTATGTATTTATATTTATTATGTTTTTATTATTATGTTCTTTGTCTTATGTTTTATTATGCTGCATCAGATTGGGGGTAACTATCATTTTGTTCTCCTTTACACTTGTGTACCTGAAATGACATTAAACAATGTTGAATGCTGGAATCGTCAATTCATGAGTGTAAAGGAGAACAAAATTGTTATTACTCCAGATCAGATGTAGTATAAAAAAAAGCATAAAAAAACAAAAAATAAAAAGATAAAAGCAAATCTATAAAACACAATGTGCCAGTAACTGTTGAGTGTGGCCTGTAGGTACATAAGAATAGTTCATGGACAAGACTGAATGAACATACATAAATCTCCCTGTTTTTGAACTTATCCCAAAACTAGAAATCGAATTCTCATTTAATTTTCAGCTTAAATCTTTTGGATGAGCTGAGCAAGTTTGTGCAGACCGGTCTATGTATTAACACCTAATGTCTCTGAATGAGATACACTCAGTGACCACTGTGCACCTGCTCATTAAGACGAGTATTTAATGAGCTAATCACGTGGCAGAAACTAAATGCATAAAAAAATACGGACATGGTCAAGAGGTTCAGCTGTTGCTCAGATCAAATATTAGAATAAGGAAGAAATGTGATCGAAAGTGATTTTGATGGTGGAATGATTGATGGGGCCAGAAATTGCTGATTTCGATAAGACCTCAAGACCATAAGATACCGTAGCGGAATTAGGCCATTTGGCCCATTAAGTCAGCCCACAATTTCATCTTGCTGATCCACTTTTCCTCTCATTCCCAATCTGTTTTCTCCTTGTATCCCTTCATACACAGACTAATCAAGAATCTATCAACCTCTGCCTTAAACATATGTAAAGACTTGGCCTTCACAGCTGCCTGCAGCAAATAATTCCACAGATTTACCACTCTCCAGCTAAAGAAATTCTTCCTCATACCCATTCTAAAACAACTCCCCTCTGTTGTGAGGCCGTGTCATGTAGTCTTAGGCTACGTCCACACTACGCCGGATAATTTTGAAAACGAAGCTTTTTCTCTTCGATTTGACCTTCCGTCCACACTGAAACGATGTTTTTAGC
This sequence comes from Mobula birostris, assembly GCF_030028105.1. Classification (NCBI taxonomy): domain Eukaryota; kingdom Metazoa; phylum Chordata; class Chondrichthyes; order Myliobatiformes; family Myliobatidae; genus Mobula; species Mobula birostris. Next base: position 248,799,180 of record NC_092370.1, on the reverse strand, counting down.
CCCCGAAAACAGAGATTTTCAGAAACAGTCTCCAGAGTGAATAAATCTGAAAATGCCTAATGTCCGTTGCAGTGTATATGGGGTAACCGGAGCTCTTTAAAACCGCTGTCATGACGTGCCGGAACAGATGGTGACAGCGCGGCAATTCATTGTTTTCTTCTTATTATTCTTATTCTTCTTATTATTATTACTACTTTATTGTTTAGAGCGTACATTCATCACAGTGATATTTGATTCTGTCCTTCGCAGAACCTAACAATTTTAGTACAGACGGCAACGAGACTGAAGCCAGAAGAGTTAGAAATGTACTCACCAAATACTTTGACCTATGGCTTACTGAATAAATAAGTATATTCACTTTGCACTGTTTTCTGTCCTTGCTTGTGTGAAAGTAAGGACAGAAAACACCCTCTGCCACCTCCAGTTTAAATTTCATGCGGAATATTTTTGAGAGTCGAGAACCAAGAACCAAGAACCAAGAACCAAGGTTGTTTACCTATTTATGCAAGTTCTTCTCTGACAATAGATGTGTAACAGCCTAATGTAACATTGTATGGAAATACAAGATAAAACTGATGAAGTCATGTTTTATACATTTAACAAGGTGCTTTATTAATGCAACAGTTATTCAGTTTTTCAATGTTCGTCGTCAGCTGGGTCATACTGTCTGTGAATTCCCTGTCGGTTGCCTCCATACGCTACAGTATTTTCAAGCAACACACATAAAAGTTGCTGGTGAACGCAGCAAGCCAGGCAGCATCTTTAGGAAGAGGTGCAGTCGACGTTTCAGGCCGAGACCCTTCGTCAGGACTAACTGAAGGAAGAGTGAGTAAGGGATTTGAAAGTTGGAGGGGGAGGGGGAGATCCAAAATGATAGGAGAAGTCAGGAGGGGGAGGGATGGAGCCAAGAGCTGGACAGGTGATAGGCAAAAGGGATAAGAGAGGATCATGGGACAGGAGGTCCGGGAAGAAAGACAAGGTGGGGAGGGGGACCCAGAGGATGGGCAAGGGGTATATTCAGAGGGACAGAGGGAGAAAGAGAGTGAGAGAAAGAATGTGTGGATAAAAATAAGTAACAGATGGGGTACGAGGGGGAGGTGGGGCATTAGCGGAAGTTAGAGAAGTCGATGTTCATGCCATCAGGTTCATGCTACAGTATTTTTTTAGTTTTAAGTCTTCCTGCACGAGTGCCAAGAGCATTTCCTTTTAAGTTTTTCTAGTCTGTAACTAGGCAAATGCGCACCAAGTATACCGTTTCCTCTTCGCTTGTTTTCTATTTGTCCTGCGCATGCCCGGTAGGAGGAGATTCGCCCAAATATCCATCTAATATGGACAGAGATATTTTGAAAAATGCTTAGTGTGGACGCCTGTCGTTTTTACTCGAAACCAGCGTTTTCAAAATTGTCTGGCGTGGTGTGGATGTAGCCTGAGATCTCTGGCCATATATTGAGGTAGGTTACCGTATTGTGAGGTCTGTGATTGTACTGTGAGGTCTCTGACCGCATTGTGAGGTCTCGGACAGTATTTTGAGATCTCTCTCGCATTATTGTGAGGTCTCTGACCATATTGCAAGATCTCTGACCGTATTGCAATATCTCTGACCGTATTGCGATATCACCAATCGTATTGTGAGTTCTCTGAACGTGTTGTGAGGTCTCTGGCCGTATTTTGAGTTGTAAGGCCATTTTGCAGGGTCTCAGACCGTATGCTGAAGTCTCTGGACGTATTGAGAGATCCCTGGCTGTATTGTGATGAACCTGCCGGTATTGTGAGATCTCTGAAGGTACTGTGAGATCTCTGGCCGTATTGTGAGGTCTCTGGCCATATTGCTAGATACCTGTCTGTATTGTGAGGTGTCTGGCCATTTAGTGAGTTCTTTGATACTATTGTGAGGTCTCTGGCCACATTGTGAGATCTCTGGCCATATTGTGATGTCCCTGCCGGTACTGTGAGATCTCTGAAGGTATTGTGAGATCTCTGGTCATATTGCGAGATACCTGCCCATATTGTGAGGTGTCTGGCCATTTAGTGAGGTCTTTGACACTATTGTGAAGTCTCTGACCTTATTGTAAGATCTCTGACCGTATTGCGAGATCTCTGGCCGTACCTCAGAATATTGCGAGATACTTGCTGGTATTGTGAGGTGCCTTGCCATTTCGTGAGGTCTTTGACTGTACTGTGAGGTCTCTGGCCATATTGTGAGTTCTCTGACCGTATTGTGAGATCTGTGACCGTATTGTGAGATCTCTGACCGTATTGCGATGTCTCCAATCTTACTGTGAGTTCTCTGAATGTGTTCTGAGGTCTCTGGCCGTATTGTGAGTTGTCAGGCCATTTTGCTGGGTCTCAGACCGTATGCTAAAGTCCCTGGACGTATTGAGAGATCCCTGGCCGTATTGTGATGAATCTGCCGTATTGTGAGATCTCTGAAGGTACTGTGAGATCGTTGGCTGTATTGTGAGGTCTCTGGCCATATTGCAAGATACCTGTCCATATTGTGAGGTGTTTGGCCATTTAGTGAGGTCTTTGACACTATTGTGAGGTCTCCAAACTACCTGTAAGATCTCTGGCCCTATTGTGAGGTCTCTGGCCGTATTGTGAGGTCTCTGGCCATATTGCGATGTATCTGTTCATATTGTGAGGTATCTGGCCATTTAGTGAGGTCTTTGACACTATTCTGAGGTCTCTGAACTACCTGTAAGATCTCTGTCCATATTGTGAGGTCTCTGGCCATTTTCTGAGGTCTATGACCCTATTGTGATATCTCTGAAGGTACATTGAAATCGGTGGACACACTGTAAGGTCTCTGGCCGTATTGTGAGGTCTCTGGCCATATTGCGATGTATCTGTCCATATTGTGAAGTATCTGGCCGTTTCGTGAGGTCTTTGACTGTACTGTGAGGTCTCGGGCCATATTGTGATTTCTGTGACCGTATTGTGAGATCTCTAGCCATATTTTGAGATCTCTGACCGTTCTGCAATATCTCCGATCTTGTTGTAAGTTTTCTGAACATATTGTGACTTGTCAGGCCATTTTGCGGGTTCTCAGACTGTATGCTGAAGTTTCTGGAAGTATTAAGAGATCCCTGGCCATATTGTGATGTCCTTGCCGGTATTGTGATGTTCCTGCCAGTACTGTGAGATACCTGTCCGTATTGTGAGGTGTCTGGTCATTTAGTGAGGTCTTTGACACTGTTGTGAGGTCCTTGAACTACCTGTAAGATCTCTGGCCATATTGTGAGCTCTCTGGCCGTTTTGTGAGGTCTATGACCGTATTGTGACATCTCTGAAGGTACTGTGAAATCCATGGACGTATTGTCAGGTCTCTGGCTGTATTCTGAGATCCGTGGCCATACTGCGAGGTCTGTGACTGTATTCTGAGGTCTCTGGCCATATCGTGACGTATCTGTCCATATTGTGAGGTATCTGGCCGTTTGGTGAGGTCTTTGACTGTACTTGAGGTCTCGGGCCATATTGTGATTTCTCTGTCGGTATTGTGAGATCTCTGGCCATATTTTTAGATACCTGACCATACTGCGATGTCCCTGATCTTGTTGTAAGTTTTCTGAATGTATTGTGACTTGTCAGGCCATTTTGCGGGTTCTCAGACCGTATGCTGAAGTTTCTGGAAGTATTAAGAGATCCCTGGCCGTATTGTGATGTCCCTGCCGGTATTGTGAGATCTCTGAAGATACTGTGAGGTCTCTGGCCATATTGCGAGGTCTCTGGCCATATTATGAGGTTTCTGGCCATATTGTGATGTCCCTGCCAGTATTGTGAGATCTCTGAAGGTACTGTGAGATCACTGGCCTTATTGTGAGGTCTCTGGCCATATTGTGAGATACTTGTCCATATTGTGAGGTGTCTGGCCATTTAGTGAGCTCTTTAACACTATCGTGAGGTCTCTGAACTTACTATGAGATCTCTGCCCGTATTGTGAGATCTCTGGCCTTCTTGTGAGTTCTCCTGCCTTATTGTGAGCTCTGCGACTGTATTCTGAGGTCTCTGACTGTATTGTAAGATCGCCGACCGTATTGTGGGATCTCTAACATTATTTTGATGCTACATCCACATTAAGCCAGATAATTTTGGAAACAAAGCTTTTTCTCTTCGTTTTGACCTTCTGTCCGCACTGAAATGGCGTTTTTAGCCCCCAAAAACGGAGATTTTCAGAAATGGTCTCCAGAGTGAATAAATCTGAAAATGCCTAATATCCATTGCAGTGTGTACGGGGTAACTGGAGCTTTTTAAAACCACTGTCATGACGTGCCGGAACAGATGGTGACAGCGCGGCAATTCATTGTTTTCTTCTTATTATTCTTATTCTTCTTATTATTATTACTACTTTATTGTTTAGAGCGTACATTCATCACAGTGATATTTGATTCTGCACTTCGCAGAACCTAACAATTTTAGAACAGACGGCAACGAGACTGAAGCCAGAAGAGTTAGAAATGTACTCACCGAAGACTTTGACCCAGAGCTTACTGAATAAATAAGTATACTCACTTTGCCCTGTTTTCTGTCCTTGCTTGTGTGAAGGTAAGGACAGAAAACACCTTCCGCCACCTCCAGTTTAAATTCCATGCAGAATATTTTGGAGGATCAAGAACCAAGGTGGTTTACCTATTTATGCAAGTACTTCTCTGACAAATGATGTGTAACAGCCTAATGTAACATTGTATGGAAATAAAAGATAACACTGATGAAGTCATGTTTTATACATTGAACAAGGTGCTCTATTAATGCAACAGTTAGTCAGTTTTTCAATGCTCGTTGTCAGCCGGGTCATACTGTCTGTGAATTCCCTGTCGGTTGCCTCTACGCTACAGTATTTTTTTAGTTTTAAGTCTTCCTGTGCGAGTGCCAAGAGCAACCCCTTTTAAGTTTTTCTAGTCTGTAACTAGACAAATGAGCACCATATACTGTTTCCTCTTTGCTTGTTTTCTGTTTATCCTGTGCATGCCCAGTAGGAGGAGATTCACCCAAATATCCATCTAATGTGGACAGAGATATTTAGAAAAACGCTTAGTGTTGATGCCTGTCGTTTTTACTCAAAACCGGCATTTTCAAAATTATCCGGTGTAGTGTGGACTTAGCCTGAGATCTCTGGCCATATTTTGAGGTCTGTGACCATATTGTGAGGTCTCTGACCGTATTGTGAGTTGTCAGGCCATTTTACGGGGTCTCAAACCATATGCTGAAGTCTCTGGACGTATTGAGAGATCCCTGGCCATATTGTGATGAACCTGCCGGTATTGTGAGATCTCTGAAGGTACTGTGAGATTACTGACTGTACTGTGAGGTCTCTGGCCATATTGCGAGATACCTGTCCATATTGTGAGGTGTCTAGCTGTTTAGTGAGATCTTTGACATTATTGTGAGATCTCTGGCCATATTGTGAAATCTGTGGCCGTATTGTGATGTCCCTGCCGGTATTGTGAGATCTCTGAAGGTACTGTGAGGTCTCTGGCCGTATTGTGGTCTTTGGCCGTATTGTGGTCTTTGGCCGTATTGTGAGGTGTCTGGCCATTTAGTGAGGTCTTTGAAACTATTGTGAGGTCTCTGACCTTATTGCAAGATCTCTGGCCGTATTGCGAGATCTCTGGGCATATCTCAGAATATTGCGAGTTATCTGTTCATATTGTGAGATGCCTTGCCATTTCGTAAGGTCTTTGACTGTACTGTGAGGTCTCTGGCCATACTGTGAGTTGTCAGGCTATTTTGCAGGGTCTCAGACCATATGCTGAAGTCCCTGGACGTATTGAGAGATCCCTGGCCATAGTGTGATGAACCTGCCAGTACTGTGAGATCTCTGAAGGTACTGTGAGATTGCTGGCCATATTGTGAGGTCTCTGGCCATATTGCGATATACCTGTCCATAGTGTGAGGTGTCTGGCCATTTAGTGAGGTCATTGACACTATTGTGAGGGCTCTGAACTACCTGTAAGATCTCTGGCCCTATTGTGAGGTCTCTGGCCGTATTGTGAGGTCTCTGGCCATATCGCGACGTATCTGTCCGTATTGTGAGCTATCTGGCCGTTTCATGAGGTCTTTGACTGTACTGTGAGATCTCGGGCCATATTGTGATTTCCCTGACCGTATTGTGAGATCTTTGGCCATATTTTGAGATCTCTGACCATACTGTGATGTCTCCGATCTTGTTGTAAGTTTTCTGAACGTATTGTGACTTGTCAGGCCATTTTGCGGGGTCTCAGACCGTATGCTGAAGTCTCTGGAAGTATTAAGAGATCCCTGGCCATGCTGTGATGTCCTTGCCGGTACTGTGAGATCTCTGAAGGTACTGTGAGGTCTCTGGCCATATTGTGGGGTCTCTGGCCGTATTGTGATGTCCCTGCCAGTATTGTGAGATCACTGGCCATATTGTGAGATACCTGTCCGTATTGTGAGGTGTCTGGCCATTTAGTGAGGTCTTTGACACTATTGTGAGGTCTCTGAACTACCTGTAAGATCTCTGGCCGTATTGTGATGTCTCTGGCCATATTGTGCGGTCTCTGGCCGTATTGTGCGGTCTCTGACCATTTTGTGAGGTCTGTGACCGTATTGTGACATCTCTGAAGTTACTGCGAAATTGGTGGACGTATTGTAAGGTCTCTGGCCGTATTCTAAGGTCTGTGGCCATATTGCAAAGTCTGTGACTGTATTGTGAGGTCTCCAGCCATATTGCAACGTATCTATCCATATTGTGAGGTATCTGGCCGTTTCGTGGGGTCTTTGACTGTACTGTGAGGTCTCAGGCCATATTGTGATTTCTCTGACCATATTGTGAGATCTCTGGCCATATTTTGAGATATCTGATCGTACTGCGATGTCTCCGATCTTGTTGTAAGTTTTCTGAATGTATTGTGACTTGTTAGGCCATTTTGCGGGGTCTCAGACCGTATGCTGAAGTCTCTGGAAGTATTAAGAGATCCCTGGCCATGCTGTGATGTCTCTGCCGGTATTGTGAGATCTCTGAAGGTACTGTGAGGTGCCTGGCCATATTGTGAGGTCTCTGGCCATATTGTGAAGTTTCTGGCCATATTGTGAGATCTCTGGCCGTATTGTGATGTCCCTGCCGGTATTGTGAGATCTCTGAAGGTACTGTGAGATCACTGGCCACATTGCGAGATACCTGTCCATATTGTGAGGTGTCTGGCCATTTAGTGAGGTCATTGACACTATTGTGATTGACACTATTAAGTCATGCCCTCTCGTACTAGACTTCCTCATCATGGGAAACAACTTTGCCACATCCAATCTGTCAATCTGCCTTTCAACATTCAAAATGTTTCTCTGAGGCCTTCCCTCATTCTTCTAAACTCTAAGGAATACAGTCCAAGAGCGGACAAACGTTCCTCATATGCTAACCCTCTCATTCCCAGAATCATTCTAGTGAATCTTCTCTGTACCCTCTCCAATGTCAGCACATCTTTTCTTAAATAAGGAGACCAAAACTGCCCATGGTACTCCAAGTGAGGTCTCACCAGCACCTTATAGAGCCTCAACATCACATCCCTGCTCCTATACTCTATTCCTCTAGAAATGAATGCCAACATTGCATTCATCTTCTTCACTACTGACTCAACCTGGAGGTTAACCTGAAGGGTGTCCCAAGTCCCATTGCATCTCAGAACTTTGAATTCTTTCCCCATTTAAATAATAGTCTGCCCGCTTATTTCTTCTGCCAAAGTGCATAACCATACACTTTCTAACATTGTATTTCATTTGCCACTTCTCTGCCCATTCTTCCAATCTATCCAAGTCTCTCTGCAGACTCTCCGTTTCCTCAGCACTACTGGCCCCTCCACCTATCTTCGTATCGTCAGCAAACTTCGGGACAAAGCGATCTATTCCATAATCCAAATCGTTGATGTACAATCTAAAAAGGAGCAGCCCCAACACGGACCACTGTAGAAGACTACTGGTAACCGGCAGCCAAACAGAATAGGATCCCTTTATTCCCACTCTCTGATTCCTGCCAATCAGCCAATGCTCTATCCACGTATGTAACTTTCCCGTAATTCCATGGGCTCTTATCTTGTTAAGTAGCCTCACGTGTGGCACCTTGTCAAAGGCCTTCTGAAAATCCAAATATACAACATCCACTACACTTCCCTTGTCTAGCCTACTGGTAATTTCCTCAAAAAATTGTAATAGATTGTCAGGCAGGATTTTACTTTAAGGAATCCATGCTGAGTTCTGCCTATCTTGTCATATGCCTCCAGGTACTCCGTAACCTCATCTTTCCCAATCGACTTCAACAACTTCCCAACCACCGATGTCAAGCTAACAGGTCTATAATTTCCTTTTTGCTTCCTTGCCCCCTTCTTAAACAACGGAGTGACATTTGCAATCTTCCAGTCCTCCGGAACCATGCCAGAATCTATCGACCCTTGAAAGATCATCGCTAATGCCTCCGCAATCTCCACAGCTACTTCCTTCAAAACACGCGGGTGCATTCCATCTGGTCCAGGTGATTTATCTACCTTTAGACTATTCAGCTTCCTGAGTACTTTCTCTGTCATAATTGTGACTGAGCACACTTCTCTTCCCTGCCACCCTTGAGTGTCTGGTATACTGCTGATGTCTTCCTCAGTGAAGACTGATGCAAAATACTTGTTCAGTTCCTCCGCCATCTCCTTATCTCCCATTACAATTTCTCCAGCATCATTTTCTATCAGTCCTATATCTACTCTCACCTGTCTTTTACTCTTTATATACTTGTAAAAGCTTTTAGTATCCTCTTTGATATTATTTGCTAGCTTCCTTTCATAGTTAATCTTTTCCCTCTTAATGACCTTCTTAGTTTCCTTTTGTAAGCTTTTAAAAACTTCCCAATCCTCTGTCTTCCCACTAATTTTTGCTTCCTTGTATGCCCTCTCCTTTGCTTTAATTTTGGCTTTAACTTCTCTTGTCAGCCACGGTTGCATCATTTTTCCATTCAAAAATTTCTTCTTTTTTGGAATATACCTGTCTTGCACCTTCCTCACTTCTCGCATAAACTCCAGCCACTGCTGCTCTGCCATCCTTCCCACCAGTGTCCCTTTCCAGTCAACTTTGGCCAGTTCCCCTCTCATGCCACTGTAATTTCCTTTACTCCACTGAAATAATGACATATCAGGTTTCGGCTTCTCTTTTTCAAATTTCACAGTGAACGCAATCATGTTATGATCACTACCTCCTAAGGGTTCCTTCACCTCAATCTCTCTAATCACCTTCGGTTCATTACACAATACCCAATCCAGTACAGCTGATCCCCTAGTGGGCTCAACAACAAGCTGTTCTAAAAAGCCATCTCGCAGACATTCTACAAATTCTCTCTCTTGAGATCCAGTGCCAACCTGATTTTCCCAATCCACTCGCATGTTAAAATCCCCCACAATTATCATAACACTGCCCTTCTGACAAGCCTTTTCTATTTCCTGTTGTAAGTTGTAGTCCACAACACAACCCTGCAGGTGTTTGGAGGCCTATAAATAACTGCCATCAGGGTCCTTTTACCCCTGCGATTTCTTAGCTCAACCCATAAAGATTCTCCACCTTCTGATCCTATATCACCTCTTTCTAATGATTTAATATCATTTCTTACCAATAAAGCCACGCCTCCCCCTCTGCCTACCTTCCTATCCTTCCGATACACCGTGTATCCTTGGACGTTCAACTCCCAGAGACATGCATCCTTTAGCCACATCACAGTGATGGCCACAATATCATACCTGCCAATCTGTAGCTGTACAACAAGATCATCCACCTTATTCCTTATGCTGCGTGCATTTAAGTATAACACATTAAGACCAGCATTTGGTACTTTTCGCTTTGATTTCACTGCAACTTTATTGCACTGCAACTCATCCCAATGGCTACAAATTTGCCCCATCACCTGCCTGTCTTTCCTGACATTATTACTGCTCACTATCTTAGATTTATTTCTGTTTTCCCCTTCCTCCGCTCTGTCATTCCAGTTTCCATCCCCCTGCCAAATTAGTTTAAACCCTCCCTAACAGCTCTATTAAACTTTCCCGCCGGGACATTAGTCCCCTTTGGGTTCAGGTGTAACCTATCCTTTTTGAACAGGTCATACTTCCCCCAGAAGAGATCCTAATTATCCAAGAATCTGAAGCCCTGCCCCCTGCACCAGTCTCTCAGCCACGCATTCATCTGCCTGATCCTACTATTCTTGCCCTCACTAGCATGTGGCACAGGTAGCAATCTCGAGATTACTACCCTGGAGGTCCTGCTTCTCAGCTTCCTTCCTAACTCCTGGAAATCTCTCTTCAGGACTTCCTCCTTTGTCCTATCTATGTCATTGGCACCAACATGTACCAAGACAACTGGCTGCTCGCCCTCCCCCTTCAGAATATTCAGGACCCGATACGAGATATCCCGTACCCTAGCACCTGGGAGGCAGCACACCATGCTGATATCTCTATCAGTCTCACGGAACCTCCTGTCCATTCCCCTGACTATGGAATCCCCTATGACTACCGCATTCCTCTTCTCCCTCCTTCTCTTCTGCACAACAGCGCCAGGCTCAGTGCCAGAGACCCGGTCACCGTGGGCGTCCCCTGTCAGGTCATCCCCCTCAACAGCATCCAGAACAAGATATTTGTTGCTGAGGGGGACAGCCACAGGTGTGCTCCCCACTATCCGAGCACTTCCCTTCCCTCTCTTGACAGTCACCCAGTTTTCTGACCCTTGTAGCCTAGGGATGACTATCTCCCTGTAGCTCCTGTCTATCACCTCTTCACTTTCCCTGATAAGCAGTAGGTCATCAAGCTGCAGCTCCAGATCCCTAACACGGTCTCTGAAGAGCTGCATCTCAGTGCACCTGGGGCAGATGTGGCCATCAGGGAGGCTGGAAGTCTCCCAGGATTCCCACATCTGACACCCTGAACAAAGAACTAACCCTGCAGGCATGCTATCTAATTCCACAGGAATGAAACAAGAAAAAAAAGTCTACTCACCCACTTACCTCGCCAAACAGATGAACTTTTTAAACTGTTAGCTCGTACCGTTAGCTGTGAGAGCCCTGCTGTTCCTGTCTGTCCAGGCCAATTCGCAAAAGGGGGGGGAGAAAAAAAGTGTTGGTGCTTCGCTCTCGCCTCCTCCCGTTTACCGCCGAAGCCCGTTGAAGCCAAAGCCCTACACTCTGCTACTGCTTACTCCGCTGCCCGCTGTATAGGGTGGTCTCCTTTTTAAACTCTCCGAGCTGTCCTGTTGACATCACGTGCCTGCGCAGTCTCGTCCTTCTTGCACTCGAAGAAGTTTTTAAAAAAACTGCCTTCCTTCAGAATTCAGCTCCCACGACGCTCTGTAGTCCCGATCCAAAAGAAAACCGTTGGTAGCAACCTTCCTTTTTAAACTCTCCACGCTGTCCTGTTGACATCACGCACCTGCGCAGTCTCGTCCTTCTTGCACTTGAAGAAGTTTGTTAAAAAACTGCCTTCCTTCAGAATTCATCTCTCATGATGCTCTGTAGTCCTGATCCAAAAGACCTAAGGCCTCAGTGCTTTATAAAGTCTCAACATTACTTACTTGCTTTTATATTCTAGTCCTCTTGAAATGAATGCTAACATTGCACTTGCCTTCCTCACCACAGACTCACCCTGCAAGTCACACCCTACACAAGAACTCCCGAAACCCTCAGGTTTTTGCATTTTCTTGCCTTTTAGAAAATAGTCTAAGCTTCCAATTCTTCTATCAAAGTGCTCGACCATACACTTCCCAACACTATATTCCATCTGCCACTTTTTTGCCCATTCTCCTAATCTGTCTAAATCCATCTGCAGCCTCTCTACTTCCTCAAAACTACTTGCCCCTCTACTTGTCTTCATATCGTCTGCAAACTTTGCAACAAAGCCAGCAATTCTATCATCCAAATCAAGAAATAATGGAAAAAGAATCAGTCTCAACACAGATCCCTGCAGAACACCGCTAATCACCAGCAGCCAACCTGAAAAAGTTCCTTTTATTCCCATTCTTTACCTTCTGCCAATCAGCCACTGTTTTATCCATGTTAGAATCTTTCTTGTAACACCATGGGCGCTTAACTTGTTAAGCCGCCTCATGTGTGGCACCTTGTCAAGTGCCTTCTGAACATCCAAGTACACAACATCAACTGATTCTCCTTTGTCTATCCTGCTTGTTATTTTTTCAAAGAATTCTAACAGATTTGTCAGGCAGAATTTTCTGTTGAGGAAATCATCTTACAAATGCCCATTTTATCATGTGCCTCTAAGTACTGTGAAACCACAGCCTTAACAACCAATTCCAACAGCTTCCCAGCCACTGAGGTCAGACTAACCGGCCCATAATTTTCTTTTTCTGCCTCTCACCCTTCTTGAAATATGGAGTGACATTTGCAATTTTCCAGTCCTCCAGAATCTAGTGATTCTTGAAAGAGTATCACTAATGCCTCCACAATTTCTTCAGCCACCTCACGAAGAACTCAGGGGTGTACTCTGTCTGGTCCAGGTGACCTATCTACGCTTAGAGCTTTCAGTTCTCAAGAACCTTCATCCTAGTAATGGTCACTTCAACACTACGTGACCATGCCAGTTCAATCCACTTTGTTATCCTTTTTATGCACGTTCCAGTATTGTTTGGAACAGGGACTATGGGTGGGCACATCCTGTGGGTTAGACCAGAAAAAAAAACACCCCAAAGGAGTTTCAACTCCAGTCTTTAACTAATGGTTTATAAACCAATGGGTAAGCATGTCAATCAACACAGAGCTACCATATGATAACAATTATTCTTGTCTAATAACTAGTTGATTTTGTGTGTGCTGTGTAACAGGCCCTTCTGGCCTAATGAGCCGCATCACCCAGCAACCCACCTCTTTAACCCTAGGCTAATCACAGGATAATTTATAATGACCAATTAACCTACTAACCAGTACACCTTTGGACTGTGGGAGGAAACCAGAGAATAACCCAGGCATTCCACAGGGAAGGCGTACAGACTCCTTACAGATGACATCAGAATTGAACTCCAAACTCCAATGACCCAAGCTTAATAGTGTCACACTATGCGCTACATAGATAGTCAGGAGAAGATCACTTTTTCTAAAACATAAATACCATTTCCTAGCTTGATTCTATTAGAATTACATGATTTATGAAGCATAATCAACATTTTAATTAAAGAATATGGTCTCGCATAGACAGGATACCAGTGGAAGAAAGAGAGGAGAGAGTGTTCTACATCTGATTACTGAGGAGGTGCCACAGTGGAAGAACAAAGACTGCCAGGCTATGTCACAGCTTCTGACCCCAGGCAGTGAGACTTCTGAACAGTCTGCTGCCTCCCAGTACACATTCATTACCAGGCGACCAGCAGCATTATACTGGTGTATATTGAACAAATTATGTGCACTTTATGTCATCTACAGACAATTTATTTATCTTTTAATAAAACTGCGTTAATATTACTTTATGTGCTGTATTTGATATACTGTCTATACTGTGTTTTGCATCTTGGTCCTTGAGGAGATTTGTTTTGCTTACCTGTATACGTATGTACGCTTGAATGACAAAGTTGAACTTGAAAATCATGGCAGCAGTCTGAGGTGAAATGTCTGAGGAATCATCCAGTGAGGCATTCTGGGTGCAGCTGAGAAATAAGAAAATGATGGCCACTTCATCGAGATTGTACTTTTGGAGCTCTTGGATTCCAATGTTTTAGATCCAAGGGTTATTGGGCTTTGATCAAGAAAAAGAAGTCCATTGGGATCAAATGGATCTCAGGAGAAGTATAGGAAATGCTGGAGTATGTTTAAGAAAACTCAGAAGGGCAAGGAAGTCAAGAAAGGAGGCATAAAACTTGTTGCTTCATGATCATTCTATTAAGCATTAATTGAACAAAGAATTGGAAATGGAGAGTAGCAGGAATCTAGTAGCTAAGAACAAAGAACAAAAAAAAAAAGAATAAAGATGGCAGGGCAACATGTTCAGCTCTTCTTAAACCCCAGAGATTAGAAACATACAAGTTAAATTTATAGATGAGAGTTAACCAGTCAGATAGCTCCTATTCAAATAATGCAACTCCAGAGAAGCTTCCAGCAACGTGCAAAGAACTGTGACCACTAGAGGACAGACTGAACAATTGCATAGACATACTGTGACCACTAAGAAACATACTAAACAGTCACATGTATATAGGTAATTATATAAAATACAAGCACACATGAATGGTTAAACTGAACAGAATATAACAATTGCAGTTTAATTCTACTGACTGCTGGTATTCAATAGGAATTAGAGGAACTGAAGAAAGTTACAAGAATAATAAGGTTGCTCTTGTGGGCAATTTTAACTTTGAATATAGATTAGAACTGCCATTGTGCTAAGAGCTTAGAAAGGGTGGAATTTGTTAAATGTGCTCAGGAAGGTTTCATCAGACATTATATAGAAGACCATACAGAGCAGAGGGCAGAACCCGACCTGTAATTGGGATAGAGCCAATTGAGTTATTGAGGTACCTGTGATAAAGCACTTTGGGAGCCAGTGATTGTGGTTCTATTAATTAAGAAAGGAATGGGTTTGGTGCACAATTAAAGCTCTAAATTGGGGTAAGGCAAATTTTGATGGTATTTGATAGGAACTTGCAAATGTTGACTGTTGTGTGTGTTTTTTGTGAGTGAAGTGTTGGCCAGTATTTTAAAATAGAGATAGTGAGGGTTGAAAGTCTCACATGCTCCTCCCTACCATGGACCCCTTGGGGTTCATAGCACAGGGAGTTCAAGGTTGGGAGCCCCTGTGCTAAAATGAAGGAAAAGATTAGCAAATTAGACAATCCTCAATAATGCGGGTTATTGGGGCTTTGATCAAGAAAAAGAAGTCCATTGGGATCAAGTGGATCTCAGGAGAAGTATAGGAAATGCTGGAGTATATTTAAGAAAGCTCAGAAGGGCAAAAAAAGGGGCCATGATATAGGTTTTTCAGAAAAGATTAAGGGGAATCTATATAGATTTTTTGTCTTGGTATAGTTTACATTGCAGCAGAAGAGGTATTGGATGTCTTAAACTCTGGGGCCTGACAAAGTGTATCCAAGAATATTGTGGGATACTCGAAGGGAAATTACAGGAGCTGCAGCGAACTGATTGGAATGAGGGGAAGATATTCTACAGGAAAAATTAGTGGGGAAAGGAATTATCTTGTGATTCAGCATAGACTTGATCAGCCATATGATCTATTTTTAGCATAAAAATATGAAATGCAATGATTATCAATACTTCCACAGTATCAAGGACATCTTCAAAAGGTAATACCTCAAAAAGGTGGCATCCATTATTAAGGAACCCCACCTGCCAGGATGTGTTCTCTTCTCATTTCTACCATCAGGGAGGAGACATGAAAGCCTGTCAACACACACGCAGCATTTTAAGATCAGCTTCTTCCTCTCTGCCATTAGACGTTAAACCAGATTTTGATTGTGAATCTGACATTTAAAACAGTTAAAAAACAAATAATTTGAAATTTATTTCAACTCTACAATAGAGAATAGCCAATAACCAATATTACGATAATTTTGACTCTCTAGTGAAGTTCGTTTATTGTCATTTTAACTGTGTACACATACAGTACTGTGCAGAAGTCTTGGGCACTATATATACAGCTAGGATGTCTAAGATTCTAGCATAGTAGTATTTTATGCATTGCACTGTACTGCCGACACAAGAAAAATCAAATCTCCTGACATGTGAGTGATGATAAACCTGATTCTGATATGGGCCCCTATTGTGGACTGAGAGTGGGAGGGGAGAGGGGAATCATGGTTGGGTAATGGGGAAGGAAGTGGGGAGGGAGCAAAAAGCGCCAGGGAGACATTCTGTAATGATCAATAAATCAATTGTTTAGAATAGATAGATAGATAAATAGATATACTTTATTAATCCCGAGGGAAATTTGGTTTCGTTACAGCTGCACCAACCAAGAATAGAGCGTAAGTATAGCAATACAAAAAACCCCAACAATCAAACACCAAAATGCAAACTATGCCAGATGGAAAATAAGTCCAGAACCAGTCAATTGGCTCAGGGTGTCTGACCCTCCACAGGAGGAGCTGCAAAGTTCGACGGCCACAGGCAGGAACGACCTCCCGTGCCGCCCAGTGTTGTATCGCGGTGGAATGTGGCCGAAGTCCAACAGTAAAAAGTTCAATATCCAGTCTGCAAACACGTTCCTCGATCGTAATATGCCCCGGATTGCACCATCCATTGTTAGCCAGAGCAGTAAGCACCGAACACCTTTATGCTTACCGCTGTCAGTGCAATTCCAGTCAGTCGGAACGGTATTACCCACCAAACTCCTCTCCTCCAAAAGTCTCTGTTGTCTCGACCCGGTCCTCTTCCCTCAGCTTTGTGATCCCCCTCTGCATCCTCTGTGTGTTTTCCTCCGGATTTCAGCCGGGGTGTCTGCCGCTCTGTTCGCTAAGCCGGCCGGTCTTTGCTGGTCCATGAAATACACAATGCGACCTTGCTTCTGTCCCGTGTGTCGGGATGTAACTGTTTCCAGCGCTAAAGAAAACCCAAATGAAACTCTTTCTACCAGCATGTTAGAGAGGGTGCAGCTTCGACGTGTTACCGTGAGAAAAAAAATACAAAAAATAACGTGAATTAAAAAGTAAGAAGAAAAAAGTAAGAATAGATGAGAACGGCTGTACCAGGCTGCATGCACGACCGGCGCGTGCGCACTAATCAAATGACCTTGATTAGTGTTTTAAGGCTGGGTGTGTCTGCATCCATGCTAACATCCCCCCCCACCCACACCCCGGCTCTCCTTCTCTACCACCTGCTGTCACACAACCCTTCCAGACAAACGGTAAATACTAAAAGAAAGAAATAATAACAATAAATAAATACGCAATAAACATCATAAAAATGAGATGAAGAGTCCTTGAAAGTAAGTCTATAGGTTGAGGGAACAGTTCAGCGGTGGAGTGAGTGAAGATGAGTGAAATTATCCCCACCGGTTCAGGAGCCTGATGGCTGACGTGTAATAACTGTTCCTGAAATTGGTGGTGGGGGTCCTGAGGTTCCTGTACCTTCTTCCTGATGGCAGCAGTAAAAAGAGAGCGTGTCTTGGATCGTGGTGGTCCCTTATGATGGAAGCTGGTTTCCTGCAACAATGCTTCATGTAGATGTGGTTAATAGTGGGGATAGCTTTGTCCGTGATGAACTGGGTCGTACACACTATTTTTTGTAGGATCTACCATTCAAGTGCATAAGTGTTTCCAGTAATGCAGCCAGTCAATATATTCGCCACCTCATATCTACAGCAGTTTGTCAAAGTCTTAAATGTCATACTGAATCACTGCAAATGTCTAAGGAAGTAGAGGCAATGCCGTGCTTTCTTCGCAATTGCACTGAAGTGCTGGGTCCAGGATAAGTCTTCTGAAATAATAACACTGAGGAAGATCGAGTTGCTGATCCCCTCCACCTCTGATCCTCCAATGAGGACTGGTTCATGGACATCTAGTTTCCTTCTTCTGAAGTCAATAATCAGCTCCTTAGACTTGCTGACATTGAATATGGGGCTGTTATGGCATCACTTGTCCAGATTTTCAATTTCCCTCCTATATGCTGCACTTGAACCATTAGATCTATTTTATTCATGAAAAGACTTTACTTATATTGGTCGTGAATCACCTTCACTCCTGACGTATACAATAAATCTGGTAATGGGCTTTAACTATACTCTACCCATTATTTTTCTAGAGATGAGAGATTGCATAGCCCGATAATAACTGAAACAAATCTATTGATATTCATCATTATGCCTTCATATAGGGTAATGCCATAACTCTGTTAGGTCTTATTCCAATGGCTCTTTTTGCACTACTTATTTAATGTCCATATTTATATATACTTACTGTAATTTATAACTTTTAATATGTAATGTACTGCGGCCACAAAACAACAAATTTTATGACATTTGCCAGTGAGACCTGATGTAGATTGGGGAACCACTTTGCCAGTCACCTTTGCTCCATTGACAAAAAATCGGATTTCCTGGTGGCCAACTCTTTTAATTCCAATCCCCATTCCCATTCCAACAGGTCACTCCATGGCCTCCTCTTCTGCCAGGATCAGACCACTATCAGATTGCAGGAGCAACACCTCAAATTCCAATTTGGTAGCCTCAAGGCTGAATACATAAACATTGATTTCTCCAGCTTCCAATAATTTATTTCCCCCTCTCCCTTCAAACTTCTTTAATTCCCCATGCTGGCCCACTTCTTACCTCTTCACACTCACCTACCATCTCCCCTGGTGCCCTTCCTCCTTCCCTTTCACGCATGGTCCACAATCCTCTCAGATTCCTCTTTAGATAAGATTAGATTATGAGGACACTCAGTCCTCGTTTATTGTCATTTAAAAATACATGCATTAAAAACGATACAACATTCCTCCAGAATGATATCACAAGAAAACACAGGATAAACAAAGACTAAGACTGACAAAACCACATAATTATAACATATAGTTACAACAGTGCAAAGCAATACCATAATTTGATAAAGAGCAGACCATGGGTATGGTAAAACAAAAGTCTCAAAGTCCTGATAGCCTCATCATCTCACGCAGGCGGCAGAAGGGAGGAACTCTCCCTGCCATGAACCTCCAAGCACCACCAACTTGCCGATGCAGCGCCACTGGAAGCACCTGACTGCAGCGAACTCTGAGTCTGTCCGAAAACTTCGAGCCTCCGACTAGCCCCTCCGTCCTCTACGGAGAACTCCGACCCCGCCCCAGCCGCCGAACAACAAGCAAAGCCAAGGACTCGGGGTCTTCTCCTCTGGAGATTCTGGACCACACAGTAGCAGCAGCAGCGAAGCAGGCATTTCAGAAGTTTCACCAGATGTTCCTCCGTGCTCTCCCGTTTGTCTCACTGCGAGCCGCGTTGTGTCACCATCTTCTCTTTCTACAACCTTTTACCTTTTCCATCTATCACCTCTCAGTTTCTTATTTCATTTACCCACCCCCACCTACCTGGCTTCATCTATCACCTTCTAACACCCTTCTTCTGCTCCCCACCCTGTCCAGTCTTAATGAAGAGTCTCAACCCTAAACATCAATTGTTTATTTATTTCCATAAATTCCATCTGATCTGCTGAGTTCCTCCAGTATTTTGTGTGTTTTGCCTGTCATATTAAACCTGATTCTGATTGTGATTCCGATTTTTTTCAACCTTTTGTTGTCCACTTAAGTACTAATGAAAATACTATTTGCTACACATAGGACCCTAATATCCAATTGATTAATTTGCAAGAGATTTATATTAGCTTACACTTCAACGTGAAATATGCTTTTAGCATATTATATCCCACTTTGTTTTCTTTTGAGAACTTAACTAATTTTAGTGTCAAAATCGAGTTCAGCATTCCTTTGTTAGTCCAGTTATCTACAGCTGTGGATGAATGTAATCTTGCATTCACCTCAGCCTTTGACAATGGGTATCTATATTTGCATAAATTTAGGTGTAATCTTAAAGACAGAAAATAAAACACTGTAAAAAGGAAACATTCAATGCCCAATCTTCTAGTTTAAACAATTAATGATGGCACTTCAGATATCATACAAAGTTATCAAAGCAAATAGAATTTTAAATCTTGATTTGCATGTAAGCCTTTAATCAAGTATCATATCTGGATGACTGGTGATGCGTATTTAACATGCACATCTCAGACTTATTTGTATGCGTATTTGTTGAATGAATGTTTCCTTAAGGTTGTTTTAGCTGGGGGAGGTAGTGGGGATAATCTCTCACTATCTATTAAATGCTCCCAATGGTGTACATCTCAAATAGCCTCTGACAACTAAGTCCACCTCTGGCCTTCACGTGTAGCTTATCTACTAAGCCTGGTGGAACCATTTCTACTGACAGGAGAGGGGCAAAGACAGGTTACTAGCACATTAAAAGCAGTCGCTTCAGGCAGATGGGGCTCATCGGCTGTGGTTGGCAGCTCATCAGAAGGAGAACACTAATCTCAAACCTCCGCTGTCTTGCGGCTCTACCCACTCATGGAGAAGGATTCCGGAGTAATCGAAGGGAAAAATCTGGAGCTGGAGTGCCTAAGGCAGTCTTACGTTGAGTTCAATGCTGCTGATGCTAAACCGTAAGGGTCTCTGCCATGCCTTTGGATTCATTAGCCGCGTGGAGAGGGGAAGCCAGCTACATGTGCAGCAGCTTACTGTCTATATTGTGCAGCAGTCCTGATCTATCCCGACCAATGGAAGGCCTCATTTGTGGAATCACCTGCCAATTTAAAATAAAACACTTCAGCCGTACTGGTTAATGATATTGCAAATCAACATATCATGACCCTGCTGAAGAATACAAACACTTCCATAGTGTTTAATTCTTTCAGATTCATAAACTCATGCAGATGTGATTATACCAATTGGTATATGTAGATCTTCATACTTTTGTAAATTTATACAGATTTGTTTTGGTATTTTTCTTTATGTACAGACAATGGCCGTTCAGCCCATCAAGACCATGCCAATTCACAGAGCAATACCATTTCTTCCAAAGTTTTTTGCAATAATCTTTCCTTCCCACTTTCCCATCAGCTCCTTCCAGGTGCAGCCTTTCTGATAACTACATCTGTATGAAGTGCATCTCCTTAGACAGTATATTAGGGAACCGGAACTGTGACCTGATGACCTCCAGCTTATATGGGAGAATGAAGAGGTGATAGACAGGAGCTACAAGGAGGTAGTCACCCCTAAGTTGCACCAGGTAAGTACTGTCAGGAGAGGGAAAGGGAATAGACAGATAGTACACAGTACCCCTGTGGCCTTTCCCCTCAATAATAGGCATACCATTTTGGATACTGCTGGGGTGGGAGGGAGAAGCTGTGGAGAGTGCAGTGAGCAGGTGTCTGGCGCTGAGTCTGGCTCCGTGGCTCAGAAGAGAAAGTGGGAGAAGAAGAGAGCAGTAGTGATCGCAGACTCCATAGTTAGAGGGGCAGACAGGAGATTCTATGGATGTGAAATAGACATCCAGATAGTACATTGCCACCCACAAGCCAGGGTTGTTTCAGAATTCTAAAGGGGAAGGGTGAGCAGCCTGAAGTCGAGGTACATATTGTCACAAAAAAAACCATAGGTAGAAAATGGAAGTCCTGAAGGGAAAATTGAAGGACTTTAGTAGAAAGCTGAAAAGCAGGAATTCAGGGTAGTAATCACTGGACTGCTCCTGTGCCACACACCTGTGAGGGTAAGAATAGGTTGACTTGGCAGATGAATGTGTACCTCAGGAATTAGTGCAGGGGATAAGTTTCAGGTTTCTGGATCATTGGGATGTCTTTTGGGGGAGGTATAAACTGTACAAGAAAAAAGGATGGGTTGCACCTGAACCTGAGGGGGACTAATGTCCTTGTGGACAGGTTTGCTAGAACTGTTGGAGGGTTTACACTAATCTAGCGGGAGGATGGCAACAGGAGTGAGAGGACTGAAGGTGAGGCAGGTGGTATACAAGCAGATGCAGTGTGCAATGAGACTGTGAGGAAGGACAGACAGATGACAGATCAAAAATTGCAGTCAGTGGGATGGGGTAAACTGCAACTGGGGACAAAAGTTAAAAAGTGTAATGAATACAAGAAATAAATTGTTATATTTGAATGCATACAGTATATGGAATAAGGTCTTGAATAAGAGCTTGTAGTGCAGTTAGAGGTTGGCAGGTATGGGTATCACTGAGTTGTGCCTGAAAGAAGATCATAAATACTTATACCAAAATGGCAAAAAGGTATGCAGAGGGGTTGGGGTGGCTCTGTTGCTAAAAAGTGAAATCAAATACTTAGAAAGAGGTGACATAGGATCGGAAGACGTAGAATCCTTGGTGGTAGAGTTAAGAAATTGCAAAGATAAAAAGATCCTGATGGAAGTTAAATATAGGTATCCAAATAGTAGCTAGGATGTGGGATACAAATTACAATAGGAGAGAGAAACATCATGTAAAAAGAGCAATGCTACGATAGTTGTGGAGGATTTCAATATGCAGGTAGGTTGGGAAAATCAGGTTGGTGCTGGATTGCAAGAGAGGGAATTTGTAGAATGTCAACTAGATGGCTTCTTGGAGTGACTTGTGCTTGAGCCCACTAGGAAAAAGGCAAATCTAGAGTGATGTGTAATAAACTGGATTTGATTCGGGAGCTTAAGGTCAAGGAATCCTTTGGAGTCAGTTATCATAATATGATAGAACTCACCCTGCATTTTGAGAGGGAGAAGATAAAGTTAGATGTAACATTGTTACAGTGGAGTGAAGGAATTACAGAGGTATGAGAGAGGAGTTTGTCAAAGTTGTTTGGAAGAGAATATTAGCAGGGATGATGACAGAACAGCAATGATTGGAGTTTTGAAGAGCATTTGGGATTGCACAGGATCGATACACCCCAAAGATAAAATAATTTTCTGAAGGAAAGATGAGGCAATCCTGGCTGACAAGGGAAGTCAAGGAGGGAGGAGAAGATGGCGGCGCAACGCAGCGCGCGCGGCTGTTCCGAATGAATATCAATATGTGTAACCTGGGGTGCTGTGCACAATCTGGATTTGATGTGGACAGTCATGAAAATGCAGAGGAACATCTGGAGAAACTTCTGAAATGCCCGCTTCGCTGCCGCTGCTACTGTGCGATCAATAATCACTGGAGACGAAGGCCCCAAATCCTCGGCTTTGCGTATCGCCTATTGCCAGGGCCAGGGTCGAAACGCTCGGCAGAGATGGTGTTCGGTGCTCGGTGTCGGACAGCTGGTCGGAGGCTCGGAATTTTCGGATGCTTCCAGGATGCTGCATCAGCAAGTTTGTGGCGCTGGAGGTTTACCGTCTGTGTGAGATGATGGGACTTTCGAGAGACTTTGAGACTTTTACTGTGCTATCGACTATTCTTATCAAATTACGGTATTGCTTTGCACTGCTGTAACTATATGTTATAATTATGTGGTTTTTGTTCGTTTTTAAGTCGGTTTGTCATATGTTTTTGTGATATCATTCCGGAGAAACAGTTTTATCATTTCTTAATGCATGCATTACTAAATGACAATAAAAGGGGACTGTGTGTCCTCATAATCATCATAACCATAAGTCAAAGACAGCATTAAAACAAAAGAAAGGGGATAAAGTATAGCATAAATTAATGGAAAGTTAGAGGAGTGGGAAACTTTGAAAAAAAAACAACAGAAGACAACCAAAGAAAGCCATAAGGAGGGCAGATATGAAATAGGAAGGTAAGCTAGCCTATAATATAAAAGTTGCTTTAAATATATATAAAGTAAATGAGGCAAGAGTGGATATCAAACTGCTGGAAAACAATGCTAGAAGGAAATGGCAGAAAAAAACAATAAGTAATTTGCATCATTCTTCACTGTAGAAGACACTAGCAGTTTACGTTGTAAGTTCTAGAATGACAGAGGACAGAAGTGAGTGTCATTGTTATTACTAAGAATGTGGTGTCCAGGAAACTGAAAGGTCTGAATGTATATAAGTTACCTGGACCAGATAGAGTCCATCCAGCGCTTTGAAAGAGATTGCGGAAGTCTGGGGCCAGAGGACACAGCCTCAGAATAGAAGAATGCCCATTTAGAACAGGGATGAGAAGGAATTTCTTTAGCCAGTGTGTAGTAAATTGGTGGAATTCATTGCTACGACAGCTGTGGAGGCCAAGTTGTTGGGTGTATTTAAAAGGGAGGTCGATAGGTTCTTGATTAGTCAGTGGATCAAAGGTTATGGAGAGAAGTCAGGAGGATAGAATTGAGAGGGATAATTAATCTGTCTTGATGGAATGGCGGTTCAGACCTGATGGACCAAATGCCTAATTCTGCTCCTATGTCTTATGATTTTATGGTCTTATTCTGTAAAGCACCTACACACTAGGCCACGTAACCTAACAACATGCATATTTCTGAGAAAGTCCATAGGACACTCTAAGCTGCTGCGCAGGTTGACTCTGTGGTTAAGGAGGCATATGGTGCATTGGCCTTCATCAATTGTGGGATTGAATTTAAGAGCTGAGAGGTAATGCTGCAGCTATATAGGACCCTGGTCAGACCCCACTTGGAGTATTGTGCTCAGTTCTGGTTGCCTCACTACAGGAAGGATGTGGAAACCATAGAAAGGGTGCAGAGATTTACAAAGATGTTGCCTGGATTGGGGAGCATGCCTTATGAGAATAGGTTGAGTGAACTCGGCCTTTTCTCCTTCGAGTGACGGAGGATGAGAGGTGACCTTTCAGAGGTGTACAAAATAATGTGTGGATAGTCAGAGGCTTTTCCCCAGGGCTGAAATGGCTAGCACGAGAGGGCACAGTTTTAAGGTGCTTGTAAGAAGGTACGGAGATGTCAGGGGTAAGCTTTTTTTTAAAAACGCAGAGTGGTGGGAGTGTGTGGAATGGGCTGTGGACGACAGTGGTGGAGGTGGAACCAATAGTGTCTTTTAAGAGACTCCTGGATGGATACATGGAGCTTAGAAAAATAGAGGGCTATGAGTAAGCCTAGGTAGTTCTAAGGCAGGGACATGTTCAGCACAGCTCTGTGGGCTGAAGGGCCTGTATTGTGCTGTAGGTTTTCTGTTTCTAAAGAAGGATGACACCAGAGTGCCCAGGGAAAACCCAGGTAGTGACATTGAGAACACGAAAACTTCACAGAAACAACACAGAAATCAAGATGGGCCCATGTGGCTGGAAATGTGAGACAGCTATCTCTATCAGCTACAAATCCATTAGAACACAAGACACAGAAGCAGAATTAGGTCATTCAGCTCACAAGTCCGAAGACATAATAATCATCATCATTATCAGTCATGTCGTATGACGTGGGCAATCATGGTCTACCCCTGATGATGATTGTTCTTGGCAAATTTTTCTACAGAAGTGGTTTGCCATTGCTTCTTGTGGGCAGTGTCTTTACAAGACAGGTGACCTCAGCCATTATTAATACTCTTCAGAGATTGTCTGCCTGGTGTCAGTGGTCCCATAACCAGGACTTGTGATATGCATCAGCGGCTCATAGGACCATCCACCACCTGCTCCCATGGCTTCACGTAACCTTGATCGGGGTAAGCAGGTTCTACACCTCGCTGAAGAGTGACTGCAGGCTGGTGGAGGGAGAAAGAGTCTTACATCTCCTTTGGTATAGACGTATCTCCACCCTGCCACCAAGAGTCATAATACCTTTATGATAGAGAGGGAGGCAATTTGGCCGTTGAATCTATAATAAGGAGCAAATTTGTGATTTATACTTATGACTCTGTGGTCAAGTACAACTCCACGTTAAGTTTGCTGCCAACGCAATTGTTGGTTGAATCAAAGGTGGTGACGAATTGGCGTACAAAAGAGGAATTGAAAAGCTGGTTGAATGGTGCCACAACAGCAACCTCTCCGTCAACACCAGCAAACCACAGAGCTGACTGTTGACTACAGGAGGAATAAACCAGAGGTCCATTCCCTCATTAGGGGATCAGAGATAGAGGTTCGGTAACTTTAAATCACTTGGCATTATTATAGCAGAGGACCTGTTGTGAGGCGAGAAGTGAGTGCCATCACAAAGAATGCTCAGCAATGCCTCTACTGTTTTAGAAGCTTAAGCAGAATTGGCATGTTATCTTAAACTTTGGCAAACTTTTATTGATGCAAATTGGACAGTACCCTGACTGGTTGCATCATGGTCTGGTATGGAAACACCATAAACCAAAAAGAAAATCTGAGGATAATGTTTCGTGAGGTATATGTACTTCAATAAATTTACATTGAACTTTGATGGGCACTGGAGATAGCTGTTAAACCCTCTCTCTCGTCTCCAGAACTTCATGTTCACTTAGGTCTCTTGCATGTACTGAGTGTTTCTAACTTCAGTGATTTATGGACCCTCTCTTCTAGATGGATGAATAATGTTTTTCCAAATTCCCTATAATTCTTTTACCAAATCCTTTAAATCTATCTCCTCGAGATGTTGGTAATACTGTTAAAGGAAATATTTTTCCTATTCATCCCACAGAGGCCTTTAATAAATCCATAAACCCCTCAATTAACTTACTTCTGCAATCCGAGTAATGGAGGGAGGAGAAGATGGCAGCGTGATGCAGCGTGCGCGGCTGTTCCGAATGAATATCGTACGTGTTAAGTAGGGGGCCATGCACAATCCGGATTTGATGGAGACAGCCGTGAGAAGCGCAGAGGAACATCTGGAGTAACTTCTGAAATGCCTGTTTCACTGCCGTTGCTACTGTGCGATCGAGAATCTTCGGAGGGGAAGGCCCCAAATCCTCGGCTTTGTGTATCACCTGGTGCCGGGGCCGGGGTCAAAGTGCTCGGTGTCGAATAGGTGGTCGAAGGCTCGGAGTTTTTCGGACGGACTCAGAGTCGGACCGTGGTCGGATGTTTCCAGAATGCTGCAGCAGCAAGTTGGCGGCGCTGGAGGTTTACCGTCTGCGTGAGATGATGGGACTTTCGAGAGACTTTGAAACATTTACTGTGTCATGGTCTGTTCTTATCAAATTACAGTATTGCTTTGCAATATATATATGTCATATATCATAATTATGTGGTTTTTGTTAGTTTTTAAGTTGGTTTGTCATGTGTTTTTGTGATATCATTCTGGAAAACCATTTTATCATTTCTTAATGTATGCATCACTAAATGGCAATAAAAGGGAATTGCGTGTCCTCATAATCATAAATCATAATTCTTTAATCTTACATTGCTAGTCCTTTGTCATAAAAATGATTTCCCGTCCCTCGTCACCTTATTGTGTACTTCCTGTGTTCTCTGTTCATTGCTATCACATATATCCTATGGAGCAGAGACAGAACAGTACAGAATATTCCTTCTAGGGCTGAATTAATGTTGGGTAATTTTATTCCCTGTCCCCTGGCAAGTATGTAATTGGTCATGCACTTTGGTAGACAAAATAAAAGGAGAGAACATCTAAAAATCTGAGGTGCTAAGGGACTTGGGAGTCCTTGTGCAGTCTATTACTAAAGTGCTTCTCTCTTCAGCTAAGGTGGCATGCGGAGGGTGAGAAACATTGTCCAGTATTTCCAGGATTTTCCACAGGATCCTTTGTTTTACCACAGCCTCCAGTGTGGCCAGTTTGACTCCTGAAACAGAGCCAGCCTTTCTAATCAGTTTATTGACCCTGTTGGCATCACCCAAGTTGATTCCATTGCCCCAGCACACCACCTCACAGAAGATTGTACTGGCATCAACAGAGTGGTAGAACATGTGAGGAAGAGGCCTGCAAACTCCAAAGAACTTCAGAGTCCTCAGGAAGTCAAGGCGACTCTGGCCCTTCTTGTACACAGTCTCTGTGTTGATGCTCCACTGAGGTCTGTCATCCCAGTGCACCTCCAGTACTTGTAGGTCCTCACCATCAAAAGTAACAGGGAGCAGAACCTGCTCCTGATGAATCTCGGGCCAAAACATCGACTGTTTACTATTTTCCATAGATGCTGCCTGGCATGCTAAGTTCCTTCAGCATTTTATGTTTGCTGCTTGGATTTCCAACATCTGCAGACTTTCTGTTGTTCGTGATTAAACAATCTTGATTGTTGACTCTTGAAATATCTGCTCCAGGTGGAACATAATACTTGTCAGGCCCTTAAACAATCTTGAATCTTGAGTTACCACAAACTGTTACACTGTCTGCAATTCTGTATTCAGTACCTCCCACAACAATTCCTGGCAACTCATTTTATACACTCCCTACAGGTGCTCCATAGGCAATTCCTTTGAAAGTTATACTTGTATTACATAGTACGTTAGCAATTCTCATCTTCTGAGGTTTTATGTAGAATTTACCAGATGACTAGTTGTCTTATCTCTGGTCCCCCTCTACATATGTTCATTTATTTATTGTATCTGTGGTCTTTGATTAGTTTTTAATAAATAGTTTCCGCATTGAGCTGCATACTGATTGTGTCCATCTGGATGGCCTCAGGCTAGACTCAGAGCTTGGCCTCAGGAGAGAAAAATTACACCCTGGATGGGATAATTCAATGTATGCAACAATCCACAGCATATCAGGAGATTTGCTACAGGCTATACTGTATAATTCTTCCAGAATTATTCAGGTTTTAAATCATTAGTTTAAGTATACCTATGTTTGGAGTGAAATTGAGATATAGTGTCCATTTAAGACCATAAGACTAAGATATAGGAGCAGAAATAGGCCATTTGGCCCACTGAGTCTCCTCAGACATTTCATCATGGCTGATCCAATTTTCTTTCAGTCCCACTCTCCTGCCTTTTCCCCGTATCCCTTCAGGCCCTGACCAATCTTAAATCTATCACCTCTGTCTCAGACTGATCAATTCCACAGATTTACCACTCACTGGCTGAAGAAACTTCTTCTCATCTCTATTCAGGAATGACACCCCCTCTATTTTGAAACTGTGTCATGTGGTCCTAGATTCTCCCACCACAGGAAACCTTCTCCACATGCACTCTATCAAGGCCTTTTGCTATTCTATAGGTTTCAATTAGGTCACGTCTCATTCTCTCATTCTTCTGAGTTCCAGTGAATACAGGCCCAGAGCCATCAAATGTTCTTTCTATGACAAACCATTCAATCCTGGAATCATTTTCATGAACCTCCTTTCAATTCTCTCCAGTATCAGCACAACCTTTCTAAGGGGCCCAAAACTGCTCACAATACTCCAAGCGAGGGTTTATCAGTGCTTTATAAAGTCTCAGCATTGCATTCTTGCTTTTATATTTCCCTCGGGATCAATAAAGTATGAGTATGACTATGACTACTATGCTAGTTGTCTTGAAATGAATGCTTACATCATATTTTCCTCTCTCACAACAGAGTCAACCTACCAATTAGCTTCCAGGGAAAATTGCACAAGGACCCCCAAGTCCCTTTATGACTCACATTTTTGTATTTTCTCTCCATTTAGCAAATAGTCAACCCTTTCAATTCTTCTGTCAAAGTGCATGACCATACATTTCTCAGCACTATATCCCATCTGCCACTTCCTTGCACATTTACCTAATCCGTACCATTCCTTTTGTAGCCTTTCTACTTCCTCGAAATTACATGGCTCTCCGACCATCTTTGTATCATCACAAACTTTGCAACAAAGCCATTAATTCTGTCATCCAAGTCATTGCCATATAATCTAAAAAGAATTAGTCCACCACAGACCCTATGGAACACCACTAGTCACCAGTTGCCAACCAGAAAAGGCTCCATTTATTCCCTCTGTTTGCCTCCTGCCAATCAACCACAGTATTATTCATTCGAGATTCTTTCCTGTAATGCCATGGGCTCATAGTTTGTTAAGCAGCTTCATGTGTGGCACCTTTTCAAAGGCCTTCTGAAAATCCAAGGACACAACATTAACCAATTTTCCTTTGTCTATCCTGTTTGTTATTTCTTCAAAGAATTTCTACAGATTTGTCAGGCAACATTTTCCCTTGAGGAATCCATGCTGACTATGGCCAATTTTATCATGTGCCTCCAAGTACCCTGAAACCCTATCCTTAACAATTGATTCCAAGATCTTCCCAGCCGCTGAGGTTAGACTAACTGGCCTATAATTTCCTTTCTTCTGCCTCTCTCCCTTCTTGAAGAGTGCGTGACATTTGCAATTTTCCATTCTTCTGAAACTATTCCAGAATCCAGTGATTCTTGAAAGATCATTACCAATGCCTCCACAATCTCTTCATCCACATCTTTCAGACCCTGGGGTGTACACCATCTGACTCAGGTGACTATCTACCTTCAGACCTTTCAGTTTCCCAAGAACCTTCTCTCTACTTAAGGAAACTACACACACTTCATGTCCCCTGACACCTGGAAACTCTACCATACTGCTAGTGTCTTTCACAGTGAACACTGATGCAAAATACTTGTTCAGTTCATCTGCCATTTCCTTGTCCCCCATAAGCACCTCTCCAACATAGTTTTCCAGTGACCTGATATCCACTTTCGTCTCTCTTTTACTCAATATATCTGAAGAAACTTTTTGTTATTTTTGTTAATACTATTGGCTCGCTTACTTTTGTATTCCATCTTTACCTTCTTAATAATATTTTAAGTTACCTTTTGTTAGTATTTAAAAGCTTCCAATCCTCTAACTTCCCACTAATCTGTGTTTTATTATGTGCTCTCACTTTGGCTATTATGCTGGCTTTGGCTTCTCTTGTTGACCACAGTTGTGCATCTTGCCTTTAGAATACTTCTTTCTCATTGGGATATATAGATCTTGTGCCTTCCAGGTTGCTTCCAGAAATTCTAGCATAACTGCTCTGCCGTCATCCCTGCCAGTGTTCTTTTCCAATCAATTCTGGCCAACTCTTCTCTCATGATATCCACATCTGCCTCCATTTTACCCTTTATGTATCTGAAGAAACTTTTTGCATCCTTTTTAATATTATTGGCCAACTTATTTTTCTATCTTGTTTTTACCTTCTCGATTTTTTTTTTAAAGTTGCCTTCTATTGGTTTTCAAAAGCTTCCCAATCCTCTAACTTCCCATCATTTTTTACTCTATTATATGTCCTTTTTGGCTTTTATAATGGTTTGAGTTGACAATGTATCATCTTTCCTTTAGGATACTTCCTCCTCTTTGGGATGTATATATCCTGTGCCTTCCGAATTGCTTCCAGAGACTCCAGTTATTGCTGTGTTCTTTCCAATCAGTTGTACTTTTCCAAGTGTTATTTCCCAATCACGTTTGGCCAGCCCCTCTCCAGTGCCTCTGTAATTCCCTTTATTCCACTGCATCTACCATCCACACCTCCCACATACTAACTGCTATCGCCCCGATCTTCACCTCTCCCAGCCTTCACCTTCCACCAACTCCCCAGTCATCATGGACTCACCTTCACGGCTGAGCAGGTGAGAAGGGTTCTGGATAACTCAGACATGGCAAAGCATTAACTGGATGGGGTGAACCCCAAGATCCTGAAGTGGTGTGCTGAGCAGCTGTGTGCCGTTCTCCAGCAAAATTTCAATCTGAGATTCGGCATGGAAAGGGTCTCAACCGTGTGGAAAGCATAATGTGTGGTCCCAGTACCCAAGCAGTACCCAAAAGTCCTGAATGACTACCGTCCAGTGAGACTGACTTCACACATCATGAAGACTTGAGAGGTAGGTCCTGGCTCACCTCCGACCTCTGGTCAGATCAACCATTGATCCCCTGCAGTTTGCCTACCAGGAGCACATTGGAGTCGATGATGCTGTCATCCATCTGCTGAACAGAGCCTGTTCCCATTTGGATAAGCACTGTGAGGATCGTGATTTTTCAGGTGCCTTCAATACCACACAACTCTCATTGCCGAGGAAGCAGCTCTGACAGACCACACTTTGTGCAGCTTCAGAGCTGTGTGTCAGACATGGCTATAAGCAGCACTGGGGCCCCACAGGGGACTGTGGTGGCTCCTTTCCTGTTTTCGCTGTATACCGCAGACCTTAGAAAGATAGATACATAGAAATCTACAGCACATTACAGGTCCTTCGGCCCACAAAGTTGTGCTGATCATGTAACCTACTCTGGAAGCAGGCTAGAATTTTTCTGCTGCATAGACCTCTATTTTTCTAAGCTCCATGTACCTATCTAAGAGGCTCTTACATGACCCTATTGTATCTGCCTCTAGCACCATCGCTGGCAGAGCATTCCACACACCCACCACTCTGAAAAGTTTA
Source organism: Mobula birostris (assembly GCF_030028105.1). Classification (NCBI taxonomy): domain Eukaryota; kingdom Metazoa; phylum Chordata; class Chondrichthyes; order Myliobatiformes; family Myliobatidae; genus Mobula; species Mobula birostris. Next base: position 248,767,521 of record NC_092370.1, on the reverse strand, counting down.
CCTCTGACATGCCGCTGGTACCTACTTCCAAGTGCCTTAAAATTGAGCCCCCTCATGTTAGCCATTTCAGCCCTGGGAAAAAGCCTTTTGCTAACCACTTGAACAATGCCATCTTATACACCTCGATCAGGCCACCTCTCATCCTTCGTCGCTCCGAAGAGAAAAAGCCGGGTTCACTCATAAGGCACGCTCTCCAATCCAGGCAACATCCTTGTAAATCTCCTCTGCATTCTCTCTATAGTATCCACATCCTTCCTGTAATGAGGTGATCAGAACTAAGCAGTACTCCATGTGGGTTCTAACTCAAGTATTATATAGCTGTAGCATTACCTCACGGCTCTTGAACTCAATCCAACAGTTGAGGAAGCCAACACACCATACACCTTCTTAAAACCACTGTCAACCTGCGTAGCAGCTTTGTGTGTCCTATGGACACAGACCCCAAGATCTTGCTGATCCTCCACTTTAAATACAACTGAGTCATGTCTTCTGATGATATTCTTTGATGACTCAGCAATAGTTGGGTGCATACAGGGAGGAGCGGAGGATGAATACAGGGCCCAGGTGGACACATTTGTCAAATGGTGCAAGCTGAATTGTCTGCAGCTCAACATCAGTAAGACAGAGGAGATGATGATGGACCTTAGGAAAACTAAGCCTGCGCTGTTCCCTGTTAATATTGATGGTGAGGACATGAATGTGGAGAGGACCTACCAATACTGGAGGTATACATGGATGACAGACTTGAGTGGAATACCAACACAGAGGCTGTCTACAAGGGCCAGAGTTGCATCTACTTCCTGTGGTCATAGAAACATAGAAAATAGGTGCAGGAGTAGGCCATTCAGCCCTTTGAGCCTGCACCACCATTCAGTATGATCATGGCTGATCATCCAACTCAGAACCCTGTACCTACCTTCTCTCCATACCCCCTGATTCCTTTAGCCACAAGGGCCATATCTAACTCCCTCTTAAATATAGCCAATGAACTGGCCTCAACTGTTTCCTGTGGCAGAGAATTCCACAGATTCACCACTGTCTGTGTGAAGAAGTTTTTCCTCATCTCAGTTCTAAAAGGCTTCCCCTTTATCCTCAAACTGTGACCCCTCGGTCCTTTGGAACAGGCATGCCTGTCCTTCATATGTTCTACCAGTCTGTTGTCACCATTACAACCTTCTATGTGGTGGTGGGTGGTGTGCTGGGGCAATGTCATCAACACGGGTGATGCCAACAGGCTCAATAAACTGATTAGAAAGGCTACCTCTGTTACAGGAGTCAAACTGGACACATTGGAGACTGGTAGATCAAAGGACCCTACAGAAAATCTTGGCATAACACCCACTGCATAACACCTTGGCTGAAGCGAGGAGCACTTTTAGTAATAAACTAAGACAACTGTACTGCTCCAAAGAGTGCTATGTGAAGTCATTCTTGGCCATTAGATTCTATAATGAGTCTACCTATAGCTGGGGATGTGATGACCCTCCTTTTAGGCTGCTTGAGGTAATATTTTTCATTCTTACTTACTTCTCTTCTAATACTTGTATATCCATGCACTTGTAATGCTACTGTGACACTAACTTCCTCTGGGATCGATATATCTATCTATCTAAACCTGACATTTGACTTTAGCGTGTTCTCAAATTTTAGTGTGAATTCCCTAAAATTTTAATTCCTTAAAATATTAAGATCACTTTCCACTAACAGTTTTCTTTCCTTAAGGTCACTAATTAATTCATGTTCATTGCACAACTTCCAGTACAGAATAGCTGGTCCTCTGGTGGGAACAATGAGCTGCTCCAAAAAAGCCATCTCATATGCATTCTAGAAATTCCTCCTCTTGGGATCCAGAACCAACCAGATTTTTCCAATCTGACTGCATTTTGAAACCCCCCATGATTATCGTAGCATTGCTCTTTTGGCATGCATTTTCTATCTCCCGTTGTAACTGGTAGACCACATCTCTACTACTATTTGGAGGTCTGTATATAACTCCCATCAGGGTCTTCTTACCCTTGCAGTTCCTTCGCTCTTTCCACAATGATTCAACATCCTCTGACTCTATGTCACCTCTTTCGAATGATTTGATTTCATTTTTACCAACTGAGCAACACCACCCCCTCTGCCTACCTTCCTCTCCTTTCGAAACAATGTGTTCCCTTAAGCTTCCAGCTATAATTTTCTTTCAGCAATGACTTAGTGATATTCCCTACAACATCATATATGCCAATCGGTAACTGTGCTACAAGTTCATCTACCTAATTCCATATAATGAACAGATTTAAATATACCACTTTCAGTCCTGTATTCACCTTTTACATTACAACTTATCCTGTTGACTGACTACAGAAGCTTTACAACTGGTTATCAAATCTATTCATACTATCCTTTAGCCCTTTCAGTCACATACTTACAGATACTGCTTGCAGCATTTCAAACCATCTTCCTCTAGCACAAATTGGTCAAATGACAAGTCTTTCTTCTCCTTTTTTGAGTTTTGACGGCAGTTGGCATCCACACTGTTGCATTACTGCCATCTACAGGATTTATTGTCCCTCATTGTCCATTCACTTTAAAGCCGTCTTTCCAGTCCCGTCACCCTTAAAAAACTAAACAACCATTTCCTCCCCTGATCACTCTCCCCACATTCCAATAAACCTTTAACGCTGTTCTCTACCAGTCCTATTTTGTGTAATTGTTGTAACATTTGTTGCCTTTCCTGTGCAACATTCCGGCATAAAATAAGGATATGCTCTACTGTTTCAGTCTCCTGACATAGATCGCAAAAACCTGTTTGATGCTTATTTATGATGGCCAGAGTACCATTAAGGTTGCTGTGCCCAATTCTCAGTCTACTTATAATTACTTGCTCCTTCTGCTTTACTCCCCTACTTCTTCCCATATCTACTCTGCTCTGAATTGGATGTAAATGTCTTCCTTTTATTGCTCTATCCCAAAGCTGCTGCCACTGTTGATTTATCCTTCTCCACACTATGCTCTTCCCCTCTGATTTTGATAGTTTAATATTGACCTCTACAGATCCTTTTTTGACTGCTGCTTTTGCCAGCCTATCTGCTGTCTCATTTCCCATAATATCCGAATGTGCTGGAACCCACATGAATGTGATATTTTTGCCTTGTCTAGCCAGTCTTGAATTTGCAAACTGGATTTCATAAAGCAGATCCTGGTGACCTCTAGCTGTAGCCGGCTTAATGCTTGCAAGGGCCGATACAGAATCGCTACATATCACAATATTATTACAATCAACCTGCTCACTCCATTCTAGTGCTAACAATATGGCAAACATTTCAACTGCATATACACTCAAGCAATCAGGTGTTCGCTTGCTAATTTCCACTTGATAACTTGGCACAACAATTGCAGACCCTGTTGCGCCTGTTTCTGGATCCTTTGATCCATCCGTAAAAATCTGTATGTCTTTATACTTACATTCCCTATAACTATGATATTCACTGAGTATATCAGCCGGCTTACTACTGTGTTTAATCTTAAGCAATTCCAAATCTACAGAGGGATTTTCTAATACCCAGAAAGGTCTGACAGGCCACACCACACTTGGACAAAACTCTTTATCGTATACACACATATCTTTTGCTGTTTGCTCTCCTGTCCAGCCAAAACTTTCTTTTTGTGTCCTCTCCTTCTCCCAGCATGTCTGCAACACCCTTTTTTGTAGGATAGAATGACAAGTCCTCTTACAGATACCTCTTATATACCTTCCTGAGTGAGCAGGGCAAGGGTAGGGTTTAATGCTTGACTCTGATTGGTTGGATCTGAATCATCTAGTCCTGATTAGTTAATTGGAATTGGCTTGTTCTGTTTGGTCAATAAGGGGCCACATATTCCTAAAGAGAGCTGGGATTAGGGAAGAATGGCAGTTTGCTGCATTATCTAATGACAGTATTAAGCATTCATAAGGAATTGCAACTACAGGGTGATGCTAATAGAGAACTACAGGCTGAACTAGATTGTCTAAAGTAGACAACTCCAGGACATATTTGATTGGAACACCACAAGTCTAGCAGGTGGCGGTAATGCACTGAAAAACTGGTTGCCAACTGCCATTAAAAAAAGGAGTGGGCTGGGCCTAAAATATTGACCAATCGGAACAAGGTCCATTCAAACTAACCAATATGGAATAGGCAATTGACCCAGCCAGTCAGGATCAAGCTTTAAGCCCCACCCAAGGCCTGCTCACTTGTGGAGGTGTCTCTGAGGACTTGGCATTCAGGTCAGACGGCTCCAGGAAAGGATGATATGTGCTATTATATGTTTGAACATATGGGTGACAGCTCTCTTGAGATAATATTAAATTTTTTGAATAATATTTGGAGTTTAAGCCATCTTCCTTTCTCATGCAAAATGGCACTAGAAGTGCTTATTCTAAAACCTGGGATTTCCTGTTGAATCCTTTTAGTTACAGACCAATAACATTGCTGTCCCATTTGTGTAAAGTTATGGAGTGTATGGTAATATTGTAGTTGAATTATATTTTGGAAAAGAGAGGTGAAATAGCATTTTATTGGAGTGGATTTTGGAAGGGTAGAATGAGATTGAATTCAGTTTTATGTTTGAGAGACAATATTAGCAAGGCACAGGTACTTAAAGAAGTAATAGCAGTAGTTTATGATATTGAAAAAGCATATGACATGTTATGTAGGGAAGGTCTTTTGACTAAATTATGGAAATTAGGAGTGAGAGGAAGGCTATATAATTTTTTCAGTGTTTTTTTTATTTGGATGGTTTTGGCAGATAAGGGTAGGTAAGGTATATTTGGGCTTCTATGAGGTAGAGAATGGGACCCCATAAAGCTGTGTTTGTAGGTCTTTATTATTTAATATTGATTAACAATCTTTTCTCTGAGACAGGTACTGGGGTGGGTAAATCACTTTTTGCAGATGATGGAGCTTTATGGAATAGAGGTAGAAATTTTAATCTAATTGTACATAGGATGCAATTAGCTATTAATAAGACCAAACAGTGGGCAAATAGATGGGATTTTGAGCTTTCAATAGCTAAAATGCAAGTTATGCATTTTAGAACTGTACTTAATTTGAAATTATCTGTTCAAATTCTTGAAGAAGTGTCAACGGTAAGATTTCCCAGCATGTGGCTGGATTATAAGCTGACATGGAAGTAGCATATCAGTAAAATAATTGATAAATGTAAAATAGTATTAAATATCCTTGGGGAGCTACACAAAAATCTTTGTTGACCATTTATATTTGTTTATTAGATCTGTTCTTTATTATGGCAGTGTGGCTTATGGATCAACTTCATCTCTAAATTTAAAATGTTTGGATGTGATATAAGCACAGGCATTAAGATTGCACCGGTTTCTCAGCCACACAGTCATCTGTCAAATCATCTATACTTATCCTAAATGGCCTGTGGCACAGGCAAGAATCCAGAGATTAATACCCTGGGCATGCTGTTTTTCAGCTTTCCACCTAGCTTCCTAAAATCTCTCTTCAGGACCTCCTCACCTTGTCTACCTATCTCATTGGTGTCTACCGAGACTTCTGGCTGCTCGCACTCGCCCTTGAGAGTGTCAGGGACCCGATATAAGATATCCCTGACCTTAGCACCAGGGAGGCAACATACAGTCCAGGCATCTCTATCGTGCCCACAGAAACTCGTCCTCATTCCTCTGACTATTAGTCTCCTATCAGCACTGCAGTTCTCCTCAGCGCTCTGCTTTTCTGAGCCACAGCACCAGACTTAGTGGCAAAACCTGGACACCTGGCTTCCTCCAGGTAGGTTGTTCCCCTCAGCAGTATCTAAAGTTATATACTTATTATTGAAGGGAACAGCCTCAGGTGTACTCTGCCCTGGCTGTGCATTTCCTCTCTTACTCCTGACAGTCACCCAGTTACCTGTCTCCTTCAACCTAGGGGTGACTACCTCCCTGTAGCTCCTGTCTATCACCTCCTCATTCTCCCGTATGGGTTGAATATCCTTAATACATTCTCTCAGGAGCTGCAGCTGAATGCACCTGGGGTAGATTTGTTTATCCTACATCCTACACGCAGTACAATACACTGCAGCTAAAGCCATTCTCACTACACTACTATGCCCTGAGAGATGAGGAATGAACAAGTGAGAACAAAAAGAGAGCAGCTGATAATCCAGAAAACATCTGGAAAGTTAGACCTATGCAAATTTCTGGAACGAAGAGGCCACTGCGCAGATCATAGAATGCTGCATGAAGCTGCAGGCTCAAACAGCTCCACCATGGGGAGCACGGGGAGCTCCATCCCTCCCCAGGCATCGAGGGCATCATCAAAAGGCGATAGCTCAAAATGGCCGAATCCGTAATCACGGACCCCCTTCACTCAGAACATGTCCTCTTCTCATTGCTACCATCAAGGATGAGGTACAAGAGCCTGAAGAAACAGTTTCAATATTTCAGAAACAGCTTTTTCCCTCTGCTATCAGATCTCTAAATAGACAATGAACCCATGACCACTACATCACTGTGTTTTGCTCTCTTTTTGACACTACTTACTTAATTAAAACCATATATTTTTATTGTAACTTATAGTTTTTTTCTTATTATTATGTATTGCAATGTATTGCTACCACAAAACAAATTTCAGGACATATGCTAGAGAAGTTAAACCTGATTTGGATTCTGTTACAAATAATTAGCAAAATAGATACAATATCTAAATTGTCTCCATGTCATAACAGAATGAATACCAGCTACCATGGTCATATCAATAATGCACTTCCTCCTCTGCTTACTGCCATAACTTATTAGCATGTCATATCTGACATTATTCACAATTTTCCATTGACAATAATTTAATTGTTAGTGCATTTTGCAAGACGGTAATCTATTTACTGTCAAAATGACACTAATTATATTCTTTCGCTCTTGTTCTTGTATCTTAAAAATAATTATGCTATGACTCATTTCTTTTGTTTTAGTTCTAGCTTTGTTTCTTAGCTGAAGTAACAATCAAGATAACCTGCTTTTGTGCTTGGAGAAATTATTGATTGATTAATTTTTTGAAAAGCTACGCTTTTGCCAATCTGAGTGAAGAACAGATAAGACACTAAGGCAAAGGAGCAGAATTAGGCTATTTGGCACATCGTTATTCCATCATGGTTTATTTATTATCCTTCTCAACCCCATTCTCCTGCTTTTCCCTGTAACCTTTGACACTCTGACTAAGCAAGAACCTATCAACCTCCATCCTTGGAAAACCCCAAGGCATTCTTCAATTATGTGAAGGAAAAAAGGATGACAGGAGTGAAGGTAGGACCGATTAGAGATAAAGGTGAGAAGATGTGCCTGGAGGCTGTGGAAGTGAGCGAGGTCCTCAATGAATACTTCTCTTCGGTATTCACCAATGACAGGGAACTTGATGATGGTGAGGACAATATGAGTGAGGTTGATGTTCTGGAGCATGCTGATATTAAGGGAGAGGAGGTGTTGGAGTTGTTAAAATACATTAGGACAGATAAGTCCCCGGGGCCTGACGGAATATTCCCCAGGCTGCTCCACGAGGCGAGAGAAGAGATTGCTGAGCCTCTGGCTAGGATCTTTATGTCCTCGTTGTCCACTGGAATGGTACTGGAGGATTGGAGGGAGGCAAATATTGTCCCCTTGTTCAAAAAAGGTAGTAGGGATAGTCCGGGTAATTATAGACCAGTGAGCCTTATGTCTGTGGTGGGAAAGCTGTTGGAAAAGATTCTTAGAGATAGGATCTATAGGCATTTAGAGAACCATGGTCTGATCAGGGACAGTCAGCATGGCTTTGTGAAGGGCAGATCGTGTCTAACAAGCCTGATAGAGTTCTTTGAGGAGGTGACTTGGCATATAGATGAGGGTAGTGCAGTGGATGTGATCTATATGGATTTTAGTAAGGCATTTGACAAGGTTCCACACGGTAGGCTTATTCAGAAAGTTAGAAGGCATGGGATCCAGGGAAGTTTGGCCAGGTGGATTCAGAATTGGCTTGCCTGCAGAAGGTAGAGGGTGGTGGTGGAGGGAGTACATTCAGATTGGAGGATTGTGACTAGTGGTGTCCCACAAGGATCTGCTCTGGGACCTCTACTTTTCGTGATTGTTATTAACGACCTGGATGTGGGGGTAGAAGGGTGGGTTGGCAAGTTTGCAGATGACACAAAGGTTGGTGGTGTTGTAGATAGTGTAGAGGACTGTCAAAGATTGCAGAGAGACATTGATAGGATGCAGAAGTGGCAGATGGAGTTCAACCCGGAGAAGTGTGAGGTGGTACACTTTGGAAGGACAAACTCCAAGGCAGAGTACAAAGTAAATGGCAGAATACTTGGTAGTGTGGAGGAGCAGAGGGATCTCGGGGTACATGTCCACAGATCCCTGAAAGTTGCCTCACAGGTGGATAGGGTAGTTAAGAAAGCTTATGGGGTGTTAGCTTTCAAAAGTCGAGGGACAGAGTTTAAGAGTCGCGATGTAATGATGCAGCTCTATAAAACTCTGGTTAGGCCACACTTGGAATATTGTGTCCATTTCTGGTCACCTCACTATAGGAAGGATGTGGAAGCATTGGAAAGGGTACAGAGGAGATTTACCAGGATGCTGCCTGGTTTAGAAAGTATGCATTATGATCAGAGATTAAGGGAGCTAGGGCTTTACTCTTTGGAGAGAAGGAGGATGAGAGGAGACATGATAGAGGTGTACAAGATAATAAGAGAAATAGATAGAGTGGATAGCCAGCGCCTCTTCCCCAGGGCACCACCGCTCAGTACAATAGGACATGTCTTTAAGGTAAGGGGTGGGAAGTTCAAGGGGGATATTAGAGGAAGGTTTTTTACTCAGAGAGTGGTTGGTGCGTGGAATGCACTGCCTGAGTCAGTGGTGGAGGCAGATACACTAGTGAAGTTTAAGAGACTACTAGACAGGTATATGGAGGAATCTAAGGTGGGGGCTTATATGGGAGGCAGGGTTTGAGGGTCGGCACAATATTGTGGGCCGAAGGGCCTGTACTGTGCTGTACTATTCTATGTTCTACGTTCTATCCTATAATATCAAATGACCTGGCCTCCACATCTGATGTTGTGTATTTAATATTTTAGAAACACTTGTGTAATCTTGTATATATATATTGTTTGATTAAGCACTCTTCTTTATTTAAACAATTAATTACTGGTTATATGTGTATATATATATATATATATATATATATATATATGTGAAATATATACGTCATCACACTACCGCGTGATGCAGACCTGCATTTTGGACTCCTGTGTCTTCGTTTGAATTAGTTTAATGTTTTGAAGTTACAAAGCATAATACCTGTGGCAGTGAATTCCACAGATTCAGCACCCGGTGGGCTAAAGAAATTCCTCCTCCTCTCTGTTCTAAAAAAACGTCCCTGTATTCTGAGGTTGTGCCTGTAGGGAGTGAATAAATGAGTTACCGGAAAATACAGTGTAGGGTTTTGCTGTGGATGGTGCAGAACTGAGATGTAGAGAGTCTAGCAGTTTGTGATAATTAAGGATTCAAAATTCAGAACAATACAAGTCAACATTATAAGCCAAAAATTCATGACATTAATTTCATCTGCCTTTAAACTGACATGGCATTAATTTCATCTGCCTTTAAACTTTTGCTTTTGGCGATGGTTGAAAAGAGCAGAACCTATCCCAATGGAGTTGTCAGCAGTCCAGGAGTAGGCAGGATTGAAAGGCTGCTCCTTTAGGATTTGGTGCATCTTTCTGTTCACTGCCAAGTAAAGCCAGGAGACAGCTAAGCGTGCAGCACACGGAACCTAGGGATTCTTTCTGCATTCGATCCCTTTAATCACAGAGGGATCCCCTGGAATGTTTGGTCAGCTACCCTGGCGATAATGGCTCTCTGAGTAGATGCTGTGCTGTGGATATGAAGCAGATCCAACAATGGGGCTCAACACCCTTCAGAAGTCATGATTGTTCCTGGACTGAGCTGATCATTTCAGAAAGGAAGGATTCTAATCAAAATTGTTTCAAGCTGTCCAGCCTTATGGCTTACAGTCTTTTGAAATCAGTGTAAGATTTGGAGAAGCCTTTGAAGTTGACACACAGGCAAGTTGTTCTCCATCTTCTTTTTGGCAACATAAAGGCACACAGTATACTGATACAAAAACTTACAATTATATGCTATTATTAATGCAGATTGAAATCCTCAGGCTCCTGAGCAGGAGTACAGGAAACATCCAAATGCAAACGTAGAGGAGTAATGTATTGAGAAGTGATCAAAAATTGGCATGTCAGCTTTTTTGAGCTACAGTCCTAAACTGTGGACCTCAGTACGAGATGCAGTCTCACTTGACACTTTTAAGCATCAGCTCAAAACTGATTTATTTAACCTTGCTTTTAACCAACATCATTTTGTCTTTTATTTTCATACTTGCTCTTTATCCCATTATGAAGCCCTTTGAACTACAATGTCTGTATGAAAAGTGCTCAATAATTAAGTTATTATTATTTGTAATACTTTTGCAGCTCAATCTGTTAAAACCCAAGGTACATGCATAGTGATCTGAGGTCCACTGAGGTAATTCTGTGACTGAATACCATGGATTAATGGAGGTTAATCTTATCATGGACTCACTTTCAAGGACTCTTCATCTCAGGTTATTGATTCTTATTGCTTATTTTGTTTTTTTTCTTTGCTCAAGCTAGTAAAACCTGAGGTGCAAGGATAGCCAAACACACTCTTTTCTCAATTGCTAGGCACTTTTAGTCTGTCCTATAGTGTTTAGTATTGTGGTTTTCTGTAGATTCATATAAATATTGCTGTGTAGACTGAATTGTTTAACGCTATTGTGTAGTGACTTTGGGATGATACCAGTTGTAGATATTACAACTGGGACAATGTGTACCCTGTTCATATTCCATAGTCTTTCAATTTCCACTGTTAATTCAGCATGTTTCTGGTGTTTTTCACAAACTGATTTCTGTAAGTTATGTGCGTTTGGAATGGCTGCATCTATTAGGTAGGATGTTCTTGCTTGTTTATCCTGTAATATTGTATCTAGCCAGTTATTAATGAGTTGTTCTGTCTGTAATAACGGATTGGTTGTAATATAATTTGTGTTTCCTTAAGGTTGTTATGGTCGGGGGAGGTGGGAGGGGAAATAAGATCCCACGACCTACTAAATGCTCCTAGTGATGTGTATCTCAAATAGATTCTGACAACCAAGTCCAGATCCTGTACTTCATGTGTGACCTAGTTACTAAGCTCGGCGAAACCATTTCCACTGACAGGCGAAGGGGAAAAGGTGGGTTACTGATGCCTTAAAACCAGTTGCTTCAGGCAGATGAGGCTCACCAGCAGTGGTTGGCAGCTTATCTAGGAGAAGGAAAACTCTGGTCTAAAACCTCTGCTGCCTTGTGGGAAAGGCTTTGGGAGTAAACCTTAAGGAAAAAATCCAGAGCTGGAGTCCCAAAGGCAGTCCTACATTGAGTTCAACACTGACTGGCAACTCTTGTGACGCTGCTGGTACCAAACTGTCTTGGTTTCTGCTGTTCCATTGAGTTCAAAGGATAGAGAAAAAGCTGACAGGCAGGAGGTAGTGAATGGGAATAAAAGGGGCCTTTTCTGGTTGGCTGTTGCTGACTAGTGGTGTTCCTCGGGTCAGTATTGAGACCACTACTTTTCACACTGTTTGTCAATGATTTAGATAATGGAATTGATGGCTTTGTAGCAAAGTTTGCAGATGATACAAAGATAGGTGGAGGGGTAGATCATGCTGAGGAAGCAAAGTGATTACCTTAGAACTTATTAAATTGGAAGAATGGGCAAAGAAGTGGCAAATGAAATACAGTTTTGGGAAATGTATGATATTGCAATTTGGCAAAAGGAACAAAAGTGCAGATTACTATCTAAATGGGGAGAAAATTCTAACATCTAGAGGTGCAGAGGGACTTTGGAGTCTTCGTGCAAGACTCTCAAGGTTAATTTACTGGTGGAGTCTGTGGTAAAGAATGCAATGTTGGCATTTATTTCAAAAGCAATAGAATATAAAAGCAAGGATAAAAGGCTGAGGCTTTATAACACACTAGACAGGCTGTACTTGGAGTATTGCCAACAGTTTTGGGCCCCATGTCTCAGAAAGGATGTGTTCATCGGAGAGAGTCCAGGGGATGTTCATGAGGATGATTCTGGGAATGAAGGGGTTATCATATGAGGAGTGTTTGGCAGCTTTGGGCCTGTACTCACTGAAATTTAGAAGAATACAAGGTGGGGATCCCATTGAAACCTACCAAATGTTGAAAGAACTAGATAAGGTGAATGTGAAGAGGATGTTTCCTATAGTGGGGGTATCCATAACTAGACAGCATAGCCTCAAAATTGGGGGACAAACCTTTAGAACAGGGGTAAGGAGGATCTTTTTTAGCCAGAGTGGTGAATCTGTGGAATGCTCTGCCGCAGACTGCGGTGGAGGCCAAAACCATGGGTATACTCAAAGCGCAAATGGATAGTTTCCTAATTGGTCAGGGCATCATAGGATATGGCAAGAAGGCAGATGTATGGGGTTGAGTGGGATCTGGGATCAGCCGTGATGGAATGACAGAACAGACTGGATGGGCTGAATAGCCTAATTCTGCTTCCTTTGTCTTTGGGTCTTAGGGTCTTCATCAGATGTGTGAAGAGGGGGAGCTTGCTTCATTGGCAACAGCTTGCTCTCCATATCATACTGCCCAGGCTTGCATGTCTAGACAACTAGGATCAGGTATCCATGGTGGACCCTGACTTATGGAGGCCCACAAATATAATTTCTAGGACTCTGACTCTAAAACTGGATCAGACTTGTATTTATAGTAAGACATTTATGAATTTGTATTTTAAAGCAAGATTTTGCTGAATGATGTTTGCCACTTGATTGTGCCTGTGTAAGAACTCAGATTGAGTTAAATTGCTGCAGGATCCTGTAATCTGTTGGATTGCTTCTGGGTTGGTACCTCTCTGTCTCTGGGAAGAGGTCTCCAACTGTGAGCCAGACATTTTGATGCTTCCTTGTCGATATCTAGTCTGCTCAAATGGTGGGGATGTCTTCCTTGGGGGGTCGGGGGGTCATGTTCTCCCATTGATTAATTTTTTCTCCCATAGTGATAATTTCTGAATTTTTTGGAGTTGTGCTTTCCTTTCAGTTTTGTGGTGTGTTGTTATTATTAGTATCAATTACACAAATCGATATTAAGTGTCCCAATGAGGGACTGATTGGAGGAGTTGGATATACTGAGGTTTCTTCACTGAATCATGGCAACAGAAAACCATTCCATTATAGAAGGCTATTTGGCCAATAAAGTTTATACCAACTTTGAGCACACCACATGGTCAGTCTCATTCCCTTGCACTTTCACCTGGGCATAAATCCAAGTTCCTTCTAAAATCTTGGATTGGCTCTGTTTCCGCCACGCGTACACACAGTCAATTCCAGATTATAACTGCATCAGAAGTTGTGCCGCAGCAAGGAGGTGGACTGTTTACAGCCAATATTGACACGTCATTGTGGAATACACATCACATCTCGGCCTTGAGCATATTATCACTGTCCATGACAGTGTGTGGCCACAGATTACTCTCATCCTAACAACTCCTGAATCAGTAAGCATTTTTGAGGTAAGCAATGTGACACTTGCTAATAAGGTCTCTGCAGTTATTTTCCACCAATCAGTGTCATGGCCTTCTGCTCAATTTCACTCTCCCCAGTACTGAACTGGTTCCACAAACTGTGGACTCACTTTCAAGGACACTGCGTGCTTGCTTGCTTATTTATCTGTTTATTTATTTGTTTGTTTATTTATTTATTTTCTCTATTTTGTATTTGCTCAGTTTGCTCTCTTTGGCACATTACTTGTTTGTCTGACCTTGTTGTGTGCAGTTTTTCACTGATTTTGCTGTGTTTCTCTGTATTTACTGTGAATCCCTTGCCTTGCCTTGCTCCCTTAACTCCTGGTGGAGTCGTTGGGGCACCGTCTTGACAAGCTTTGCACCAGTCTGTTCCATCTGTCGCGGTTGTGTGCCAAAGCCTGGGTCACTGCAAATGTTTTTCCTGTCCATTCTTTAATTTTGTCCTTCCATCTTTTCCTCTGTCTATGTCTCCTTCTCTTCCCCTCCACAGTTCCTTGTAGAACGGTCTTTGCAAGGCCACTGGATCTCGTTACGTGGCCGTACCATCTCAGCTTTCTTTTCTTCACCATTGTGAGAAGGTCTTCATGAGGGCCAATGTGGTGCTGGATGGTCTTGCGGACCTGCTCGTTTGTGATGTGGTCCAACTATGGATGCCCAGGATGTTGCGATAGCATCTCATTTCCAATGCCTGTATCTTCCTCTGTAGCTCTGCTGTGAGGGTCCGTGTCTCACATGCGTACAGGAAGATGGAGAATACCAATGCACACAGGAGTCTGATCTTGTACGTCATGGTGATGTTGCTGTCCCTCCATATTGTCTTGAGTTTGGATAGTACAGTCATTGTCTGTGCGGTTCTTGCCAGGACTCCTGGTCTTGATCCTTCATCACTGATGATTGCCCCCAGGTATTTGAACTGCTGCACTGTCTCAAGTTTCTGACCATGGACTGAGATGTCTGTTGTGATGGCACCATTGGCATTTGCCATGAGCTTGGTTTTCTCAGCACTTATTTCCATTCCAAACTTTGTGGAGGCTCGGTCAAGATGGCTGACCAGGTTGGCCAGTTTGTCCTCTTTTCCTGCAAGTCCATCAACGTCATCAGCAAATCTTAGGTTTGTGATGTTCCTGCCTCCGATGCTGACTGTGCCCACATGATCTTCAAGGGCAACACTCATGATTCGTTCCAGGAAGCTGTTGAAGAGAGTGGGGGAGAGGAGGCAGCCCTGATGGACTCCTACTGTGAATGCCCACCCAACAGAAAATGAATCTTGGGGTAGTATATCTGTATATTACTTTGTCAATAAATTTACTTTGAACTAGTCATCTCCACATTTGTTATTGTTTGATTATTTTAGCTTTACAGTTGGATGTCAATCAATTCCTTAGTTGTTCAAGATAAATTTATAGTCATATGCCTATAGGCATCCGTTAGTCTCATGAGACCATGGATTTGCGCCTTGGAAGGTTTCCAGAGCGCAAGCCTGGGCAAGGTTGTATGGAAGACCAGCAGTTGCCCATGTTGCAAGTCTCCCCTCTCCACGCCACTGATGTAGTCTAAGGGAAGGGCATTAGGACCCATACAGTTTGGCACCGGTGTCATCGCAAAGCAATGTGTGGTTAAGTTCCTTGCTCAAGGACACAACACGCTTCCTCAGCCAAGGCTCGAACTAGCAACCTTCAGATCACTAGACGAACACCTTAACCCGTGGCCACGCACCAACATCTGCCTATAAATATATACAAATGAAACAATATTCCTCTGAGCCATGGGGCAGCCACGATAAATGTATATCACACAGCACAGAAAAGTAAATATTACCACAAATATATTAATAAAATATAATCAAAATGCATGTGAAATGCATAACACAGGTAAACAGTAAATAGCTCAGTTTATCAGTGATGAGACCTCGGTGATGGCATGGTATTCATTAGTCTCAGATCCTCGGGGAAGAGGCTGTTACCCTGCCTGGCAGTCCTAGTTCTGATGCTCCTGTATCTCCTTCCTGACTGTAGTGGTTCAAAGAGATTGTGGGATGGGTGCTGGGAATCCTCAATGCTTTGGCCCCTTTGTCTGCGGCGATCCCTGTAAATGTCGCAACTGGGGTGAGGGAGACACCATGACCCGCTTAATGGTTTTTACTATCCTCTGCAGAGTGTTTCAGTCTGATGTCCTGCAACTCCTGTACCACACAATGATGTGGCCTGACAGGACTCTGTCGATGGTGCTCCTGTAGAAAGTTGTTCAAACAGGGGCGGGGAGCCTTGCATACCTCAATCTCCTCAGAAAGTGTAGACACTGCTGTGATTTCTTGACTAATGAGGTATTGTGGTCCATGTTAAATCATCCATTATGTACAAACCAAGGAACTTTGTGCTCTTCACTCTCTCCACAGCAGAACCATTGATGGCAATGGAGAGTGGCCAATCTGCATCTTCCTGAAGTCCACAGTCATCTCTATTGGCATCAAGGAGCTTTGCGTTCTTCACTCTTGGAGATTTCACTATCACTCTTGAGATGGCAGATGCAAGAGAAGATGAATGTTATTTGTTTTATAGTATTTATTTCCTCTGCGCAGGAGGTTGTCTGACTATTTTCAACATGTCTTTTCAATGATGCTATCCACTTCAGAATTCAAAGAGAATACCAATTGAATTGTCATATCAAATGGCAGTATCTTTTTCTTCTTTGTTTTCGCTGAGGTAACACAAGATGCACAGCACAGAATCAATTTTTTTCACCCACTATTAGAACATCAAGAGGAGCAATTTTAGCCAATCTATTTGACTATAAAGAGTAATAAATCACTTAATTCAATACACTTTAATGAAAAGCCACAGGAAACAGAGTGAAAAGGAGATACTATAGTAAGGTCTCAGATTTAAGCACACTGGTTTGTAGGTTAGAATCCTGAGAACTGTAAACATAAAATTTGTTTTCATGTGAATCATAATATGCAATATATGATATATTTTAGGAATAAATAACTTTGTGAATGCAAGCAGCAATATAATCATCTTTTTGGGCGGCATTTGTTCTTGTGTTAAAGGAATTAAATGTAAAGGTGGTTTTTAAGCCTCCGAAATGAGAAATCCAAGTAACACATACAAACTGCTGGAGGAACTCAGCAGGCCAGGTGGTATCTATGAAAAAGAGTACAATCGATGTTTCAGGCAGAGACCCTTTGGCAGGACTGGAGAGAAAAAGGTGAGAAGAAGATATAAAAACTGGGGGAGAGAGAGAGAAACACAAGGTGATAGGTGAAATTGGGAGGGCCAGGGATGAAGTAAAGAGCTTGGAAGTTGATTGGTGAAAGAGATACAGGGCTGGAGAGGAGGAGTCTGATAGGAGAGAACAGAAGGCCATGGAAGCAAGAAAAGGGGGAAGGGTACCAGAGGGAAGCGGTGGCAAGCAAGGAGATAAGATGAGAGAGGGAAAAGGGCATGGAGAATGGTGAAGGGGATGGGGGTATTACCGGAAGTTCCAGAATTTAGAAGAACGAGGGGTGACCTCATTGAAAGCTTTGGAATGGTGAAAGGCCATGATTTAGTGGATATGGAGAGGATGTTTCCTATGGTGGAGAGTCTAAGATCAGAGGACACAGCCTCAGAATAGGGAGGTGTCCTTTCAGAACAGAGATGATGAAGAGTTTCTTTAGCCAGAGAGTGGTGAATCAGTGGATTCTTGATTGGTCAGGGCATGAAGGATATGAGTGAAGGCAATAGATTGGGGCTGAGAGGAATATTGCGTCAGTCATGATGAAATGGTGGAACAGAGTTGATGGGCCATTTGGCCTAATTCTGCTCCTATAACTTCTGGACTTATGTACAGTGATGTGGGGGAATTTGAGGTCAGTTTAAGTCTCCCCTCCACTTTTGAGGGCAAGGAAGGCAGATGCAGACGATGGACATCTGTGGTCAGATGTTGGATGTAGGGCCAGGAGAGAGTGGATGAGACCCCACCTCTATCCAGTTAATGAATTGCTGGTGGTTTTTGGTGACTCTGTATGAGTTCCAATGATCCCTTGGTATGCAGATCTGTGAGACTAGTGTTTGAGGCCTAGTGTTTGGTGATCAGTGGGTCCTGGGATTGATGCCATGGATTGTGGCCCAGGGTGGATTGGAAGTCTTGAGGTGAGGGCCTGTTGTCCTGAGCCAAGTCTGTGACTCACTGCTAGTCTACTGGGGAAGTCAAAGATTGTAGGTGGCCATGTCTGCTGGAGGCCGGAGACAGCATACCTGTTCTAGTGTCGGAACTGTGCGTGTGTGTGTGTGTGTGCGCGTGTGCGCGCGTGCGTGTGTGTGCGTCATGCAAGAAGAAAGGACCATTTGGTGGTGCTCTGCCTGCCTTCTGCTGCTGATGCCTCTGATGTTTTTATTTTCATGTTTGCACTTTATCCCATTGTAAAGTACTTTGAACTATATCGTCTGCATGAAAGGTGCTTAAAAATAGCGTTACAATTAACATTGTATTTTTTTTCTCAGCTCAAGCTGGTAAAACCTGAGGTACAGGGTATAGCCAAGCACACTCATTTCTCAATTGCTAGGAACTTTCAGATTATTCTAGTGGTGTTTAGAATTGTGGCTTTCTGAATTTTGAATTGAATTGAATTTTAATTTGAATTGACTTTATTTCTTACATCCTTCACACACATGAGGAGTAAAATTATTTATGTTACATCTCTGTCTAAATGTGCAATGTGCATTTGTGCATATAGGAATTTGTAATATATAGTATGTACAACAGGACAGTCAATGTAGCATAGAAATACAATTGTATCAGTGTAAATTAATCAGTCTGACAGCCTGGTGGAAGAAGCTGTCCCAGAGCCTGTTGGTCCTGGCTTTTATGCTGCGGGACAGTCTCCCAGATCGTAGCAGCTGGAATAGATTATGGTCGGGGTGACCCAGGTCCCCAGTGATCCTTCGGGCCCTTTTTACACACCAGTCTCTGTAACTGTCCTGAATAGTGGAAAGTTTATATCTACAGATGCGCTGGGCTGTCCGCACCACTCTCTGCAGAGCCCTGTGATTGAGGGAGGTACAGTTTCTATACCAGGCAGTGATGCAGCCAGTCAGGAAACCCTCAATTGTACCCCTGCAAAAAATTCTTAGGATTTTGGGGCTAATGCCAAACTTCTTCAATTGTCTGAGGTGAAAGAGGCACTGTTGTGCCTTTTTCACCACACAGCCGGTATCTACAGATCACGTGAGATGCTGAGGAACCTAAAGCTGTTCGCTCTCAACCCCAGATCCATTGATGTCTCCATTCCACTTGTAGTCCACAACCAGATCCTTGGATTTTTGCAAAATTGAGGGAGAGATTGTTTTCTTAACACCACTGTGTCAGGGTGATGACTTCTCTGTAGGCTGCTTTGTTATTATTTGAGATTAGGTTAATCAATGTAGTGTCATCAGCAAGTTTAATTAGCAGATTGGAGCTGTTGGTGGCAACACAGTCATGGGTATAGAGAGAGTAAGGGAGGGGTCTTAGGACACAGCCCCGAGGGGCTCCTGTGTTGAACGTCAGAGGGGCAGAGGTGAGGGACCCACTCTTACCACTTGCTGGCGATCTGACAGGAAGTCCTGAAGGTTTATGTAAATATTGCTCTGTAGGCCTAATTGTTTAATGCTATTGTGTAGTGACTTCCGGATGCTATTAGTTGTAGATATTACTATTGGGACAATGTATAACCTGTTTGTCTGCCACAGTCTTTCAATTTCCTCTTTTAATTCTGCATACTTCTGGTGTTTTTCACTTATTGACTTTTGTATGTTATGTGTGTTTTTAATGGTTATATCAATTAAGTAAGTTGTTCTTGATTTTTTATCCTGTAATCTTATACCCGGCCAGTTATTATGGACTGTCCTATCTGTAATAATGGATCAGTTGTAATATAATTTGTTGGACTCCCACTCTAAAACTGGATCAGGTTTGTATTTATAGTAAGGCATGGGTTATGAGTTTATGAGTTTGTATTTTAAAGCAAGATTTTGGTGAATGATGTTTTTCACTTGGTTATGCCTATGTAAGAAATAAGATTGAGTTAAACTGCTGCAGGATCCTGTAATGTGTTGGATTGTTTCTGGATTCTCTTGGCATTTTCTGCATTTATTGTCTTGAATTTGTTGGTCTTTTATTATGCATTTTTGATTTTTTTTGTCTTTCACCTGGTCCTGTAATGTCACAAGGAATCCTTCTGTTTCTTGGAAGAGGTCTCCAACTTTAAGCCAGATGTTCAATGCTTCCTTGTCGACATCTAGTTTGCTCAGATCATGGGGATGTCTTCCATGCAGGATCATGCTCTTTTATTGGTTAACTTTTTCTTCTGTAGTGATAATGTCTTCATTTTACTATGTTGTACTTTCATTTAAGTTAATGAGTTAAGTCAAGACAAATCAAATCAGAATGGCACATGCTCGCTTGGAGTTCTGAATCCTGTTTTCATTGATGAAAATATATCCTTAGAAGTTTTATCTGACTGTTGTTTAAATAATTTATGTATATTATTATTCTTCCCCATTCTGTCCTCGGTAGTGTCAATCAAACTGCATTCAAGTGTACATTGTGTTTTCTATAATTTGTCCTTCCAATTCTTATTTTTCCTTGTAAAATTTCCAGATCGGTTTCAGACCAAGATATCATGCCAAAAGAATATGTTAATAAAGGTATAGTAAAAGTGTTTATTGCCTTTGTTATATTTTTACTACTGGGCTCTGTTAGGTGGTTTTTTTTAAGCCTTGAGATAAATTCTGTTGGAAGTTTTCCCTTTATTACACTATGATCTATTTTCTTTGCTTGTTTATATCCATATCCATCCATTGGTTGTATCGTATCCTGCTGCTCTGTTTTGCTATTCTATTAGTCTCTGTTACACCTTTCTTTATGTTTAATGTTCTGCAATTATCTAGGCCAAAATTCATGTTTCTATCTTCCAAAAATAGTTCTACAATTTGAATTAATTGCTTTAGTTTTACTGATGAAGGAGGATATAATTTCATATCATCCATGTATATGGAAGGTATGTTAAGGTATAATCCATTTAGTTGTTGCTGATTTGATACCTTATTTTCACCCAGTTCAGTAAGTTAGAGAGCGGGTTTGAAGTTAGACATAACCATAGTGGGTTTAAAGAATCACTCTGGAAAATGCCTCATTTTATTTTGATAACTATGGTGTTCTTTTTTGGTTGATAATAGATGGGTGATTATGATAAGCCAATGTTTCATCAGATGTTATAGGAATTTCACAGTATTGTGTGTAGTTTATATATATATATATAAAGAGCTTTTATTAACCAAGAGTATGGGACAGGATCAAATGCTTTTTGATAGTCAATATAACATCATGAAATATTTCTGCTTTTCCGCCAGGCTTGATTTAGAATTACGGGCTCTATTATCAGTTGTTCTTTACATCCTTTCATACCCTTACAGCATCCTTTCTGCTTTTCTATAAGTACATTGTGGTTATCTAAGTGAGTGGTGATGCATGATGCTACAATTACCTATGTATATAGTATTGAACATGTAATAGAATGATATTTTTATGGATCATTTGTGATTTCTCCTTTAGGTAACAGGTAGATTTTACATTCTGTCAAAAATTCAGGCACTTTTTCAGGATTTTTAAGAAAATCGTTGATAAATGTGGAGAAAGGTAAGTACTTTTTATACCAATAATTATGAATATTATCCCTTCCAGTACTTCTCCAGTTGTGGGTATTTTTAGAACTGCTTTCAGCAAATCTATTGTAACTTCAGGTTGCACTTCTTCAATTGTATGAGTCTGTTCTTTTCCCTTCCTAATCTAGTTTGCTTCTTGATTGTGCATCACCCTGTTTGACCAGACATTAGACCAAAAGTTCATTATCTCTGTGTTTGTTGGTAATTCTGTATTGGGGTTGGTGATATTTTGGCAGGTCGAATTTAGTTTCAATAAATCTTTTTCATTGCTCCTAAACTGATAATTCTGTTTTCTTGGTCTGGTGCATTTCATGTAACTATTTAGTCAGTCTTTGTATGCACCAAGCTTTTGTTTCAATGTATCTATAAACTCTACAATGCTTTAGTAGAAACTTGATCTAATCTTGCATGGACCTTATATTTCCTTAGTATTTCTTTAGCTTTTCACTTAACTTTCTTTCCCTAGTTATCCATTTTATACTCCATTAGGCAGTCTATCTTACACTCTAAAAGCTTTAAATTTGTTTTTTTAATCGCTTCTGCCATTTCGGTGTTCTTATTTCATTACTCAGTTTTGGGTTTCTAGTAATGAGTGCCTCTATTTTGGAGCCATTACACTGCACTGCTGTCAGTGCTGTACAGTACGTTATTGTGTGAAGTTCTTCAAATGTTTCAAGTTTTCCTAAACATTGTGGTAATATAATATTGTTTGCTGTAGTTGTTATTTCTCTGCAGAAAAGACTGCTTGTTTATCCTCTGTAGGCTCTTCATGACTCAAAGTTCAAGATTATTTGTCATGTGTACATCAAAACATACATGAAATGTGTTTTTTGTGTTAACAACTAACACATCCAAGGGTGTGCTGGGGGCAGCCCTCAAGTGTTGCCACAGATTCTGGGACCAAAATATCATGCCCAAAATTCTCAGCAGAACTGAACAGAACACAAAAAAAACACACAAACAGAAAGCAGCAGAACACCAGCAGCAAAAACAAGCCCTATTCCAGAAGAAGAGTCTCAGGCCAGATCGTCGACTGTTCATGCATTTCCATGACCTGCCGAGTTCTTCCAGAATTTTTTAAACGTAATAGAGAGGTAGGGTCTCGCAGAGCAGCCAACATTGGAGTGCGGGCTAGATTCAGAGTGGGAACTTAGAGTCTTTCACTCAGGAGACTTCAATGAGAAGTGGTTGAGGCCAAAGAAACAGGTAAGAAGGGTTTTTCTTTCACTATTGCTAATTTGGTCTTGGTTGCCTATTGCACAGTGCAGGCAGGATGGCAGATATGGCAGGAGAGTACTCCTCCTGTAGGATGTGGAAATTCATGGAACCTGATGGTCTCCCTGATGACGACACCTGCAGGAAGTGCAGCCAACTCCAGCTCATGAAAGACAGCATTAAGGAGCTGGAGTTGGATTAACTGAGGATCATCCAGAAGGCAGAGGGAGATAGATACAACTTTTGAGCATGTGGTTACACCCAGAGTGCAGAATTCAGGGAGTAGGTGGGTGAACCCCGAGTGAGGTAAAGGGAGAAAGAAGTCAGTACAGGGTCCTACTGTGGCCATTCCCCTCAGCAACAGGTAATACCCTTTTGGATACTGTTGAGGGGGATGACCTATCTGGGCAAGGCAACAGCAGCCTGACCAATAGCACTGTGGTCGGCTCTGAGCCTCAGAAGGGTAGGGTGAAGTCAGGCGAAGCAATAGTCAGAGGTGACTCAATAGTTAGGGGGACAGATAGGAGTTTCTGCAGCCGCAAAAGAAACACCAGGATAGTGTGTTGCCTCCCAGCTGCTAAGGCCCAAGACGTCTCTGAGAGGTTGCATAATACTCTCGAAGGGGAGAGTCAGCAGCCAGAGGTCGCGGTACATGTTGGTACCGATGACAAAGGCAGGCGAGGGGTCGATGTCCTGCACAGTCGGTTTAGAGAGTTGGGAAGGAGGCTGAAGAGCAGGACATCCAAGGTGGTAATCTCTAGATTACTCCTGGTGCAACAAGCGAGTGAAGATTAGAACAGGAAGATGGTGCAGATGAATGAGTGGCTGAGGAGATGGTGCAGGGGGCAGGGTTATAAGTTCTTGGATCATGGGAACCTTTTCTGGGGAAGAGGTGACCTGTACAAGTGGGACAGGTTGCACCTGAGTTGAAAGGAAACAACACCCTAGGAGGGAGGTTTGCTAATGCTTTTGGGGAGGACTTAAACTAGATTCATAGGGGTAAGAGAACCGAAGTGAAGAGGCAGAGGATGGGGCATGTTGGTGCACAAGTAGAGACAGCTTGTAGGGAGATTGTGAGGAAGGATAGGCAGATGATAGATCAAAGATGCACTCAGCCAGATGATTTGAGATGTCACTATTTTAATGCAAGGAGTATCACAAACAAGGCGAATGAACTTCGAGTGTGGATCAAAGCATGGAACTATGATGTTGTGGCCATTATAGAAACCCGGATGTCTCAGGGACAAGAATGACTGCTGAGTGTGCCGGGCTTTCGATCTTTTAAAAAAGACAGGGAGGGAGGCAAAAGAGGTGGGGGTGTGGCATTGCTAATCAGGGATAGTATCACGGCTGCAGAAAGGGACGAAATCATAGAGGGATTGTCTACTGAGTCAGTGTTGGTGCAAGTCAGAAACAGGAAGGAGGCAATAATTCTACTGAGTGTTTTTTATAGACCTGCCAATAGTAACAGAGACATTGAGGAGCAGATAGGGAGGCAGATTCTGGAATGGTGCAATAATAATAGGTTTGTTATGCTGGGTGATTTTAACTTTCCTAATATTGACTGGCATATCTTTAGAGCAAGGGGTTTGGATGGGGTGGAGTTTGTTAGGTGTGCACAAGAAGGTTTCCTGATGCAATATGTAGATAAGCCAACTAGAGGAGAGAGTGTACTTGATCTGGTATTGGGAAATAAACCTAGTCAGGTGTCAGATTTCTTGATGGGAAAGCATTTTGGAAGTAGTGATCACAACTCTATCTCCTTTACCATAGTGCTGGAGAGGGATAGGAGCAGACAATTTGGGAAAACATTTAATTGGGGTAAGGGGAAATATGAAGCTATCAGGCAGGAACTTGGGAACATAAATTGGGAGCAAATGTTCTCAGGGAAAGGCACGGCAGAAATGTAGCAGATGTTCAGGGAACACTTGCATGGCGTTCTGCATAGGTATGTTCCATTGAGGCAGGGAAGGGATGGTAGGGTAAAAGGCCACGGTGTACAAATGATGTAGAAAATCTAGTTAAGAAGAAAAGAAAACCTTATGAAAGATTCTAGAAACTATGTACTGTTCGAGCTGTGGGAAATTACAACATTGCCAGGTAGGAGCTGAAGGATGAAATTAGGAGAGACAGAAGGGGCCATGAGAAGGACTTAGTGAGCAGGAGTAAGGAAAACCCCAAGCCGTTCTACAAGTATGTGAAGAGCAAGAGGATGAGCTGTGTGTGAGTAGGACCAATCAGGTGCAGTAATGGAAACATGTGCATGGAGCCGGAGGATGTGACAGAGGTACTCAATGAATACTTTGCTTCAGTATTCACTGGAGAAAAAGGGCTTTGGCTATTGTCAAGAATAACTTACAGTGTACTGAAACACTTGAGCATATAGACCTTAAGAAAGAAGATGTGCTGGAACTTTTGAAAAGCATTAAGTTAGTTAAGTCACCGGGACCGGATGGGATATACCCCAGGCTACTGCGGGAAGTGAGGGAGGAGATTGCTGAGCCTCTGCTGATGACCTTTGCATCATTAATAGGGATGGGAGAAGTACTAGAAGATTGGAGGGTTGCAAATGTTGTTCCCTTATTCAAGAGAGGGATTAGAGATAATCCAAGAAATTATAGTCCAGTGAGTTCTACTTCACTGGTGGGCAAGTTGCTGGAGAAGATTCTAAGAGGCAGAATTTATGACCATATAGAGAGACATAATCTGATTAGGGACAGTCAGCAGGGCTTTGTCAAGGGCCTTACAAACCTGATTGAATTCTTTGAGGATGTAACAAAACACATTGATAAACATGTAGTGTATATGGATTTCAGCAAGGCATTTGATGCATTTCTCCATTCAAGGCTTATTCAGAAAGTAAGGAGGCATGGGATCCAAGGAGACCTTGCTTTGTGGATCCAGAAATTGGCTTGCTCACAGAAAGCAAGGGTGGTTGTAAATGAATTATATTCTACATGGAGATCGGTGACCAGTGGTGTTCCACAGGGATCTGTTCTGGGACCCCTCCTCTTTGTGAATTCTCTAAATGACCTGGATGGGGAAGTAGGAGGGTGGGTTAGTAAGTTTGCTTATGACACAAAAGTTGGGGGTGTTGTGCATAGTCTGGAGGATTGTTAGAGTTTACAGTGGGACATTGGTAAGATGCAGAACTGAGCTGACAGTGGCAGATAGAGTTCAACCCAAATAAGTGTGAAGTGATTCATTGTGGTAAGTCAAATTTGAAGACAGAATATAATATTAATGGTAAAAAACTTGGTATTGTGGAGGATCTGAGAGATCTCGGGGTCCGAGTCCATAGGACACTTAAATCTGCTGCGGAGGTTGAGTGCTGTTGAGAAGGCATATGGTGTATTGGCCTTCATCATCCATGGGACTGAGTTCAAGAGCCGTGAGATAATGTTACAGCTGTCTAAATCCTTGGTCAGACCTCACTTGGAATACTATATTCAGATCTGGTCACCTCACTACAGGAAGGATGTAAATACTATAGAGAAAGTACAGAGGAGATTTACAAGGATGTTGCCTGAATTGGAGCATGTGCCTTATGAGAATAGGTTGAGTGAACTTGGCCTTTTAGGATGAGAGGTGACCTGACAGAGGTGTATAAAGTGATGAGAGACATTGATCGTGTGGATAGACAGAGGCTTTTTCCCAAGGCTGAAGTGGCTAACATGAGGGGCATAGTTTTAAGGTGCTTGGAAATAGGTGCAAGGGGGAAGTCAGAGGATAGTTTTTCACACAGAGAGTGGTGGGTGTTGGAATGCACTGCTAGTGACGGATACAATAGGATCCTTTAAAAGAGTTCTAGATTGGTACATGGAGCTTAGAAAAATAGAGGTCTACGCGGTTGGGAAATTCTAGGCAGCTTCTAGAGTAGGTTACATAGTTAGCACAATATTCTGGGCTGAAGGATCTGTAATGTGCTGCAGTTTTCTATGTTCTAAAGGTAAAAAAGTTATTAGTTAAAGAGAAAGTTAAATAAATAGGTTTTTAGCTGTCATTATCCATCCCTTATAGTTTTAGGTATTGAGTTCCACAGTTTAGGGCATCGTTTAAAAGTAGCTGACCTACCAATTACGTTTTGAGGGAGATTGATTAAATTTAAGTTATATTATTATTATTACTATTATTATTATTATTATTGCTTTTTTTTTCAGTTCAACCTGATAAAACCTGGCGGAGGAAGACCTGAGCGCTCAAGCAGGATTATAAAATGAGAACAATTCTATGATGTACTATAGTCCTACACTACTGAGAGCTTTAAAAACAAGTAATATAACTTTAAAATCAATTCGAAAGGATACAGGAAGCCACTGCAGAGTATCTAGGAAACGATATGTTCCCTCATCTAGATTCAGCGTTCTGAATAAGTTGAAGTTGTTCATTAGATTGCATTGGATCTATATAGCATTGTGTTAACTGCTAGCTAGTATGCTGCCTGAGCCAATATATGACAGTTCTATATTTGGATTTTTATGCTAATGACTTCCTCCTCATATGTTACAATTAACATTTGGATAGATCACTCTCGTGATGAATAAGACTAGAAACCACATCTTTATTAAATTATCTTGCCTGTAGCATTTTACTCTCTTGGATGTTTAATGGAAGCAGTTGGGACTTGATTTCCCATTACTCTTCTGACAATATACCATTCCCTTGGTGCTCCCATTCGGGTGTCAGCCTGGATTACTTACTGAGGTCCCTGCAATGAGACTTAGAGTCACACCATCTTACTCTGAGGGAAGTTGACACTTGAAAAGACAGGAGCAGAATCAGAAACAGGTTTATTATCACTGGCATATGTCATGAAATTTATGTTTTGTGGCAGTTCAAGTTCACGTTTAATTGTCATTCAACCATACACATGAATAAAGGCAAATGAAACATCATTCCTCTGAGGCCAAGGTGCAAAAGACAGTACCAACTGTCACTCACAGTACTCAGCACGTACAGTTATGGCAGAAAAATATGTAGTTAGAACGAAAATAATATTGAGAAAAGTAACAAGACTGCCCATAACTTGGACTGTGTTATTACTTTTCTGAATAATATTTTTGACAATGACAGGAGACCCGTACGGGAAAGTTTTTAAGGTGGAAAAGTCATTGCACTGGGCAGTTCTGCTGTGCCTTTGGAACTGCATATCAGCACGTGGGAGATGGCTTTAACTAGTGCATTCACATTGCAGCCAGAGAGAGCAAGAACAATGTGCGTGGGTAGACAACAGATCAATATGTAGTGCTAAGGAGAGTCATTACTCTGAAAGAAATAGATCCATACATTACACTCCCTCCCTTTAAATTAATGTAATCTAAAACTATATATGTGCAAAACATTCAATTCTCTTTCATAAACCATATTCCAAATAAACATGCTTTCTCAGTAACAGTCCAAAACTAACTTCGCAGTTCTAAAGGTTCAGTCTTTTGGGTAGCACTCTGTTTCTTTCAGGCTAGTACTTTGGGACCTGTGGAGTGGCAACAGATTTGGAAGGTGCTTGTCAATGATAACGTTCTTGTGATGCCTTTAAACCTGTGGAGTAGCATCAAGTTTGTTAGGCGTCTTTTATAACAAGTTCTCGGTTTCTGGTGTCATGTTGCTGCCAGTGACATCATCACTGAGAGGTAAGTCCGGTGACTGTAATGCGTCTGTTCTATTGGATACAATGGATGTAGGTGTGTACTTCAGATGAGCATCAGTATCTGGTCCACATGACGTCTCCATCTTTGATCTCCAACATCCACAATGTACATCAGTGGTCCAGTTCTTGTAGCTATCCTACCAGGTGTCCACTTCTTTTCTTGGTAAACACGCCCTGTCCAGCCTCAAAGCTCCTTGCTGCTTCACTTGGTAACTGGTT
This sequence comes from Mobula birostris, assembly GCF_030028105.1. Classification (NCBI taxonomy): domain Eukaryota; kingdom Metazoa; phylum Chordata; class Chondrichthyes; order Myliobatiformes; family Myliobatidae; genus Mobula; species Mobula birostris. The sequence goes on along the minus strand of NC_092370.1, from coordinate 248,739,122 downwards.
GGACTGTTTACTCTCCTCTTCTCTCCATAGATCTGGTTTCAGGAGGTTGATGCGAGACCTCAGATTTCTGCTCATGAAGATCATTGCAGGTGTTTGATTTGTGATCGTATGAACAGAGTTCTGATACACAAATTGTCCACTTTGTTCAGTAGAGGAATGTCTCCTTGTTCATTGCTTTAATGGATTTCTTGAACACTTGGATAAACTTTTCAGCTAACCCATTCATTGCTGGGTGGTGTGGAGTGGACTTGAAATGTCTGATGCCATTTTTCTTCATGAATAGTCAGAATTTTTCTGATGTGTATTGTGGTCCGTTATCACTCACAATCTGTTTCAGTAAGCCGTTTTTGCCAAAGATAGTCCTCCAGGCAGAGACAGTTTTACTGAAGTGGTTAACGTCATTGGTATAACCTCTGACCACTTTGAATGAGTATCTACAGCAAACAGAAACATAGGGTCCACGAATGCACCAGCAAAGTCAATATGCACCCTTTGCTTTAGTGAAGATGGCACTCCCAAGGTGTGACAGTGCCTGTAGGGTGCATTTTGAAACTTTCGGCATCTCGAACAGCTTTTGGCCAATTCTTCAATCTATTTATCAATTCCCTTCTCAATTAGCATTAAGTAGTTGTGCCAGTCTCTGGTTAGTGCTGCCATTTGGGTTGTAGTTGCCTGTTGATGCCACACTGAGAGCTTTGATTGAGTTCCAGTCTAGTTGGGTTTTTCTCAACCATTCACATCCAAAAAGTGCTGGCCCTCCACTTTTCAACATATAAAGCTCTAACTGCTGTGTCTGGCCTCCACAGGGTACATTAACATTCAGTTTGCCTTTGGGAGACACTTCTTCATCTGTTTAGGTCACTAGTATCACTGAGGTCTCCCCTCTCCCTTACTCTACAGCTGCCCACAAAAGCCTGCGGATGAAAGTGACAAAAACAAGAAGAACCATGCTGGCTCAGACGTCGCCTGGAGTTACAAGACCCGCACCAGTGGTTGGGGAACCAGGACTACCTGGCGAGAAATTGGTTACCAGAACAAACCATAAATAGACGAGCTGGACAACATAGAATTAATGGAATGCTACTTTAACAGCAACCCACATGAAAGAGGAAATATTGACACGTACCCCGTGACGGGTTAAAGGACCAACAGAAATGGAAAACACTTTAGAGTCCAGTACTACTATTAACTAATGGTATTTATTAGTAACTACGCAATACAGTAATATAAATGCAGATAAATCAAACAGATTATCAATGATTATATACAAGTAAGTATGGAAATATATGAAAACCAAGCTTCTTCATGTCTAGCGGTAAATAAATAGTCTTATGATGATGAGTAAAGTTCAGTTCAGTTCGTGGTATCGAGTTGAGTAGTGATGGAGAGAGAGAGAGAAGGAGAGATTTGAGTCTTCAGGTGAGCTGACGCCGTCGATCTTCCCGTTGTCCTCCGAAATCCTTTAGAAGTCACCGACTGTGACCACAACAAAGGGGACCATTCTTCTGTAGTGGAATTATCAACCCAGGTGAGGGTTGGACACATGAATAACTCCCCACCAGTCACACCCTTTTCACACTGCGGGAGCCACTGATCGATTCGCCTGACTGATCCTCCAAAACCCACCTTTTCTGTAGTCACAACAAAGCTCATTCAGTGTCCAGAACCATGTGTCAGTAGGTCTAACAGCTGACCTATTTATCTCACCATACTGAATACCAACTGTCCATCAAATAGCTCCTCCCTTCTCTCCATGTAAGAACTTGGACTGCTAGTGTCCTTGCAAAAGTGTAAACAAACTGTGAGCAGCCTTCGCCTCTCTCTCTCTTTCTTTCTCTCTCTTTTTAACAAGGTGTTTGTGTTCCACAAAATTCACTCTCTCTTTTAAAAGCACAGTTCATAGGGTTAATTCAGGACTCCGTCACAATATCAAGCACATGTGGAAACATCTGGCAAAAATGAAGACCGTCATCCACATTCACGGAAAAACATCTAGCTACCCAGCGATCAAACATTATCAACAGAGGATTGCTATTACAACTTGAATTGGAAGACATAAAGTCATGATCCACCCCAGCAACATCACTGCAGAACTGAGCCAATCGGGAAATACAAATTCAAACCCCACCTCCACAACTGACAGATAGCGCAAAGGAAATAGCATCACCTTTTATATGGGAAGTGAAAGTTCAAACCTCACCTTGGGGCTTATCAATGGCAGCTGCTGTAATCAGAGAGAAGATCAAAGCTAACCTAGCGACTGTCAATCAACAAACTAGATTCCCCTTCCCCAGACTCAGTGATAGCGTTCTATCAGACAGCATGCTAGGAGCAGCCTATGCAGCACTAATCACAATTGCAACCTCCAACATGACTGAGACCTGTAACCTGATATATGCACTGGCAGCAGCAGTCCTAGAAATGCTGGGTTACAAAATGAAATACGGTGGAGAGTACTGTTATAACCACCCCGCCCCCACCCCCGGAGACGATGATCGGAAGCTAGGATGAAAACCACAAAAGTGGAGGTCAATAGACTAACTAAGCTGCAGAAAGGAGGAAAGACCAAAGTCCTATCTCGGCTACTAAGGAAGTACAGAGATAAATCCATAGCCGAAGCACTGGAAACTGCCAAGAAGTGGTTAACAGCTCTGGCTACCAGACCACAGAGGTACACTAAGAACACAAAGGCCAAGCAAATAAATGTACTCTTTTGCAAAGAACCAGGAAAAAGTATTCACACAGTTCTAGAACATCAACACGCCAGTACATGAACCAATCAAAGCAGCAAATGAGGGGTACTGGAAGGATATATGGGAGAAAGAAGTGAAACCCCTTTTTACCAGGCATTTCTAGAACAATGGTTAGTTAGCCCTTCGCTAACAAGCCAATGGACTTAGTTGTGAGAAAACCACCTTCCCAAACTCCATACATCTAGGATCGATATGACTCTGGTTCCACCAGACTGTGAGAGCCAGGATGTTTCAAACACCCACACCCCCGCAATCAGAGAAAGCACTGTGTAAATGCTGCCCACTTGCAATTACCCATTGGCAAGAAATAACAGATTGTACACTGCATACAGTTATAAAGGAAGTATACTTATAAGTTTCATCTTTATCAAACAGTAGGAAAAAGAAAGAAAGAAAATGGCCCATTACAATTAACCCAGTCCAAATATGCACATAAGCTGGAGCTCATTTTGAAGCTGACTTTAACTCACGTGCTGAAGCCACAATCTGTGTGAAAGCACTCATTACCTTCCGAGTGTCGCTGGAAATCCATCTCAAATGAAAGGGCTCCCCCATGGGAATATTGGCCCTTCCTCCTTGAAACCATTCTTCTGCACAAAACACCTTGCGTAACAAGGATGGCATCCTCAGCCTTCTTCCCTCCTGTCTTCTTTCAGCTCTCATCAAAAGCTGATGACCCACACCAGAGTCCAAACTTCTCCACCAAGCATTTTCTATAACCTTTTCCCATTTCCACCATCCTGATTGGCTGACACAATGTTCCTAAGTTGAACATAGTCCCTTATCTTTAGATCAAACCCAAACATGCTTAAAGCAGACAGATTGCTCCAACAAAACTGCTAAACTGAAACCTCTACAGCATAGCAATAAAAATCTTCTCCACAGCATTACATTCTCCCCCACCAAAAAGATACTAGCCTGTCTATGGGTTTCCTGACTCTTTGAGAGCTCCTTATCCCATCTTCGGCTCCTCCAAATTCAACCAGCCCCTGTAGCTCTTCCTGTGTACTAGAGAGTGCTTCCTCCTGTCTATCACTCGTGTCTTTCAGCCACTCAGGTCCCCCCCATTCTGTGACTGAACTTAATTTCCTTCAGTTTAAGCAGATGCTGACAAACATCTTCAGTCTCTGCTTGTTCTTAATATTAAATGTGTCAAATACTGGTTGCAAAAGGATCTATAAAGCAAAGTAACTTGAGAATGTCCATCAAGTATGGCCTTAGCATAAACACCTTCGAATGGATGGATACATCAGAGCTTGGTCCCACTAAACCTTCAGGAATAGTGCTTTGTACTTTAGTATTTTCCTTGATACACTGGTAGGAATGTATCCTCTCTGAAACACCAGTCCATTCCTTTACTGGGTTCCTCTGTAGTTTTACCTCTTTTCTTCACTGTTTGATTAACTGCTGACTTACTTTCCAAAGATTTTCCTGTCCTTCAGAGTCTCTGTTGGAATGTCCATCTTCTCTACAGTTGCAACAGGAAACACTGGTCACCTACCTGGTTGAGGGACCTCACTCAGTAGCAGCCTTCACCTTGGTACGTCTCACCAGTGGGTTTGGCTTCCTATAGGTTTTGTCATGCTTGGTGGCAGCACCAACTGATATAATCCATAATACCTCAGTTCTCATATCTTTCCCCACATCCTGCAAAACCCCCGCTTGTGTGGCATCGGGGATGCTTTAGCAACGGAGGTTACTACCGAGGACTGTACCCTGCTGATGGAGGCAACCCGCTCCTCCATCACGTTTTCCTCCTCTCTAGCTTCTCTGAGTAACTCGGTAAAAGATGGAGGAGAATGCATCTACATTCGAACATGTAGAGCAATCACGTCATGTGACAGCGCACCCTTCACAACTTGCTCCGTCCTCAAGCGATTTCTGTCAGACAGTAAAATGGCCCCTTTGTGGCACCAACAGGGCAGCAGCTTCTCCAGCCTGAAAATGTGGGCAGACGACTTCTCTCCTTCCTCCTGGAATGTGCGCCTAAACTTCATCCTAGACTGGCTGCACATTCCGCAGTGCCAAAAGCATCTTCCAAAGCTTGCAGATAATTAGTTGATGTGACTAATAGATTTTCTGCCTTGAGGAACCTCACTATATCAGCCGTTGGCTCCTTTAAGCTCTCTACCAGTGTCTGTTTTTTTGTATTATCTGAGCACGGCCATTCATCCAGTAACTGAGATTTCTGCTCAGCCCAAGCCTCATATTCTTCTTCCCCATCGGGTGTGGGCTTGACCCCAGAGAACACTCCCAGCCTACAGTAACTTTGGCTCTCTGCAGGTACACTTCTGCATTTATCAACCAGCCAAAACCAGCTCAGAATTTAAATCAGCAGCTGAAGGACCCATTAGCTCTTTCACATCAGACAACTCCTTCTCCTCACTCTGCAAAAATGAGAGCAATTTGTCTTTAAAGTCTTCGCCCTCAGCTACAGGAAACTTGTCTTCCAGTTTGGCACCCTCATCTTCACTCCCCACTTCTCTGAGAGTATGGACGGCCCATGGCTCTGCTTCTCCAGGTGTCCCAATGGCACCAGGCAGATCCGTTCCCATTATGCCCCTGCTAATCTGGACGAACACAGCATCCTCACCAGCCAATTGATCAAAATGCCATTCAACAAGGGTAACTTTCCCTAATACTTTAATGGTACTTAAAACCCTGATCAACAATTCATCTGGGCTACAGATATCACCCCTGCTCAGAACACAAACATTAGTTGTGGGTAATCTCTTTGAATCCCACCAAAGCTTAGTCTCTGCAGCACCCAAAATCAAGTATCTTAATTCTTTCCCAAGCATGAGTTTAACCACACAATCCACTTAATAAATTCTTACAGCACATTCACAATATTAACAAATCAGATCCCGGATGAGCCCCTCAATGGAATCGCTTTTTACCGGGCGTCTCTAGAGACATGACTGGTTAACCCCTCACTAACAAGCTAATGGACTCACTGGTGAGAGAACCACCTTTCTTGAATTCCGTACGACTAGGGTTGATATGGCTTGGAACCCACCAGACTGGGTGAGCTGGGATGTTTCAACCACCCACACCTCCCAATCGGAGTGAATATTGTTTAAATGCTGCCCACTTGCAATTGTCCGGAAGAAATAACAGATCATACACCACATACAATCATAAAGAAAGTATATTTACAAATTTCAGCTTTATTGAACAGTTAGAAGGAAAAAGAAAAGAAAAGAAATAAAAAGGGCCCGTTATAGTTATCCCAGTCCAAATGTGCACGTAAATTAGAGCTCATCTTGATGGGCTCTTTAACTCATGTGCTGGATCCACGGTCTGCGAGAAAGCACACACCACCTTCTGAATGTTTTTTGAAATCCATCTCAAAAAATGGGTCTCCCTGGGGAGTATTGGTCATTCCTCCTTGAAGCTATCCATCTGCACAAAGAACCTTGTGCAACAGAGTCGCATCCTCAGCCATCTTCCCTCTTGTCTTCTCCCAGCTCCCACCACAAAGACCTTGACCCACACCACACACACACACACACACACACGTGAAAAAGAGAGAACGATGTTGTTTACTTAAGTACCGATGGCTTAGACTGTGGATTTCAGCTGTAGGAATCGCAAACAGGAATATTTCATGATTCCCATCAGAGATGTACATGAAAAGTCGCCACATATCGGTGCCATCTTGAGCTATTGGATGTTGGACTCTGGCCATATTCCACCGAGATACAACACTGGGCGTCATGGGAGGTTGTTCCTGCCTGTGGCCATCGAACTTTGCAGCTCCTCCCGTGGAGGGTCAGACACCCTGAGCCAATAGGCTGGTCCTGGACTTATTTCCATCTGGCATAGTTTGCATTTTGTTGTTTGATAGTTTGTGGTTTTTGTATTGCTATACTTATGCTCTATTCTTGGTTGGTGCGGCTGTAACGAAACCCAATTTCCCTCGGGATCAATAAAGTATATCTATCTGTCTATCTATCTGGACAAAGGCATAGAGAGAAAGTGTGAGGGAGAAACAAATGAAATAGATTGAACAAATTAAGGGAAAGTAAAATAAAGGGACTGACAGAATAACCAACTCTGTTAATGGGTAGCATCTGAATTGTTTTGTCATTGATGGATTCATCATAACATCCCATTCCCAAGTATTTGTGTAATAATCTTGAAAACATATGTAATGTCCGTCTGATATAAACCATATTCATATGAGACATTTTACAACAAACGGAGTTGTAATTTAAACAATTTATGGCACTAGAAACTCTGACAAACTTATTACAGAGAAAGATTACTTGCTCTTAATTACTCCCATGGAGTGACTGGCAAGGAAAAATGCATGAGGAGGCTGACAATTCTAATGCTCTTCACTTTATTATTAATCATGGGAGGCTGACAACAGAGGAATTTTATTGCCATAACCGGTATTCAGAATTAACAACCCAATGAGATTTTATATTTCTGTCTGTCAAGGATGCTCTCGGGTTTTTAATTAAAGTGCACAAAAATATTTATTCCAAAACACAAGAATACAAGACCGCCACGGTAGCACGGTGGTTAGTGCGATGCTATTACAACTTCAGGCATGGGAGTTCAGAGTTCATTTTCAGCATCCTCTGTATAAGTTCACACATCCTGTCCATGAATATATGGGTTTCCTCCCACAGTCTAAAGACATACAAATTGATCATTGTAAATAGTCCTGTGATTAGGCTGGGGTTAATTAGATGGGCATGCAGCCTCTATATTCCTTATTTTTTAATGATGATAATACTGCAAAATATTTCATCGTGGTAGCCTAGCGGCTAGCATGACACTATTACAGCTCAGGGTGTCAGAGTTCAGAGTTCAGAGTTCAATTCTAGCATCCTCTGTCAGCCATTCAGCATCCTCACCGTGACCACCAGGGTTTCCTCACAGGACAGTTTACAATGACTAATTAACTACTAACCCACTCCAAAGATGTATGGGTTAGTAGATTAATTGGTCATTATAAACTGTCCTGTGATTATGCTAGTTTAAATTGGTGGGTCGCTGGGTGGTGCCATTTGGCCAGAAGGGCCTGTTCCACAATGTAACTCTAAATAATAAAAAAAGAGATTCCGCAGATGAAGAAATTCCAAGGTATCACACGCAAAATGCTGGAGGAACTCAACAGGCCAGGCAGTGTCAGTGGAGGGGGATAGAGAGTCGATGTTTCAAGCTGAGACCCTTCATCAGAACTGGAAGGGAAGAGGAGGTTGGGAGGAGAGGAAGGTGGTAATGGGTGGGTGGGTTAGGGAGGATGAAGTAAGCAGCTGGGAATATGGTAAAGAGTAAAAGAAGCAGGAAGCTGACCGGTGACAACAATGGACCGTGGGAGAAAGGAAAGGAGGAAGCAAAATGAGAATCAGATTTAAGATCACCAGATATGTTGTGAAATGTGTTAACTTCCAACACTAGTCCTATGTTCTAGGTTCTATTTCCTAACAGATCAAAGTTCAAAGTACATTTATTATCAAAGTATGTATACTATATACAACATTGAGATCCATCTCCTTGCAGGCAGACACATGATAAATAAGTATGGAGAAAAAAGCTGACTAACACTAAATATATATATATACACACACATTCGGTTTAGTGAGCAGAGCAGCGGACACCCCGGCTGAAATCTGGAGGAAAACACACAGAGGGTGCAGAGGGGGATCACAAAGGTGAGGAAAGAGGACCGGGTCGAGACAACAGAGACTTATGGAAAAGAGAAGTTGGGTGGGTAATAAAATGGACGAGTTCACGGTGCTAGCCAGGCGTCTGAGAACATTTCCGGAGAGCAGTGTTATGTGTTTTACTGGAACGGGACTGCACGAGGACATACCCAATCAAAACTTTTCCATGGACGGCTTCCAGACCGTTCGGGCTGACCGGAAGTGCACTGAGAGCGGTAAGCGTAAAGGAGTTGGGGGCTTACTGTTCTGGTTAACAACGGATGGTGCAATCCGGGTAATATTACGATTGAGGAACGTGTTTGTAGACCAGATATTGAACTTTTTGCTGTTGGACTCTGGCCATATTCCACTGAGATACAACACTGGGTGTCATGGGAGGTTATTTTTGCCTGTGGCCATCGAATTTTGCAGCTCCTCCCATGGAGGATCAGACACTCTGAGCCAATAGGCTGGTCCTGGACTTATTTCCATCTGACATAGTTTGCATTTTGTTGTTTGATTGTTTGTGGTTTTTGTATTGCTTTATTTATGCTCTGTTCTTGGTTGGTGCAGCTGTAATGAAACCCAATTTCCCTTGGGATCAATAAAGTACATCTATCTATCTATCTACTATGGAGGGTAGTACCCATGATGGAGCTGACTAATTTTACAAGTTTATACAACTTATTTTGATCTTGTGCAGAAGCCCCCCACCCCCCATACCAAATGGTGATTCAGCCAGCAGGGACACCAGACTGGTTCACTGCCCTATCCTATCAGATTACTTCTTCTTCCACATTTTACCTCCTAACTTTTTAGTGTATTCCGGCTCCCCCACCCAACACCCACTCACCTGCTAATTTGAATGCCTCCCTCTCCCACCACCTTCTTGTTCTGGCTTCTGCCCCTTCCTTTTCAGTCCTGATGAAGGCTTTTGTCCCAGGGTGTTGACTCTTTATTCCTCTCCACAGATACTGGCTGACCTGCTGAGTTCCTCCAGCAGTTTGTGTTTTTTTTCCAAATTATCATGGATTGAGATTCTTCAAAATATTTTAAACCAGAAAATCAAAGCTAGACTGCAATCCTAAATTTACATATGCAACTATTACAATTCTTAACTCATAGACATTCATTACTTCTGGTAGGCGTGGACCATCAGCTTCAAAGACTGACTGCCTGTAAAAATAGTAATATTAACCAAAAGCAATTTTGATCTAATTGATCTGGAATATCTTTGTTTATTTATGTCTTTAAAGTAAAGCTGGTGGTTGGTTCCTTAAGATTGGCATAATCAGGGGTTGGGATAAGCTCCCACTACCCATTAAATGCTCCCAATTGCCTACGTCTCTAATAAGTTCTGACAATCATGTCCAGCTCCTAGCCTTCACGTCTGGCTTAGCTATTAAGCCCAGCAGAACTGTTTCTACTGATGAGAGAAGGGGCAAAGGTGGGTTACTGGCCCTAAAACCAGTTGCTTCGGGATCTTTTTCCCAGGGTTGAAATGTCTAATACCAGACAGCATGCAATTAAGGTGAGAGGGGGTAATTTCAAAGGAGATGTGAGGGACAAGTTTTTTTCCACAGGGAGTGGTGGGTGCCTGGAACGAATTGCCTGGGGTGGTGATAGAGGCAGATATATTACAGACTTTCAAGAGACTTTTAGATAGGCATGTGAATGTGAGGAAAATAGAAGGGTACTGACCTTATGTTGACAGAAGCGATTAGTTCAGTTGGCTATTTGATTATTAATTTAATTGGCTTGGCATAACATTGTGGCGGAAGGGCCTGTTCCTATGCTGTTCTATGTTCTAGGTTCTATTTCCTAACAGGTCAAAGTTCAAAGTACATTTATTATCAAAGTATGTATACTATATACAACCTTGAGATCCATCTCCTTGCAGGCAGACACAAAGTACGTCAGTGATTCTAATTCCAATTCTAAATGTTCTAATTGTTCCTGCTCCAACCACTTCCTCTGTCAGCTTCTTCCATATACACACCACCCTCTGTATGAAGAAACTGCTCCTCAGTTCCTCTCTCTATGCCCTCTAGTTTCCTCTGGGAAAAATTCTCAGTGCATTCGCCCTGTCTACGACTCTCATGATTTTATACACCTCTGTAAGATCTCCCTTCCATTTCCAACATTCCAAGGAATGAAATCCTCATCTGTCCAATCTTTCCCTATGACCCAGGCCCTCGAGTCCTGGCCGGATTCTCATCAATATAGATGTACGATAGCAAAACATAAATATATACAGTGGATGCTGGTTAATTGGATCACATCAGGACATCTTGGCCTAGTTAAGCATCTGCCCCAATTAGCCAAAGCATCATGGAATTAGTTAAAAAGTATAAGAGACAAGCTGAAGAACAAGCTATGTATTTAAATGAAATACAAAACAAATTAGAACACTACCAATACTACTGCAGTACTGTAAAACTACAGTATATTAATTCCTAATAGTTATCAACAGAGGAATTCATCCAGTGTACGGATAAACAAAATCAGTGTAGTCAATCAGAACAGATATTAGACTACCTTCATACAATGCTGTTGGTGATTGCATCCTCCAATGTTCATTTTCATTTTAGTATTACAGACAATTGCTGGTACCTTCAAATTCTTCACAATTTCTAACTTAGTGAATTAGTGAAATCATTTCATTTTCACTCCCAGCCATTTCTGGCTTCTCCAAATCTGAATGCTTGAAACCACAGACAGCAAAATATTTCAGAATAGTGTCACGTACCCCGTGATGGGTTAAAGAACCAGCAGAGATGGGAAACACTTTGGAGTCCAGTATTGTTATTAACTAATGATATTTATTAGTAACTATGCAATATAGTAATATAAATGTAGATAAATCAAACAGGTTAGCAATGATTATATATAAGTAAGTATATCAGTAAGTGGAGAAATATATATAAAAATCAAGCTTCTTCAAGTCTAGGGGTAAAAAGATACAGTCTTATGATGATGAGTAAAGTTCAGTTCAGTTTGTGGTATTGAGTTGAGTAGTGATGGAGAGAGAGAGAGGGAGAGATTTGAGTCTTCAGGTGAGCTGACGCCGTCGATCTTCCCGTTGTCCTCCGAAATCCTTCAAAAGTCACCGACTGTGACTTCAACAAAGGGGACTGGTTTTCTGTGTTGGAGCTATCACCCAGGCAAGGGTGGAAACATGGACAACTCCCCACTCGTCACTGCCTTTCCTTTTCACTGCAAGAGCCGCTGATCGATCTGCCTGATCGATCCTCCAAGAACCCACTTTTTCTGCAGGCACAACAAAGCTCATTCAGTGTCCAAAACATGTGTCTCTGGTCTATCATCTGACCTCCTATTTATCTCACCGTACTGAGTATCAACTGTCATTCAAATAACTTCTTCTTCCTCTCTCTGTGTAAGAAATGCACAAGCAGGCAAATGTCCTTGTGAAGTATCAACACGCTGCTGAAAAATCAGAACATTAATTGGCCATTAAATAACGTAACCCTCGGTCACCATAGCAACTTACGAGCTGCTCGGTGCCATGTCCAACTCAGCAGAAATCCAAAAGTTAGCCGGTTCTTTCTTGTGCCTTAAAATGATGGTCTAACAGTTAGTCTTCATCTCTCTCTCTTTTCAAAACAACATGTTGGTGTTAAATAACTTTCTCTCTCTCTTTTCAAAAGCACAGTTCATAGGGGTAATTCAGGACCCCATCACAATAGTCTTACTGTTTATTTCTCACCAACCAACAGTGACAAAAATCACTTTTTTTTAAACACAAATGAAACTGATGCTACTTAAAAACTGTTCACAAAAGAGCGCATGACTGACGTTAGTTACAACCTGTTCAACAACAGTCTCCTGCCCCAAGAAAGTGACCTAGTGTCCCAAATAAGTAAGTAGAATCTCAGCAATTTTCTCAATTAGTTTTTGTTTTTTAAGAGTTGTGTCAAATAAGCGGCTGCCACAATTAAATGATGACCCAAATAACCAAATCCATAGTATTTCTAATTTCCAGGGCCTAATCCTGAATAAGGTTATTTGTTCCCAACTAAAGCTCTCCCTAATTTACACATTCACAGATACTATTGGGGCCATTTATCCCACATTATGAGACATAGGAACAGAATTAGCCCATTTGGCCCATTGAGTCTGCTCCATCATTCCATCAGAACTGATTTATTATCCCTCACAACCCCATTCTCTGCCTTCTCCCGGTAACCTTTGATGCCCTGATTTATTCACGTATCATAAGTCCCTTTGTTGGTCGGGGTCAACCATGGAAGTTACATCCAAGCTGTCAATACACAAGAGAGGGCAGTATGATATGGAGAGCAGGCTGCTGCCCAAGTAGTTAGGTCCCTATTTCCACACAACTGATGAATCCAAAGGACCAATACAGTTTGGAATTAGCAAGATTGCGAAAGTTTCCAGTCAGTGTTGAACTTAAGGTAGGTCTGGCTTATGGACTCCATTTCCGAACTTTTCCTCGGGGTTTACCCCCAAAGCCTTCCGCATGAGTGGTGATCAGCGGAGGTTTGAGATCAGAGTTTTCCTTCTCCAAGATGAGCTGCCAACCTCGGCTGATGAGCCCCATCTGCCCAAAGTCAGGAACCTGCCTTTGCCCTTCTCCTGTCAGTAGAAACTGTCCTGCTGCCTCAGGCTTAGTAGCTAAGACGCACGTGAAGGCCAGGAGCCACACTTGGTTGTCAGAGGCTATTTGAGATGCATGTCATTTGTCACGTGATCGGCAACAATGAATATCAATCGAGTCAGGTTTTATAAAAACAATCAAACATTTATTAAACGCTGCTTAATATAAAAAAATAAACAAACAAAAATCTTAACCGGAAGTAAACTGCTATGCGTCCATTTAACAAACCACCACTCAGTACTAGTTCTTAAAGTGACAAATGAGAAAACAGTTCTTAAAGTGGTAAATTCAAACACAGTTCTTAGAATGGTAAATTTGGAAGTCCAAGAGATTTATACAGTCAATTAGGAGAGACTTTCCTGAAGTAAAGAATTCTTCGAAGAGACAACGTTACTGCCAATCCCAGCCGGATCCTGCCTTGTCCACAGGATTCATGACAACGGAAATAAAATGGTTTAAAGGCACTGACCTTTTCCTCTGGATACTAGATACTGCACAGCCTTTTCTGCTGCTTTTAGCACAGACTGTCTTATGTTCTTTCTTGAACAAATTCAATAATGGTCGATTCCCTCCAAAACTGCCGAACTTCAGGTTCCCATCTTCACTCTCAAATATTACTGAAAAGATACATCAACAAACCTGGCAACGATTGGTTAAGTTGCTGGCCCAACACTTTTGTACCTTACAATAGAACATAAAACTCCGTTTCAAATCAAAACTGCGTCATAATGCAAATATGCAGCAGAGGGGAGTATCTGGCTGATGTTCTAACTGGAAAACTAACTGCGTCACCCCAGGGGTCTCCTTTTATACCTGAGATGAACATGTCATCATGTAACCTCATATTGGTAGGAAATTTACATCATGTGACCTCCGCAAGACCACTACATCATCCTCATAAGGCAGTCACAAGATACCCATAAGGTGTGTAACACATTGGGAGCATTAAACAGGTAGTGGGAGCTTATCTCAACTACCAGACCCCAGCTATGACAACCTTAAAAAACCTATTCCTCTGTGCAAAAGTCTTCCCTGCCAGAACACAAGGCCAAGTCCTCTACCTATTTCTCTTTTAGCCCCTTCCTTTCGCACTTCCCATTTTATAAAGAATGAAGCAAACTGGAGCAGAACATGAACAATCTGAAACTCCTGATTATCCCATCGCTCCATTCTCTCAGTCTCAGGAATTATATTGGAGAGAACAACATTACCCAGGTGCACACACAAAATGCTGAAGGAACTCAGCAGGTCAAGCAGCATCTATGGAAATGAATAAACAGTCAATATTTGGTTGAAAATGTTGACTATGTATTCATTTTTCCGTCACTTCCTCCATACTTCCATACTTTCGCCACCTTCAACAGGCTCCCACCACTAAGCACATCTTCCCTCTCTACCCCCTTCGCTTTCCGCAGGGATCGTTCCCTCCGCAACTCCCTGGTTCACACGACCCTCCCCACGGATCTCCCACCGGCACTTATCCCTGTAAGCGTTAGTTCTACACCTGTCCCTACACCTCCTCTCTCCCACTTCAACCCTGCTTCACATTCCCATCCGGATATGTCCATATATGGCATCCTCTACTGCCATGATGAGAAACTCAGGTTGGAGGAGCAACACCTCATATACAGTCTAGATAGTCTCCAGCCCCTGGGCATGAACTCTTTGAATTCTCCAACTTCTGGTAATTCCCTCCCTTCCCCTATCCCAGTTTCACTCTGCCCCCTTCTCCAGCTGCCTATCATCTCTCTCTTGGTTCTGCCTCCTTCTACTACCCATTGTGTTTTCCCTTATTCTTTCCTCACCTTTCCTGCCTATCACCTCCCTGCTTCCCCTCCCCTACCCGTTTATCTTTCCCCTTACTGGTTTTTCACCTGGAACCTACCAGCCTTCTCCTTCCCATCCTCCCCCCACCTTCTTTTTAGGGCCTCTGCCCCTTCCCTCTTCAGTCCTGACGAAGGGTTCCAGCCGGAAACATTGACTGATCATTTCCACAGATGCTGCCCGACCCGCTGAGTTCCTCCAGCGTGTTGTGCGTGTTGCTTTGACCCCAGCATCTGCAGAATATTTTGTATTCATTTCCATAGATGCTGCCTGACCTGCTGAATTCTTCCTGCATTTCAGAATCAGGTTTAATATCACTGGCTAAAACATGCTTTGCGGCAGCAGTACAGAGCAATACATAATAATAAAAACTATACATTACAATAGGAAGTATATATATATTAAATAAATAGTGAAAAAGTGAGGGGAAAAAGTAGTGAATTCATTGTCCATTCAGAAATCTGATGGTGGAGCGAAGAAGCTGTTCCTGAAATGCTGAGTGTCTGTCTTCAGGCTCCTGTACTTCCTCCTTGATGGAGGCAATGTGAAGAGGGCATGTCCTGGATGATGGGGGTGCTGAATAATGGATGCTGCCTTTATGAGGCATCATCTTTTGAAAGTGTCCTGGCTGCTGGGTAGTCTTGTGCCCATGATGTAGCTGACTGGGTTTGCAACTTTCTACAGCTCTTTCTGATCTGGTGCAGCAGCCCTTCCATACTGGATGGTGATTCAAGCCTTTAGAATCTCTCTACAGTACATCTGCTTCAACTTACGAGTGTTTTTGGTGACATACCAAATCTCAAACTTCTGATGAAATGTAGCTATTGTGCCTTGTAATTTCATCGGTGTGTTGGGACCAGGATATTGACCCCAGAAACTTGAAACTGCTCACCACTTGTAGAATCTCTTGTGTTAATAACACATCCCTAGTTTTAGTTTAGAAAACCTGTCACTTTAATGTAGATTAAACTGTCAGTGGGGTGATAAGGAACTTGTTTATTGGGAGTTGAGCGTTGGGGGGGGGGAGCAGGTGGCAAGCAACTTTTTGAAATGGTGATGGGATTGAAAAATCTCATCAAATTTACTAAGTACCTGAAAGGTTTAACCTCAGCCTGGACCTTGAGCCTGCAAGTGGCTGGAATGCACATGATGGACCAAATGGCCTCTTCTGTGTTGCAAGTCTCTATGCTCCTCTCATTCAGCGTCTGAAGGGCTGAAGCTGAAGACTGCACTACCTCAGGCTAAACATTTATGGAGATACAAATGTGGCCTTGAACTGACCATTTTCAGAGGCTATAAATTTGATAATATACAGACTAACAGCTCTCATGTTGGAGCATCTTGTCTGTTAAAACGCTATTTGCTAAGCCTACCTCAAGTATCCTCAACTATTCCACCACAGGGCACATAGATTCTGATATCACACCATCAGACAACACAAAACACATTAAGCTCCTTGTATGGAACACAGTTCCGACCATTCCTTGCCAGGATCCTCAATAAGGCAAACTGAGTATCTTCTACTGAATTCATTTGAGAAGCTATCAAAGGAGCCAATTTCAATATTATGTTTTATTTATATATTACTGTGTACTTTACCTTCTTGTATTTTTTCTTGTGCTGCATCAGATCTGGACTAGCAATTATTTTATTTACCTCTACATTTGTGTACTGCAAATGACATTAAACAATCTTGAATCCCTTGAATCTCTTGAATTAGCTTCAACTGATTAAAAAATAATCACATATTAGCTTCTCTCCCCAGTGCAAATGGTCAATAGTCACAAGGCAAAATAAATTTATGTGCATGAGTGTTTTGAAAAGATCCTCACATTTCAGTGTCAAAAGTATATGGAACACAAGCCAGAATAGACTTTCTCTTCCTTTTCCACAGATGTCTCACCAATCTCCTATTGAATGCTGATGGAACACAAACTGTTATGGAAAGAGCAATGAAGAACTTTTATGCATCTGGATGGCCAAGGACAGACAAAGATGGAGGACTTTCGTTGTTGCTCTAAACGTAGGTTAATTTGGATTCCAAATTGGAGCAAACGTGGGAGAAAGGCATCCATCTCCATCCACCCTTTATTACCCCTTGAAACAGCAATGTCTTTTCATAAAAGTTTTCTCATTGAAAATCCTGGAAAGCTTTCAGCTCGGGTAATTTTTGAAAAGGTGTTGAACTCCCCACCAAACTTTGTCCACAATGTACTGTGATGGTCACCATCGTCATTATGTAGCATGTCGTATGACATCAGAAAAGTCCATCTCCCCCACACCCCCATCCTCACCACTTTCTACAGAGGATGTATTGAGAGCATCCTAAGCAGCTGCATCACTGCTTGGTTCAGGAATTGCACCTTCTCAGATCGCAAGACCCTGCAGCGGATAGTGTGAGGTCAGCTGAGAAGATCATCGGGGTCTCTCTTCCCACTATTACAGACATTTACACCACACGCTGCTCCTGTAAAGCCAACAGCATTGTGAAGGACCCCACGCACCTCTCACACAAACTCTTCTCCCTCCTGCCACCTGGCAAAAGGCACTGAAGCATTCAGGCTCTCACGACCAGACTGTGCAACAGTTTCTTCCCCCAAGCCATCAGACTCCTTAATACCCAGAGTCTAGACTGATATCTACATCATTTATTATTATATTGTAATTTGTCCTCTACTGTGCCTATTGTCTTGTTTATTATTTACTGTACTGCCCTGCACTGTTTTGTGCACTTTATGCAGTCCTATGTAGGTCTGTAGTCTAGTGAAGTTTTTGTGTTATCTTATGTAGTCTAGTGTAGCGTTGTGTTGTCTCACTTAGTCTAGTGTAGTTGTGTTGGTTCGTGTAGCACCATGGTCCTGGAGGAACGTTGTTTTGTTTTTACTGTGAACTGTACCAGCAGTTAATGGTTGGCATCTGTTAGTCTTGCAAGACCATGGATCTGCGCCTGGAAAGTCTTCACTCTCCAGGGCGCAGGCCTGGGCAAGGTTGTATGGAAGACCGGCAGTTGCCCATCTGCAAGTCTCCCCTCTCCATGACACCGATGTTGTCCAAGGGAAGGGCAAGGGCCGATACAACCTGGCACCAATGTCGTCGCAGAGCAATGTGTGGTTAAGTGCCTTGATCAAGGACACAACACATTGCCTCGGCTGGGGATCAAACTCACGACCTTCAGATCGCTAGTCCAATGCCTTAACCACTTGGCCATGTGCCATAAGCCACGTTTATGGTTGAAATGACAATAAAAAGCAACTTGACTTGACTTGATCATTGTGTGCCATGTCGTATGACATCATCATTATGTGCCGTGTCATATGATGTGCACGATCATGGTCTCCATGACCATGATTGTTCTGGGATATTTTTTCTACTGAATTAGTTTGCCATTGCCTTCTTCTGGGCAGTGCCTTTACAAGATTGGTGACCCCAGCCATTATCAACACTCCTTTGAGATTGTCTGCCTGCTGTCAGTGATTGCATAACCAGGACTGGTGATATGCACCAGCTGTTCATATGACCACCCACCACCAGCACCCATAATCATAACTCTAATAAGGGGACTAAGTAGGTGTTACACCTTGCCCAAGAGTGAATTGCAGGCTAGCGGAGGGATGGAGTGCCTTAAATTTTATCTGTTAGAGATGTATCTCCACCCTGCCACCAAAAATGCGAGGGCAGCAGAGTGAAAAGATAACTTGTCTTTGAAGGCACTGCCTCGGGCTAAATGCCAGCTTCCAACCCCACCAAGCTCTAGAGATCAGGTCAGAATGAGGTGCATCAGTCACATCCTTGTGATGCTCAGGTAAAACCATGATTAGTAAAGCTGCATCATGGGCCCATGAAGTTCAGGAAGTTGAAATGCTAATGGAAAAAGCTCAGGGAAACATGGAGAAAGCCCGCATCAACATGTAGAAAGCTCGTGTAGAAACCACATTGAGTGCGTTCAAGAGGGACTGCGAGGCTGAGGCTACCTTGGCTTAGCAGAGACAACGGTGTATGAAGTAACAGTTGACTTAGACAGAAGTGATCTTCTCTCTAAGAAGGTGCCTGAAGAATTGACCAATGGTGCAAATCATCTAATATGATATGGTGTAAATGGCAGTAAGTAAAGAACACAGGCTGTAAGTATTTTGGTCAACTGCACGTCACTGGCTGGATAATTGATCCTCTTTCTCAACAATAAATTTATCTTGAAATGCTCTGATGGAGAGTTCACCTCTACTATCAAGCAAGATTGCCCATTGAATGATATCCATTCAGCTCTATTTTGTACTTTCAGACTAATAGGTTCTTTGACTTAATTGATTTGTCTTTGCCTTTTCTGAGTGGAAATTAGCAACCAAATTCATTGTGCCCATAGTTCCCTTTATAGACAATAGACAATAGACAATAGGTGAAGGAGTAGGCCATTCAGCCCTTTCACTGTGATCATGGCTGATCATCCACAATCAGTATCTAGTTCCTTATGTTTACTGATGTTGTTTCGAAGCCAAGATAACAGCTTACTGGGAGTTTGAGAGTGAAGGAATTCAATAAAAAACATTACCAATAACACTTTTTTGAAGTAAATTGTGGTAATCCATCACCACAAACAATGAAGAACTGAGAGAATTTGCGTGATGTGCAGGCTGGTGCGCTGCAAAATCAACGCACTTAGAGTTGGAGCTGTGCTGGTTGGAGTGAACGATTTGGATGGGAGAAGGCAGGATAGAGGAGTTCAAATGCCTGTCCAGCTGGGCCGGGTGCGAAGGTGAATCATTCTAAGCTCCAAGCCAAATTGGAGAAATCGCGAACGGCTTCTTCAGCAGCCAAACCTAGGGTCGAAATGAATGGCTGGGTGGGATATTCACAGCCCGGGGCAACTCACCATGCTGAGGCCTGGGTTCTAACACGAGGTACAATAGGCCATTTGGACAATCTAAAGACTGGAAGACAGGGTGATGGGCGAGGTTGGATCGTTCAAGGCGCCAAGCCAATTTGGAAAGGTTGAGAGTGGCTACTCTGACAGAAAAATCTAAGCCTGAAGCGATTCACCACAGAGGGGCCAGGTCACAGGGCAAGGTTCAGACAATATAAAGGCTGACACAGTTAGTCTGGGGGTTCCTCTCTCCAGTTCACTAGGGCTATGAGACTGTCCTCTGCTGCTTTGCTTCATGTCTGCGAACTTCATAGCGATTTGCCTCACAAGTATGATGAACTGAAAGGTGAGGCTTTGGGCCTACTCTGGGCGGCTCCGGGGATTTTGACCTAAGGACTCAATTTGGTTCAGAATGATGTTGTTGTTGCTTGCTTCTATTGTTTGCATAATATTTTTGTGTTTTTTTTTCTCTTAGGTTTGGCCTTTTTTTTACTTGGGTACTTTTGGGTTCCTTGCTTTTTGACTGCCTGTAAGCAAACAAATCTTAAGGTTGTATAAATTATATATTCTTCAATAATAAATGCACTTTGAATCTTTGAATCCATGTACTCTAAAAGCTACAGATACATAGAATTCTAACACAGGTAAAGCCCTCCCCACCATGGAGCCCATCTACACAGAACGCTGTCACAGGAAAGCGGCATCCATCTTCAAAGATTCCCGCCACCCAGGCCATACTCTTTTCTCCCTGTTGCCATCAGGAAGGTGGTACAGGAGCATCAGGACCTACGTCAATGGTTTCAGGAATAGATCCTACCCCTCAACCATCAGGTTCTTGAACCAGAGGGGATAACTTCACTCACCCATCATTGAACTTATTTCACAACTATGGACTAATTTTTAAGGGCTCTACAAATCGTGTTCTCGATATTTATTGTTTATTATTATTATTATTATTACTTTCTTTTAGTATTTGCACAATTTCTTGTCTTTTACACACTGGTTGTTTGTCCTTGTGCAATTTTTCATTGACTCTGCTGTGTTTCTTACTATTTGCTGTGAATGCCCACAAGAAAATAAATCTCAGGATAATATACGGTGACATATATATACTTTGATAATAACTTTACTTCCAACATTGAACTTCAATGAATTTGTCTTGCTCTTTTTGTGAGTAGAAATTGGTAACTGTGTTTATTGTTCACATGGCTTCCTGATTTTTTTTAATGCTAAGATAATGATGCTTCCACAGATCTAACTAAACAGGAGCACACACAAAATGCTGGAGGAACTCAGCATGCATGGTAGCATCTATGGCAAAGAGTAAACAGTCAACGTTTCGGGCCGAGACCCTTCATCAGAACTGGAAATGAAGGGGAGAAGTCAGAGTAGGATCAGGGAAGGGGAGGAACAAGGCGATAGGTGAAATAAGGAGAGGAGGAAGGGTTGAAATAAAGACCTAGGATCCTCAGAGGGTCGAATTGAGAAGCTTGAAAATGTCTCTGGAAGCCATGTGGCACAAGATGGTGGTGAAGACAAGTTGCCAGGAAGGGTATGTGGCTGTGGTAGTGGGTTGGAGTGAGCACAGGGTCAAAGAGTCGGAAGGCGGCAGAGATCACAGAGCGGGAGCAGTGAGAAAGAGTATCACTGAATTCCCATCGAAGGCAAGACTTAAGCTTCTTCAGGGTAGGAATCCCTCAAAGAAATTTTGCAGTAGTAGTAGTAATGAGCAAAAAAATCTTCAACTGAGAAAAAAACAGGTTGGCAAGCGGAAGAAGTGCTTCACCTGCCCCTACACCTCCTTCCTCACTGCAATTCCCCTTCTACCTTCTACGCTCCAAAGAATAAAGACCCAACTTGTTCAACCTTTCTCTGTAACTTAGGTGCTGAAATCCAGGTAATATTCTAGTAAATCTTCTCTGTGCTCTCTCTATTTTGTTGACATCTTCCGTATAATTCGGTGACCAGAACTGTACACAATAATCCAAATTTAGCCTTACCAATGCCTTGTACAATTTTAACATTACATCCCAACTTCTATACTCAATTCTCTGATTTATAAAGGCCAGCATACCAAAAGCTTTCTTCACCACCCTATCCACATGAGATCCCACCTTCAGGGAACTATGCACCATTATTCCTAGATCCCTCTGTTCTACTGCATTCTTCAATGCCCTATCATTTACCATGTATGTCCTATTTTGATTAGTCCTACCAAAATGTAGCACCTCACATTTATCAGCATTAAACTCCATCTGTCAACGTTCAGCCCACTCTTCTAATTGGCCTAAATCTCTCTGCAAGCTTTGAAAACCTACTTCATTATCCACAATGCCACCTATCTTAGTATCATCTGCATACTTACTCATCCAATTTACTACTCCACCATCCAGATCATTAATGTATATGACAAACAATATTGGACCCAGTACAGATCCCTGAGGCACACCACTAGTCACTGGCCTCCAATCTGACAAACAGTTATCCACCATTACTCTCTGGCATCTCCCGTCCAGCCGCTGCTGAATCCATTTTACTGCTTCAATAGTAATACCTAACGATTGAACCTTCCTAATTAACCTTCTGTGTGGAACCTTGTCAAAGGCCTTACTGAAGTCCATATAGACAACATCCATCGCTTTACCCTCGTCAACTTTCCTAGTAACCTCTTCAAAAAATTCAATAAGATTTGTCAAACATGACCTTCCACACACAAATCCATGTTGACTGTTCCTAATCAGACCCTGTCTATCCAGATGATTATATATACCATCTCTAAGAATACTTTCCATCAATTTACCCACCACTGACGTCAAACTCACAGGTCGATAATTGCTATGTTTACTCTTAGAACCCTTTTTAAACAATGGAACAACATGAGCAATACGCCAATCCTCCGGCACCATCTCCGTATCTAATGACATTTGAAATATTTCTGTCACAGCCCCTCCTATTTTGTACACTAACTTCCCTCAAGGTCCTAGGGAATATACCTGTCAGGACCCGGAGACTTAACCACTTATATATTCCTTAAAAGCGCTAGTACTTCCTCTTCTTTATGTTGCTTTTAACAAAAAAATTTACACAAAACAGAACTACCAATATCTACACAGATATTACATAGAACATGGAGCAGTACAGCACAGAAACAGGCTTTTTGGCCCATAGTATTATGATAAACCAATGGTGTCCGAGTGAATATGTGTCTTTACCGAAGGAGGTGTAAGACACTTCTTCCCTCCGCCAGCCTGGAGGCCACCATTGGGCAAGTTGTAGCACCTGCTAAGGCCTCTGATCAGGGTTAATTGAAGCCATGGGAGCAGGTGGTGGGTGGTCGTATGAGCAGCTGGTGCATATCACAATTCATGGTTATTTGACCACTGGTACCAAAATATAAGATCTCTGAAGAGTATTGATAATGGATGGGGTCACCCATCTTGTAAAGCAGCGGTCCCCACCCACTGGGCCGCAAAATATGTGCTACCGGGCCACGAGGAAACGATATGAATTGGCGATAGGAGTCAGCTGCACCCTTCCTCATTCCCTGTCACGCACTGTTGAGCTTGAAGGCATGCGAGGTCATTACCTGCGCGTCATCCATGTCAGCGCGGGAAGGAGATCAACTCCTCGAGCTTGCAAATGACGGCGGGCTGAAAAGTATGTTTGACATAACATCTCTGCCGGCATTCTGGATCAAAGTCAAGGCTAAATATCCTGAGATAGCCATGAAAGCACTGAAAACGTTGCTTCCATTTCCAAAATTTTTCTGCGAAGCAGTTTTCTGCAATGAATGCAACGAAAACTAAATTGCGGAGTAGACTAGACATAAGGAACCCCCTTCGAGTATCGCTGTCTCCCATCACCCCTCGATGTTGTTGCAGGAAAACAAGCCCAGGGCTCCCACCGATCAGTGATATTGGTGTGTTGCAATGATTTTATATGTTCATACAGGGAAAATATGTGCTGTGTGTTTAATATCCAAACGTTACTTAAAATGTTTTGATGTTATTGACTTATAAGTGACTTATATAACCATATAACAATTACAGCACGGAAACAGGCCATCTCAGCCCTTCTAGTCCATGCCGAATGCTATTCTTACCTAGTCCCACCGACCTGCACTCAGCCCCTAACCCCCCATTCCTTTCCTGCCCATATACCTATCCAATTTTTCTTTAAATGATAATATTGAACCTGCCTCTACCACTTCTACTGGAAGTTTGTTCAACACTTCAAGCTCCCCGTCCTCCCCTGATGATTGACTTATCACTATTCATGCGAGGAACATATGCGCTGTGTGTTTAATATTAAATACGTTAGATAAACCCTTTTAGAAACGAAATTCTGTGCATTAGCCACTTATCACCTATATTCTGGTCGTGATTAATACCCCCCCCCCCCGAACGGAATCGCCAAAAACGAATTGCAGAAAAAAAGGCATGTACACGCATACGCAAGTTACGCATGTGCACTGGTGCCCGCGCAAGGCTTCATGGTCATTGTAGTCAACGTATTTGACTGCTGCTCTTGTCCGTTGGCAACTCTACCCCCCCCACCCCCCCCGTCGCGTCGGCTGGTCCACAAGAATATTGTCAATATTATACCGGTCCGCAGTGCAAAAAAGGTAGGGGACCCCTGTTGTAAAGGTACTGACCAGAAGAAGACAATATCAACCCACTTCTGTAGAGAAATTTGCCAAGAATGATCATGCTCATGGAAAGACCATGATCACCCAGGCCATACGACACGGCACATAACAAACAAACCCATAAACATGCACTTGTTCAGTGAATCCCTTGTGGTTACAGTTCTTTGTATCATTATGGCATACATAAATAGTCGTACCAGCTTTGGTCTGCCAACTGCTAAAGACAGAATCTCTCAGTGGCTACCCACTTCAGTCCCATCCTGACATGTCTGCATGTGACCACCTCTACTGCCATGATGAGCCTAATCTCTGGTAGTCTCCTACTTGGTGGCATGAACATCAATTTCTCTAACAACCGGTAATTTTTACCCTGTACCTCCTTCTCTCTTTTTTCCCATTCCTCATTCTGGTTACCCTCTCACGCATTGTCCACCTCCTCAACTGCCCATCACCTCCCTCTGGTTTCCCTTCTCCTTCCCTATATTCCAAAGTAGATTGTCATCTTCGATTAGATTCCTTCTTCTTCAGCCCTTTTCCTCTTCCACCTCTCCCCTCCCATTTTTTACTTCATTTACCCTCCCACAGCTGTCCATCTACCCCCTCACTTGGTCTCACCTTCACCTGCCAGCTAGTCATCCTTCCGTCCATCACATTCTTAGCCTTCTTCACCTTTCCTTCCAGCACTGATGAAGGGTCTCAGCCCAAAAAGTCAACTTTTCATAGAAACATAGAAAACCTACAGCACAATACAGGCCCTTCGGCCCATAAAGCTATGCCGAACATGTCCTTACCCTAGTACTGCCTAGGGTTACCCATAGCCCTCTATTTTTCTAAGCTCCATGTACCTTTCCAGAAGTCTCTTAAGAGACCCTATCGTTTTCGCCTCCACCACTGTTGCCGGCAGCCCATTCCACGCACTCACCAATCTCTGCACAAAAAATTTACCCCTGACAGCTCCTATGTACCTACTTCCAAGCACCTTAAAACTATGCCCTCTTGTGTTAGCCATTTCAGCCCTGGGATAAAACCTCTAACTATTCTCACGATCGATGCCTCTCATTATCTTGTACACCTCTATCAGGTCACCTCTCATCCTCTGGCGCTCCAAGGAGAAAAGGCCGAGTTTACTCAGCCTATTCTTATAAGGCATGTTCCCCAATCCAGGCAACATCCTTGTAAATCTCCTCTGCACCCTCTCTATGGCTTCCACATCCTTCCTGTAGTGAGGCGACCAGAATTGAGCACAGTACTCCACGTGGGGTCTGACCAGGGTCCTACATAGCTGCAACATTACCTCTCAGCTCTTTTCCGTGGATTGTCAGCTTGTCGTGGTGGAGAAGCTTGTGTGGTCCTGTGATCCCACGAGCAATGTCGTCTGGAGCTATGCTCCTGGTAGGGTCACCCATGACGGTAAGGTAGAGGGTGAGACCCATGACGGTAAGGTCGAGGGTGAGGTCCCTGACAAAGAACAATCCAACCAAGACCTCAACGGTGGAACAGATGGATGAAGTTACTTCGAACTCAACGGCTGTGAAGGCAGATGAAGGCTGCAACAAATTCATCAGCTCCAATCGTCGTGGTTTCCATGCCACTGGAATCAGTTGGTTGATTTGTGAAGTATCATGTGCTTCATGGAGTGAAACCAAATACACGTTAAACAAATACATGCACAGGCATCTTTGCTCTGTGGGCCACTTCTTCAGAATGAAGACCATCATCCTCGACTTCGAGGGATAACCTTGACGACGACCTCTCAGCACTTAAACTTAATCCTACGGTTGATGAAGACCAATACACCATATGCCTTTTTAACCACAGAATCAACCTGCGCAGCAGCTTTGAGTGTCCTATGGACTCGGACCCCAAGATCCTTCTGATCCTCCACACTGCCAAGAGTCTTACCATTAATACTATATTCTACCATCATATTTGCCCTACCAAAATGAACCACCTCACACTTATCTGGGTTGAACTCCATCTGCCACTTCTCAGCCCAGTTTTGCATCCTATCAATGCCTGGCTGTAACCTTTTTATTTCCCTCCATTAATGCTTCCTGACTTGCTAAGTTCCTCAGCATTTTGTGGGTGTTGCTTAAAATTTCCAGCACCTGCTAAATGCCTAGTGTTTATGAAAGGTTGCCATGTCTCACATTTTGACCAATAGTTATAAGGCACATCAATGATAGAATAATGTTGGAGAGAAGCACTTGATGAATCTGAGAGTAGGTTAAAGGGTCAGCACAACATTGTGGGCTGAAGGGCCTGCACTGTGCTGTAATGTTCTATATTCAATGTAATATCATCCATTGATGCTGGGAATGTTGTGTCAATGGACAGCAGAGGGACAGGAACCTGAAGACCCACTTTTGACAATTCAGGAACAATTTCATTCTCTCCACTATCAGATTTCTGAATGGTCCATGAACACTAACTCGTCCTTTTTTGTTGTGTTTTGCAATTTATAGTAATTATATGTCTTGCGTACTGTGGCCAAAAAACGATAAATCTCAGATCATATAAATCAGGGATAATTAATCTTATTCTGACTTGCATATGCTCTACTTCCATTCAATGAAACAGAATTTTGCAAGTGGAGAACAATAGAAACTCTTTTGAACATCTTTAGGTGGTGGGGTGGAGATACGTCTCAACCAAAAGAGGCGTAAGGTGCTCTTTTCCTCCGCTAGTCTGGAGGCCATCCTTAGGTAAGGTGTAACACTTGCTTCGCCCCTGATCTCTGAAGAGTATTGATAGTGGCTGGGGTTACCCTTCTTGTAAAGACATTGCCCAGAAGAAGGCAACGCAAACCACTTCTGAAGAAATATTTGCCAAGAACTATCAAGATCATGGAAAGATATGAACGCCCACATCATACAACATGACACAGAGTGCAATAAACAAATCAACTGGCTGACTAAATGAAACACTTCCATACAAATGATGTCTATGTCCTTCCATTTTCCTCACATTCTTTTACCTATCAAAATATTCTTCTCATGGGCCACAGAGCCAGGTATAGTAACATATAACATCTCACTAAACATTCAATGCCTAACTGAAAAAAAAACAGTCAGTTTGTACTTAATGTAATCTGCTGTTTTATTTTATATGTGGTCACTTACAATTTACAAAAACATTTGACGACAGCAACACACACAAAATGCTGGAGGAACTCAGCAGGTCAGGCAGCATTTATGAAAATGAATAAACAGTCAATGTTTCAGGCTGAGACCCTCCATCAGGACTGGAAAGGAGAGGGAAAGATGCGAAATAAGAAGATTGGGGAAGGGGGAGAATGCAAGTTAGCAGGTAATAGGTGAAAGCAGGTGAGGGGGAAGGTGGGTGGGTGGGGGAGAAATGAAGAAGTAAGAAGCTGGGAGGCAATTGGTTCAAAAGGTAAAGAGCTGAAGAGGGGAAAGAATTACCAGAGTTTGGAGGAATTGATGTTCATGCTGTCAGGTTGGAGGCTACCCAGACAGAACATGAGGAATTGCTCTTCCAACCTGAGAGTGGCCTCTTCATAGCAGAAGAGAGGACCTTGGACTGATATGTTGAAGTGGGAGCAGAGATTGGAATTAAAATAGTTGGCCACTGGGAAATTCTGCTTTTTGGAGATGGAGTAGAAATGCTGGACAAAGCAGATCCCCAATCTACCAATCTATGTTGGGTCTCACCAATGTAAAGGAGATCACATCAGAAGCATCAGATACAGTAGGTGACCCCAACAAATTCACAGATGAAGAGTTGCCTCACCTGGAAGGACTATTTGAGATTGACTTTTTCTTCCAACGCTTTGTGTAAGTTTTAATAGAAAGTCAATAATGACAGTATTGGAAATTTTGAAGAGTATTTTGGCTTCTTAGTGCTTTTATTGAAATAATTATCATTGTGCTTACAGGCCCTGACATGGAGAGTTGTGCTGTAAGTGAATATTTAGTTATCCGCAAGAAATGGCCACATTTTTGAATTTGCAGAATGGGGGAAACTATATTCATTGGGAACTGTCATGGAATCAGTGAATCAACTCACCATGAGTATTTGGGAACCCTACATTGTCCTATTGGTGAATGAGTTTCCAAAATTTTGTCACTTCATTGAGCACCACAAAAGGTAGGCTTTCCTGGTGGCCACTCATTTCCCATTCCCATTCTGACATAGTGGTTCATGGCCTTCTCTACTGTCATGATGAAGCCACACTTAGGTTGGAGGAGCAACATCTCATATTATGTCTGGGAAGCCTCCAACCTGATGGCAATTTCTCCACCCTCTCCCTTCTATCTTTTACCATTTGCCGTTCTGGTTATTCCCCTACCTCATCTCCTCTCCTTAACTGCCCAACACCTCCCTCTAGTGCCTCTCCTCCTTCCCTTTCATCCATGATCCACTCTCCTCTCCTATCAAATTCCTTCTTCTCTGGTCCTTTGCCTTTTGCACCCATCACCTCCCATTTTCTTACTTCATCACTCCTCCCCATCCATCTGGCTTCACCTGTCACCTTCCAGTTTGTTCTCCTTCCCCTTCCTCCACCTTCTTATTCTGGCTTCTACCACCTTCCTTTCCAGGCATGATGAAGGGTCTCACCCCAAGATGCTTATTCATTTCCACTTACTTTTAGAGTTGAAGTTTCAAAAAATAGGTTGTGAGCAACCTACAAAGCAAATTGCAGAGGTATTCCATGTCTAACATTGATAGGTTATGATTTACGAGTTGCTTTTGAGGCTAAAGATTAATGGCATTCATTACTACCAATCAGGCTGGTATCAAACTTTTAACTTAGTTTTTAAATTTAGTGGTACAGTGTGGAATGGGGCCTTCTGGCCTTTTGAATAAGAATCAGAATTAGGTTTAATATCATCAGCATTAGTCATGACATTTGTTAACTTTCCTGCAGCAGTACAATGCAATACATGACAAAAGCAGAAAAAAACTGATTTGCAGTAATTATATATATGAATATTAAATAGTTACATTGAAATAAGTCGTGCAAAACCAGAAATCAATAATAAAAAGTAGTGAGGTAGTTTTCATGGGTACAATGTCCATTCAGAAATTGGATGGCAGAGGGGAAGAAGCTGTTCCTGAATCGCTGAGTGTATGCTTCCTTCGTGATGGTAACAATGAGAAGAGGGTATGTCTTAGGTGGTAGAGATCCTTAATGATGGGCGCCACTTTCTTGAGGAACCGCTGCTTGGAGATGTCCTGGATACTATGGAGGCCAGTGCCCATGATGGAGCTGAGTAATTTTACAACTTTCTGCAGCTTACTACAATCCAGTGCAATATTTCCCCAACCCCACATCCCAGAAGATGATGCAGCCAGTGAGAATGCTCTTCCCCAGCAACCCCCGGTTTAACCCAAGCCTAATAGCAAGTCAATTTACAATGATCAATTAACCGATGAGTCTTAGTAGGTTAGTTGGGAGGAAGCTGGTGCACCCGGAGGAATCCCATACATTCCTTGGGGAGGACGTACAAACTCCTTCCAGGTGACAGTAGGATTGAACTCCAAATTCTGACACCCTGAACTGTAATAGTGTCATGTTAACCACTACGCTAATGTGGTGTCTATAAATTGTTAAATTTATAACACATTTGAGATCAACTTGATTTTTTAAAGTGAAAAGTGGAGCCGGGGTGACCTGCAGATAACAAACACTGAGCTGAACTGAATATGCCTGGACTCTTCCCATTTTGTTTTTTATATTCTGTATTTTTCTTGGTTTTTTTGACCATTTGCGTGGCCAAAGGGTTAAGGCATTGGACTAGCGACCTGAAGGTCGTGAGTTCAAACCCCAGCCGAGGGAACGTGTTGTGTCCTTGAGCAAAGCACTTAATCACACATTGGTGCCAAGCTGTATGGGTCTTAAGACCCTTCCCTTTACAACATTGGTGGCATGGAGAGGGGAGACTGCATGGGCAACTGCTGGTCTTCCATACAACTGGAGAGTGAAGACTTTCCAGGCGCAGATCCATGATCTCGCAAGACTAATGGATGCCCGATGTGCAATTTATTTTCTTTTGCATGTGGGGGGAGGTTGGATGTTTATCTCTGAATGGGTTCCATGGTTTTCTTTGTTTTGTGGCTGTTTTGAAGATGAATCTCAGGGTTGTGCACTGCAGACATACTTTATATTAAATGTACTTTGGATCTTTGAACCTTGAAATGTGCTAAGGCTTTGTATTTAAAAACAAAGCAATTGTAATGAAATCATTTGAACTACTTTGAGAGAGAAGATGGAACAAAGAATGGATATATTTTTGCATTAATCATGAAATATAAACTGAAAAATGGGTATTTGTGTTAGTGTTCATTATATTTTAATGGAAGATATTAAGTACAAGATAAATAGCATTGTATTAGACATCAGAGAAACACAGCAAACACATAATTACTGCATAAATGCTAATCTGCTGAACTATTAACATTCTTAAATAAAGCAAATATCAGATTACATGAAGTGGTATTTGCCAATCCTTATGAAGGAGCGCATTATACAGTCCTGTTTCTTGCCTTTGGCAGTTACTGGTAAACATCAAAACTCTTTGGTGATGTGATTTGCTGGAGGGAGTTTCTTTCCTCTGCTGAAGCAGAAGTGAAGAGGTACAGAAAGAAATGGAGAGACAAGGGACACTGGACAGGAAAATAACAGGCGACTGAGGCAGTACATCTGTGCAGAAAGTTAGGACTGTGATCCTTTCCACTCACATTTGATTCATGTTTCTTTCATCTATTCTAGTTCCAAATTAATGTCAAACTCCACAATTGTTAAAAAGCTGAAAAGAACAGGGTCAGGGGGATTCCTGATCCCTGTGTTCCATTATATTTAGAAAAATCTCACACCTAAAATTGATTACCTGATGCATCTAACCTGGACCCACAACACCTCCACATTAGTCAAGAAGACACAGCAACAAGGAGAGTGAGGCATGCAAGGTTCTGTGTCTCCATTCCAACAACGTACAGGAACATCATCGGTAGCATCCTATCTGGCTGCATCATTGTGTGGTATGGAAGCTGCAAGCGATCAGACCACAAGACCCAAAAGACAATAGTAAACACCACCAAGAGGATCACTGGGGTCTTCCTCCTCTCTATTTGAGACATTTACTGAGAGCATCTTAAATGAAACAAGCCAGCAAGCAAGTTTATTTGTATAGCACTTTTCAAACACAAGGCTGTTCAAAGTGCTTGACATAGAACAAGATATAAAAATCAAACATCAAATTTCAGACAAATAAGAAAATAAAATCATTTAAAAAATGATAAATGGAAGTTACAGTGCAATACATTCTGATTGAAAGCTACATTGAAAAGAAAAGTTTTAAGCTTTGATTTAAAAGTGCTTAAAGTTGGGGCAAACATTGGATCCACTAGAAGGTTATTCCAGATATCTGGAGCATAGTAACTAAAAGATGCTTCACCATGTTTAGTTTTCAGCCTGAGAACGGTAAGCAGACCGGCCCCAGATGACCGGAGAGCTCGGGAAGGTTTAAGCCGTAGAAAGGGTTCAGAGGAAATTTACAAGGATATTGCCTGGATTGGGGAGCATGCCTTATGAGAATAGGTTGAGTGAACTTGGCCTTTTCTCCTTGGAGTGACGGAGGATGACAGGTGACCTGATAGAGGTGTACAAGATAATGAGAGGCATTGGTCGTGTGGATAGCCAGAGGCTTTTCCCCAGGGCTGAAATGGCTAGCACGAGAGGGCACAGTTTTAAGGTGCTTGGAAGTAGGTACAGAGGAGATATCAGGGGTAAGTTTTTTACACAGAGAGTGGTGAGTGTGTGGAATGGGCTGCCAGCAACAGTGGTGGAGGAGGATACGACAGGGTCTTTTAAAAGACTTTTCGATAGGTACATGGAGCTTAGAAAAATAGAGGGCTATGGGTAACCCTGGGTAATTTCCAAGGTAGGGAAATGATCGACACAGCATTGTGGGCCGAAGGGCCTGTGTTGTGCTGTAGGTTTTCTACATTTCTATGTTTCAATAATGCAGCAAGAGGTTGGAGAAATATTTTGGCCCTAGACCATTCAGTGCTTTATAACCCAGTCGTAATATTTTAAAATCAATCCCCTGATGGACAGTGTAGTGATCTGAGAACGGGAGTGGTGTGTTCTTAGTGAGGTCTCTTGCAGCAGTGTTTTGAATGAGCTGCAAAAGACCTCACTAAGGACATACCACTACACAGAGACCATTACACATGAAGGGGCCAAAGCATTGTTAATGACCCCTACCAGCCATTCCACAATCTCTTTGACCCCCTACCATCAGGAAGGAGGTACAGGAGCATCAGGACCAGCACTGTCAAACTGTGTAACAGCTCTTTCCCCCAGGCTGTGAGATCAATGTATACCCTGCCACCACCGGGGTCTCATCACTAGGACAGCAACCTGTTTACAGTTTACTGTACTATTTAACTGTGCTGCGCATGATATATACTTTGAATTATATTCTATTAATTTATCTGGTCGATGCACCATTTGGTTGTATATATGTACAGTCAGATGACAGTGAATTTTTACTTGAACTTGAATTTTATATATGTAGAAACCAAGTGCATAATCAGAATTCATTGGGAATATTACCCACTCGAATCCCAGAATGAAGTTATCATCACTGATAGTGTGTTGCTTAGAAGCAGCAGTAGAGTGAAAGGCATTAAAATTACTAGACACTCAGTGAACTCAGTACAGAAGTGCATTCTCATGAACCGTTCTTTCAGAATCTCTCAAGGTGGAATATTATTCTTGCCCTTAAAATTTATTTATTTATCTATCTATTTTAAGCAATAGACAATAGGTGCAGGAGTAGGCCATTTTATTTACCTCTCTGCCTACCTACCTCTCTATCTATCTATCCATCCATCAACTTATTAATTTTATTTACTTATCTATTCATCTATTTTTTTTCCTTCAGAGCAGAATAAATTGACTATTGCCTACACTGGCCGATTTAAACTCTGGGCCATCTTCAATTCGAACCACTGTCAATTCAGCATTGTGATTAATTTTAATAGTTTTGAAACAAAAACTTAGTATGTGAAAACTAATTAATTGTGCATGTTATCCATTTGAAAGTGAGGGAAACGATGGTCTTCAGAAAAAGTCTGACATAGATATACACTCAGTGCCAACTTTATTAGGAGCACCTGTACACCTGCTTGTTAATGCAATTACCAAATCAATCACATGGCAGCAACTCATGCATAAAAGCATGCAGACATGGCAGAGGTTCTGTTATTGTTCAGACCAACCATCAGAATTGGGAAGAAATGTGGTATAAATGACTTTGGCTGTGGAATGATTGTTGATGCCAGATGGAATTACAAAATGGCACCTGCATACAATGCTCCCACAGTTGACATATTCTGGATAAATCATGAAACCATTTATTTCATTTCTTTTATGCTTTTAATGTTTCTTTTTCTTTATCTTGAGTGTGATTCTGGAATTGTTGGAGCCTGTGATTGGCAGTTTGGAGATCATTAGAGTGTTCCAGCACTCTGCAGTCTCCAAAAGAAATCGGCAAGCCGGAGGCAGTGAGCGTGAACCTCATGGCAAGGAGACTGAGGGGCGAGGCACAAGCTGACGTTCGTCTCCATTTCGTTGATTAAAGCTTCCGTTGCTCTCTGTTTAAAATGACAAGGGAGGGTGTAACGTGGCGGAGAATGTGGAGGTGGAGGGAGAGCATGGCTGCCTGCCTTTTGATCGCAGGCACATCACTTTGCTACCGAGGGGAGACTGCCTTTCCATCGCTGGGGGGATCACTCTCCTGCTGGATAGCGAAGAGGCTGCTGCTGTGCCCGGAGAAAGTTACCCAGGATTTTTCCATTTTGGATATGGATATGGATATAGACTTGGAAAATGGATTTCCTTTCCAGACTTATAGTTTTTCATATTCCATGTTTCTCGCTTGTTTCTTTTTTGTGTGGGGAGGAGGTTTGGGGGCCGATGTGTCTTGTTCCATTCTCGATTATTTCTCTGTGTGGGTAGCAGGGATCTGGGGATTGATGATTCTTTTCTTCCTTTGTTTTGTGGCCATCTCGAGAAGAAGAATTTCAGAGTTGTTTACATTAGTAATAAATGAACTCTTGAACCTTTTCAGTATCTCAGAAACTGCTGGTCTCCTGGGATTTTCACACACAACATTCCCTAGAGAATAGTGCAAGAAACAAAAATTACATCCAGTGAGCAGCAGTTCTGTGGGAAAAAATGACTTGATAATGAGAGAGGTCAGAGGAGAATGACCAGACAGGTTCAAGCTGACAGGAAGGTGACGTTAACTCAAATAACCATATCATCGTTTCAAGATGGCGCTGGTATCTCGCGTCTCTGCGTGTGCTCTCCTGAGCAAACTGCCCTCTACACTATCCTATACCTGAGAAACCCTCCTAAACCCCCAATCTGCTACATCTAGCAAGATCAACAACACCCTGGCGAAGCTACTGACCCAGCAGGAGATCACCGCGCCAGGATTGCTTCTTCAACTCCGGACCGCACCTGTACCCGACCAGCAAGGCCTGGTCCGAGGCCCACTACGTTCCCGGAGACCCGCAGCCTGCTACCGTGCCGAAGCACTTGGAGACGCGGCCCATTCCACCAGCACCTCTCCAGAGCAGATGACCACACAGAAGTGACGTTGGAGACCTCAAGGTGTCCCAGACGCTTCCCCGGAGCACCCACTGTAAAGCCCTGTTGGTGGCCATCCATACTCAATGACTAGGCCTCCACAGCTACCCGTGGCAACAAATTCCACAGATTCACCACTCTCTGGCTGAAGAAATTCCCACTCATCTCCATTCTAAAAGGACGGCCCTCTAGTCTGAGGCTGTGTCCTCTGGTCTCAGACTCCCCCACCAAAGGACACATCATCTCCACATCCACTCTGCGAAGGTTTTTCGCCATTCGATAGGTTTCGAAGAGAATATAAAATGCCCAGGATGGAGAAAGCCCTTGGATTTAGGATGAGAATACTAACATTCCGTTTCAGAGCATGGTATAGAAGCTGACTGCGGTGGACAGGAGGGCTCTACTCAAAACTGCCGGTACCAGCCTATCCACCATCAAGGAGATATATACAGAAAGGTGCCAGAACAAGGCCAGCAATATCATGAAGGATCTGAGTCACCCTGCTCATGGACTGTTTGTCCCACTCCCATCAGGGAGGAGGCTATGTAGCATCCACGCCAGGACCACCAGACTCAAAGAGAACCAGAAAGGATTAGAATTCTCCCATGCCATTTGATTTTTATATTGTCTTTGTTCATCCTAAATAGAATTATAATTTATCATTAAAATAATCAGTAATATGAAGTATAAGGTCTTAAAGCATTGAGACCACCAGACTAAAAAAGTTATTTTTTCCAAGCAGTAAAGCTGAAAAATGCTTCCCCCCACTAACCCACCCTTCCACCACTGCTTTATCACTTCCTATCAGACACCTTGTGTACAGACACTCCTGTGCCTAGTGTCATGTTATGGACACACAATCAATCTATGTAAATAAGCTATCTTATGTATTTATATTTATTGTGTTTTTTATCATTGTGTTCTTTATCTTAGTGTGTATTTTTGTGCTGCATCAGATCCGGAGTAACAATTACTTCATTCTCCTTTACACACGCATACATGAAACTATTGTGATAATCTTGAATCATCCATTTCAGTTCATCCTTCACTTATTCCAAAATGTTGTAACTGTTCCTGGGCATTCATTGTATCATGGAATGATGTATTAAATGGAAAGGTAACACAGTACTCTGCTGTTGTAATCGCCTAGCTTCGAAGGGGGAGTTCCGGCTCTCACTGTTATTTGGCGAATAATGACAACTTTCAAGTATCTTGTCTGTAATTCTCCTTGGGGCTTCAGAGGATTGTTAGATCAGGAAAACATAGACCTTACTACACAATACAGATGTAGGTGTGTAGCAAAGAAATTAAAACAGGCAGTGAAAACTTCCAGAGAGCATCACAAACGTTCTGCCTAATAATGTTATATCTTTGATTATCTTGTATATCTTATTAATAGCATAATTGGCTAAACTGGCCTGGACTATTAAAACCAGCTTAAGCCTTAAATGGCATTTCTCAGAGGCCTCCATTGGTCAGGCTCAGCACAGATGATGTGTCCTAGCTGTCTAGACATGCAAGGCTGGACAGTACGATATGGAGGCAAGTTGTTGCCCATGTAGCAAATGACACCCCCCCCCCCCCGCCCATCATGCGTCTGAAGAACCCAAATGAATGGCAGAGACCGACACAGTTTGGCATCATCAGTGTCGTGGGAGTTTCCAGTCAGCATTGAACTCAGACAAAGACTGTCTTTAGGACTCTATTTCAGGATTTTTCCCTTGGTGTTTACTCCTGAACCCTTCCGTATGAGTGGGTATAGCTGCAAGACAACGGAGGTTTGATAACAGAGTTTTCCTTCTCCTTGATGAGCTGCCAACTATGGCAGACAAGCTTCGTCTGTCTGAAGCAACTGATTGTAAAGTGCCAGTAATCTGCATTTTCCCCTTTGCCTGTCAGTGGAAATAGTTCCTCCTGATTTAATAGCTAAACCGCATGTAAGCGCCAGGAGCTAGATTGATTGCCAGAGGCTATTTGAGATGCATGCTATTGAGAGCATTTAGTAGGTAGTGGGAGTTTATTCCCGTTACCACCCCCGGCTATAACAACCTTAAACAACCAAGACTGACATCACTAAATACAAATAAACTAACTATTATTTTGGTATGTGTTAGGCTGAAATGATGGTCTTGCATTTAATCCTTTGGGATTGGGATTCAAGGATGTTAACGTTCTCTCATTTTGCAAAATCCTCCCTAAGATATTGAGAAATTGACATGTAAAGCAGCAGTGTTCCAATTTCCTCCCACAGTCCAAAGATGTACTGGTGAGTAGGTTAATTTGTCATTACAAATTGTCCCGTAATGAGGCTGGGGTTAAGTTGCTGGGGTGCAGCTTACTTTGTGCCGTATTTCTTAATAAACAAATAAATTAGTTTGAGACTTTTGCTTGTTTATGTAGAGTTTTCTTGGTAAATTCTGTTGTATTTCTTTATTTTTCCTGTAAATGCCTGCAAGAAAATGAATCTCAAGATAATATATGGTGACATATATGAACTTTGATAATAAATAATATTTTGAACTTTGAAATTTTGCATTCAAATTTGAACTTTGAACTCCATGGTGGCACAGCCATTACCATAATGCGATTTCAGTGCCAGTAACCAGGGTATAATACCTGCTGCTGACTGTGGGGAGATGATAAGTTTTCCCTGTAATTGAGTGTGTTTCCTCCAGATGCTCTGCTATCCGCCCACATTTCAAAACATTGAGTTAGTTTGAGTTAGTAATTGGTCACGTGGGTGTAATTGGGTGATTGTGGTTCATTGGGCTAGTAGGGCCTGTTACCCTGCTTTATATCTATTAAACAAAAGCCAATAAATAAGTAAGCGAGGGTTAAGAGACTCATATGAGTTTCTGTTTGAAGATGAGGTTGAGTGAGAGCAGTACCTAACACAGTTGACCTGATGGAGATTTTATTTTCCTAAATATTGATTGGCATCTCCCTAGAGCAAGGGGTTTAGATGGGGTGGAGTTTGTTAGGTGTTTTCAGGATGGTTTCCTGACACAATATGTAGATAAGCCTACAAGAGGAGAGGCAGTACTTGATTTGGTCTTGGGAAATGAACCTGGTCAGGTGTCAGATCTCTCAGTGGGAGAGCATTTTGGAGATAGTGATCATAACTCTATCTCCTTTACAATAGCATTGGAGAGGAATAGGACCAGACAAGGGAGAAAAGCATTTAAGCAAACACATCAAAGTTGCTGGTGAACGCAGCAGGCCAGGCAGCATCTCTAGGAAGAGGTGCAGTCGACGTTTCAGGCCGAGACCCTTCGTCAGGACTAACTGAAGGAAGAGTTAGTAAGAGATTTGAAAGTGGGAAGGGGAGGGGGAGATCCAAAATGATAGGAGAAGACAGGAGGGGGAGGGATGGAGCCAAGAGCTGGACAGGTGATTGGCAAAAGGGATATGAGAGGATCATGGGACAGGAGGCCCAGGGAGAGAGACAAGGGGGGGGGAACCAGAGGATGGGCAAGGGGTATAGTCAGAGGGACAGAGGGAGAAAAAGGAGAGTGAGAGAAAGAATGTGTGTATAAAAATAAATAACGGATGGGGTACGAGGGGGAGGCGGGGCATTAGCGGAAGTTAGAGAAGTTGATGTTCATGCCATCAGGCATCAGGTTGGAGGCTACCCAGATAGAATATAAGGTATTGTTCCTCCAACCTGAGTGTGGCTTCATCTTTACAGTAGAGGAGGCCGTGGATAGACATGTCAGAATGGGAATGGGATGTGGAATTAAGATGTGTGGCCACTGGGAGATCCTGCTTTCTCTGGCAGACAGAACATAGGTATTCAGCAAAGCGGTCTCCCAGTCTGCATCGGGTCTCACCAATATATAGAAGGCCACATCGGGAGCACCGGACGCAGTATATCTCCCCAGCCAACTCACAGGTGAAGTGTCGCCTCACCTGGAAGGACTGTCTGGGGCCCTGAATGGTGATAAGGGAGGAAGTGTAAGGGCATGTGTAGCACTTGTTCCGCTTACAAGGATAAGTGCCAGGAGGGAGATGGGTGGGGAGGGATGGGGGGGACGAATGGACAAGGGAGTCACATAGGGAGCGATCCCTGCGGAAAACAGAGAGAGGGGGAGAGGGAAAGATGTGTCTAGTGGTGGGATCCCGTTGGAGGTGGCGGAAGTTACGGAGAATAATATGTTGGACCCGGAGGCTGGTGGGGTGGTAGGTGAGGACCAGGGGATCCCTATTCCTAGTGGGGTGGCGGGAGGATGGAGTAAGAGCAGATGTGCGTGAAATGGGGGAGATGCGTTTGAGAGCAGAGTTGATAGTGGAGGAAGGGAACCCCCTTTCTTTAAAAAAGGAGGACATCTCCCTCGTCCTGGAATGAAAAACCTCATCCTGAGAGCAGATGCGACGGAGACGGAGGAATTGCGAGAAGGGGACGGCATTTTTGAAAGAGACAGGATGAGAAGAGGAATAGTCCAGATAGCTGTGAGAGTCAGTAGGCTTATAGTAGACATCAGTGGATAAGCTGTCTCCAGAGACAGAGACAGAAAGATCTAGAAAGGAGAGGGCCTTGTCGGAAATGGACCAGGTAAACTTGAGGGCAGGGTGAAAGTTGGAGGCAAAGTTAATAAAGTCAACGAGCTCAGCATGCGTGCAGGAGCAGTGCCAATGCAGTCGTCGATGAGGAGAAGAAAAAGTGGGGGACAGATACCAGAATAGGCACGGAACATAGATTGTTCCACAAAGCCAACAAAAAGGCAGGCATAGCTAGAACCCATACGAGTGCCCATAGAAAAGCATTTAATTGGAGTAAGGGGAATTATGAGGCTATCAGGCAGGAAATTGGAAGCTTAAATTGGAAACAGGTGTTCTCAGGGAAAAGTACGGAAGAAATGTGGCAAATGTTCAGGGGATATTTGTGTGGAGTTCTGCATAGGTACGTTCCAATGAGACAGGGAAGTTATGGTAGGGTACAGGAACCGAGGTGTACAAAGGCTGTAATAAATCTAGTCAAGAAGAAAAGAAAAGCTTACAAAAGGTTCAGAGAGCTAGGTAATGTTAGAGATCTAGAAGATTATGAGGCTAATAGGAAGGAGTTTAAGAAGGAAATTAGGAGAGCCAGAAGGGGCCATGAGAAGGCCTTGGCAGGCAGGATTAAGGAAAACCCCAAGGCATTCTACAAGTATATGAAGAGCAAGAGGATAAAACATGAAAAAATAGGGCCTATCAAGTGTGACAGTGGGAAAGTATGTATGGAACCGGAGGAAATAGCAGAGGTACTTAATGAATACTTTACTTCAGTATTCACTATGAAGAAGGATGTTGGTGATTGTAGTGATGACTTGCAGCGGACTGAAAAGCTTGAGCATGTAGATATTAAGAAAGAGGATGTGCTGGAGGTTTTGGAAAGCATCAAGTTGGATAAGTCGCTGGGACTGGATGAGATGTACCTCAGGCTACTGTGGGAGGCGAGAGAGGAGATTGCTGAGCCTCTGGCGATGATCTTTGCATCATCAATGGGGATGGGAGAGGTTGCGGAGGATTGGAGGGTTGCGGATGTTGTTCCTTTATTTAAGAAAGGGAGTAGAGATAGCCCAGGAAATTATAGACCAGTGAGTCTTACCTCAGTGGTTGGTAAGTTGATGGAGAAGATCCTGAGAAGCAGGATTTATGAACATTTGGAGAGGTATAATATGGTTAGGAATATTCATCATGGCTTTGTCAAAGGCAGGTCATGCCGTACGAGCCTGACTGAATTTTCTGAAGATGTGTCTAAACACATTGATGAAGGAAGAGCAGTAGATGTAGTGTATATGGATTTCAGCAAGGCATTTGATAAGGTACCCCTTGCAAGGCTTATTGAAAAAGTAAGGAGGCATAGGATTCAAGGGGACATTGTTTTGTGGATCCAGAACTGGCTTGCCCACAGAATGCAAAGAGTGGTTGTAGACAGGTCATAATCTGCATGGAGGTTGGCCACCAGTGGAGTGCCTCAGGGATCTGTTCTGGGACCCTGAATCTTCGTGATTTTTATAAATGACCTGGATGAGGAAGTGAAGGGATGGGTTAGTAAGTTTGCTGATGTCACAAAGGTTGGGGATGTTGTGGATAGTGTGGAGGGCTGTCAGAGGTTATGGCGGGACATTGATAGGATGCAAAACTGGGCTGAGAAGTGGCAGATGGAGTTCAACCCAGTTAAGTGTGAGGTGGTTCATTTTGGTAGGTCAAGTATAATGGCAGAATATAGTATTAATGGTAAGAGTCTTGGCAGTATTCAGGATCAGAGGGATTTTGGGGTCCGAGTCCATAGGACGCTCAAAGCAGCTGCGCAGGTTGACTCTGTGGTTAAGAAGACATACGGTGTATTGGCCTTCATCAATCATGGAATTGAATTTAGGAGCCAAGAGGTAATGTTGCAGCTACATAGGACCGTGGTCAGACCCCACTTGGAGTACTGCGCTCAGTTCTGGTCGTCTCACTACAGGAAGGATGTGGAAACCATAGAAAGGATGTTGAGGAGATTTACGAGGATGTTGCCTGAATTGGGGGGGGAGAGCATGTCTTATGAAAACAGGTTGAGTGAAGTCGGCCTTTTCTCCTTGGAGTGAAGGAGGATGAGAGGTGACCTGATAGAGGTGCATAAGATGATGAGAGGCGTTGATCATGTGGATAGTCAGAGGCTTTTTCCTGGGGCTGAAAAGGCTGCCACAAGAGGACACAGGTTTAGGGTGCTGGAGAGTAGGTACAGAGGAGATGTCAGGGGTAAGTTTTTTACTCAGGGAGTGGTGAGTACGTGCAATGGGCTGCTGGCAACGGTGGTGGAAGTGGATACGATAGGGTCTTTTAAGAGACTTTTCGATAGGTACATGGAGCTTAGGAAAATAGAGGGCTATAGGTAAGCCTAGTAATTTCTAAGACAGGGACATGTGGGCTTTGTGAGCTGAAGGTCCTGTATTGTGCTGTAGGTTTTCTATGTTTCTCCTTGGGAAAGGAGAGGGGAAGGTGTCAATGAATTTTTGTTATCCTATTGGCTCCAGGATGACATAAGTTGTGAATTCTGAAGAAGATTAACAATGCTGGAAATACTCAACAAGTCAGGGAACATGTATGGAGAGAGCAACACACACAAAATGCTGGAGGATCTCAGCTGACCACTCAGCATCTATGGAAAAGATTACAGTTGACATTTCAGTCTGCTTATCTACTTCTGGTCTCACCAATATACACCAATACTCCATTTGCCACAAAAAGTGGACATTCCAGTAGTCACTCATTTTAATTGCACTTCCCATTCCCATTCCAACATGTCAGCCCATGGCCTCCTCCACTGTCATGATGAGCGAACACTTAGTTTGGAGGAACAACACCTTATAATCCATTTGGGTAGCCTCTAACCTGACTTCTCCAAATTCTAATAATGTCCCTGCCCCTTCACCATTCCCCATTCCCATTTCTTTCTCTTACATCTCCTAACCTGCCTGCCTCCTCCCTTGGGTGCTCCTCCCCATTTTCTTCCTTCCATGGCCTTCCGTCCTCGGTTATCAGACTCTCCCTTCTCCAGCCCTGTATCTCTTTCACCAATGAACTTCCCAGCTCTTTACTTCATCCCTTCCCCTCTTGGTTTCACCGATCACCTGTGTTTCTTCCACCCCCCCCCCCCCGCCACCTTCTAACACCGATTCCTTTTTTTTTCTCCAATCCTGATGATGAGTCTCATTCCAAAATGTCAACTGCACTCTTTTCAGTAGATTCTGCCTGGCCTGCTGAGTTCCTCCAGCGTTTTGTGTGTGTTGCTCGGATTTTCAGCATCTGCAGATTTTCTCTGTTACAACCATAGTGTATTCATTCAGATCTCTAGATGAATGCTAGAATATGACCCAATCCACTAACGGAAAGCAATCCCATAATCACTCCTGTGACTCCTGTGACCACCTCATTGTTGTCCTAATTTCTGGATCTTTGCTTTTAGTCTCTGCCTGTATGCAGGTAGGAGCAGGACAGCCAAGTGATCTGATTTACCAAAGTGCATTCTGGGCAAGGAACAGTAGGTGATCCTCAACTTAGTATAACAGTAGTCTGGTAAATTGAAACCTCTGGTACTGCAGGTTGTATGCTGATGGTAATTGGGCAGGGTTTTCTTCAAACAGGTCTGATTGAAGTCCCTGACTATTAACTTGAAACGCCTCGGGATGGGCTGTTTCTTGTCTACAAACGACATCATGCAGTGTCGCGAGTGTTTGCTTATGGTCAGCTGCTGGTGGTATACAAACAGCAGTCAGGAGTACACAGGAGAACTCCCAGGTAAATAGAATTGATGGCATTTGACCATGAGGTGTTCCAAGTTGGGGGAACATGAGACAGTAAAATGTGAAAATAGTTGGAGCTGAATGCTTTATCTACAAGGCACTGTATGTACTTTGATAATAAATTTACTTTGAACTTTTAACACAATCCTTTTGCATGATCATAGGATCTGGGCACTTTTCCTCATGTTATTTCTAATTTTTCCTCTCCTCCAGTTCATATCTGTGAGTTTTTGTTCGCAACACATTCACCAATACGAATTCATTCACCTGTCAGTAGAAATCGTTTCACTGGTCTTAGTAGCTAAGCCACATGAGGGGACCAGGGGATGGGCTTGGTTGTCAGAGGATCTCTGAGATGCATAACATCAGGAGCATTTAATAGGTAGTGGGAGCTTATCCTACTATCACCTCTGGCTATGGCAATCTTAAGAGACCTGCTTTAATTAAAACCAGTAAAAACAAACTGCAGATACTGGAAATCTGATACAAAACCAAAAAATTCTGGATACCCTCAGAAGCTGGGAAAGCAGCTCTGGAGAAAAAAGTAAATTTTCAAGGCCAAAGACCCTATATCAGAACTATGTCTAATTCAACATTGCATAAATTTGACCCTTAAGAACTGCCAACAGGAACATTATTCTACCATATTAATGCCAGTACATTGAGGATTGTCAGTTTTATCTGCTATATTCCCTCCCAGACATAAATTATCTAACATGTCTCAATAAACTTTGACTCTAAGATGCATTTTCAATTTTCCTTAATTACTTGTCATACAATTGTGACTAATTTTCTGTTAGTGTCATCTGGGCCGATAGCACAACATTTGTTCTGTGATTATAATAAATTGTCAGCAAATAGAGACCATATGATCGTAAGACCATGTGATATGGGAGCAGAATTAAGCCATTTGGATCATTGACTCTGCTCCACCATCTCATCATGACTCATTTACTATCCCTCTCAGCCCATTTTCCTGCATTCTTCCCATAACCTTTGATGCCCTTATTAATCAAGAACTTATCAATCTCCACTCTAAATATACCCAATGACTTGGCCTCCACAGCCACCTGTGGCAATGAATTCCCTGACTAAGATTCATTCACTAATGAGGGTGGTGAATCCAGCTGAATTCCAGCAG
Organism: Mobula birostris; assembly: GCF_030028105.1. Classification (NCBI taxonomy): domain Eukaryota; kingdom Metazoa; phylum Chordata; class Chondrichthyes; order Myliobatiformes; family Myliobatidae; genus Mobula; species Mobula birostris. The sequence continues at coordinate 248,694,699 of NC_092370.1, read as the reverse complement.
GTCATATAGTTTATGTGAAGAACCTTTACTGATAAGACTCATTAAGGCACACAGCAATTATGGAAACTTATCTTTTAGGGATTTCTTTTGTTAAATTGTGTGCATTCTTTGTCTAGTCAAGAGCTCACATGTCAATCACTGCCCTGTGAATATCAACTATCACCTCAGGAGGCTTAACTGGGAACATTGTATTCCATTGATGTCTCTCATGGGGAACAGTACTGGCCAATTAATCAGCAGCAATAATTACTTGTACAATCAGCAAAATACTCAGACTTTTATGTTCCAAGATTCTTTTATTGCAACATACATGCCGAGGGGCTCCAGACCTCTCCTTGCTGGAATTCAGAAGAATGAGGGGTGACCTCACTGAAACCTATTTTATGTCAAAAGGCCTCGATAGAGTAGATGTGAAGAGGATGTTTCCTATGGCGGGGGAGTTTAAGACCAGAGGACATTGCCTCAGAAAGGAGGGATGCTCTTTTAGAACAGAAATGAGGAGGAATTCCTTTAGCTAGAGAGTGGTGAAGTAGTGGAATTCATTGCTGTGGAGGCCAAGTCATCGGGTATTTTGGGATAGACTGTAAATTAGGGCATGAGAAAGACAGGGAGAAAGCAGGAGATTGGGACTGAGAGGGAAAATGGATCAGCCGTGATGAAATAGTGGAGCTGATTTGATGGGCCAAATGGCCTATTTCTGCTCCTCTATCTTATGGTCCTTTGGTCTTAAATGCACTTACTATATTAGAACTGTTTCTTGAATGATTTAAAGTTAATATTAAAATATGTTCAAAGTAATTTGTCATTTGGGCCTCTCTAAAAGGTTAAATTATATTTCATAATAAATTACTGTATAATGGCATATCCACTCTGGTAGTAAATTATGTGAAAAATACAAGCTTAAGGTAATACATTGATTATGATGCATAATCTCTGATTGCTTTTCATTTCTTAACATAGCAAAATTAAAATTATAATATTCATACACACTAGCATAAATCAGGACAAAGAATTAATTTAAGGGCTTGCATTCAAGGTGAGAGGGGATAATTTGAGAGATGTGACCAGCAGGTATTTTACACAGGGACAGGTGGGTACTTGGAATGTGCTGTATGGGGTGGGGTAGAGGCTGATACATTAGAGACTTTTAAAGGACTTTCAGATAAGTACGGGAATATGACGAAAATGGAAGGATATGGACACTGTGTAGCTGGAATTTGTTTAGTTGGCCATTTGATTACTAATTTATTTGGTTTAGCACAACATTGTGGGCTGAATGGTCTGTTCTTGTGCTGTATTGTTCTACATTTCAAGTCAACAATGATGCAGATGTTCTTCAATATCTGACATGTTTGTTGTTTCCTAAAATTAGGATGTTAGTAACAACACCAGTGGGAATAACCTCACTCAACTTCATTTGCCCGACCAATGAACTGTTCTCACAAACTATGGACTCACTTTCAAGGACTCTTCATCTCATGTTCAACATAGTTATTGCTTAGTTATTTATTATTCTTTCATTTTCTTTCTTCTAGTACTTGAACACTTTGTGGCCTTTTGCACACAAGTTGTCTTTTCTATTGGTGCAGCCTTTTGTTAATTCTATTATAGTTATCGAGTATTTCAGGATTGTATTTGGTGACATAGGTGTACTTTGATGATACATTAATTTTGAACTTTGAACTTTATCCATTGTGCATCATCTGACTAAGAATGTGTCCAGTCTTAACACTGAGGCCATTTTTTGTCAGTTCTCTGCTCTCTGACAGTGTATCAAATATCTCACATTTATTGTATAGAACATTAACGTAAATATACAGACAAATCATGGCTTATAACATGTTTTTCTAAGAATTTATGGAATATTATGGTTTGGCTTTAATCATGAATACTCAGGGTGTGCAGTGTGTCCAGGGAGGGGCAGCACCTCTGGTGAAGGGGCTGGTCATGTCCATTCTGGGGCAGCTCACTCACCTTTGGCCCCACCAGACACTCAGCTCTCACCTGTGGATCTCAGCAGCTGTTTGCATGAATGAAAATATATATATATATGTGTTAAAATTATGAATCAGATCAAACTTTCACTGGCTGGCTATTCCGTAGAGTTCTGTTGGTTATTTTCTGCTCTCTTACAGTGTACCTGCTACCCCACTTTTCCACTACATTCGATTAGTAAGTGTAGCAGTGAAGTAGAGACATGCAGATGAGGAGAGAGAGAGAGCCAAATGTGATGTCAATCCACTCTTTTGACACTACGAAGAGGTACGTGCAAATAGCTTGTTTATTTCAAAGTTCAAACTAAATATATTATTGGACTACATATATGTCACCATATACTAGCGTGAGATTCATTTTCTTGCAGGCATTTACAGTAAAACAAAAGAGATTCAATAAAAAACTGCACACAAAGACTGAGAAACAACCAATGTGCAAAAGACGGCAAACTGTGCAAGTAAAAATACAAATTAGGGGTCTAGATGGTTTAGAGTTTGTAAAATGTGTTCAGGAAAGTTTTCTAAATCAATATATAGAGGGACCAACTAGAGGGGATGCAATATTGGATCTCCTGTTAGGTAACAAATTAGGGCAAGTGACAGAAGTCTGTGTAGGGGAGCACTTTGGTTCCAGTGATCATAACACCATTAGTTTCAATTTGATCATGGACAAGGATAGATCTGGTCCTAGGGTTGAGGTTCTGAACTGGAAGAAGGCCAAATCTGAGGAAATGAGAAAGGATCTAAAAAGCGTGGATTGGGACAGGTTGTTCTCTGGCAAAGATGTGATTGGTAGGTGGGAAGCCTTGAAAGGGGAAATTTTGAGAGTGCAGAGTTTGTATGTTCCTGTCAGGATTAAAGGCAAATTGAATAGGAATAAGGAACCTTGGTTCTCAAGGGATATTGCAACTCTGATAAAGAAGAAGAGGGAGTTGTATGAAATGTATAGGAAACAGGGGGTAAATCAGGTGCTTGAGGAGTATAAGAAGTGCAAGAAAATACTTAAGAAAGAAATCAGGAGGGCCAAAAGAAGTCATGAGGTTGCCTTGGCAGTCAAAGTGAAGGATAATCCAAAGAACTTTTACAAGTATATTAAGCGCAAAAGGATTGTAAGGGATAAAATTGGTCCTCTTGAAGATCAGAGTGGTCGGCTTTGTGCGGAACCAAAGGAAATGGGGGAGATCTTAAAGAGGTTTTTTGCGTCTGTATTTACTAAGTAAGCTGGCATGAAATCTATGGAATTGAGGGAATCAAGTAGTGAGACCATGGAAACTGTACAGATTGAAAAGGAGGAGGTGCTTGCTGTCTTGAGGAAAATTAAAGTGGATAAATCCCCGGGACCTGACAGAGTGTTCCCTCGGACCTTGAAGGAGACTAGTGTTGAAATTGCGGGGGCCCTGACAGAAATATTTAAAATATCGCTGTCTACGGGTGAAGTGCCGGAGGATTGGAGAGTGGCTCATGTTGTTCCGTTGTTTAAAAAAAGATCGAAAAGTAATCCAGGAAATGATAGGCCGGTGAGTTTAACGTCAGTAGTAGGTAAGTTATTGGAGGGAGTACTAAGAGACAGAATCTACAAGCATTTGGATAGACAGGGGTTTATTAGGGAGAGTCAACATGGCTTTGTGTGTGGTAGGTCATGTTTGACCAATCTGTTGGAGCTTTTCGAGGAGGTTACCAGGAAAGTGGATGAAGGGAAGGCAGTGGATATTATCTACATGGACTTCAGTATGGCCTTTGACAAGGTCCCGCATGGGAGGTTAGTTAGGAAAATTCAGTCGCTAGGTATACATGGAGAGGTGGTAAATTGGATTAGACATTGGCTCGATGGAAGAAGCCAGAGAGTGGTGGTAGAGAATTACTTCTCCAAGTGGAGGCCTGTGACTAGTGGTGTGCCACAGGGATCAGTGCTGGATCCATTGTTATTTGTCATCTCTATCAATGATCTGGATGATAATGTAGTAAATTGGATCAGCAAGTTTGCTGATGATACAAAGATTGGAGGTGTAGTAGACAGTGAGGAAGGTTTTGAGAGCCTGCAGAGGGACTTGGAACAGCTGGAAAAATGGGCTGAAAAATGGCAGATGGAGTTTAATACTGACAAGTGTGAGGTATTGCATGTTGGAAGGACAAACCAACGTAGAACATACAGGGTTAATGGTAAGGCACTGAGGAGTGCAGTGGAACAGAGGGATCTAGGAATACAGATACAAAATTCCCTAAAAGTGTCATCACAGGTAGATAGGGTCGTAAAGAGAGCTTTTGGTACATTGGCCTTTATTGATCGAAGTATTGAGTATAAGAGCTGGAATGTTATGATGAGGTTGTATAAGGCATTGGTGAGGCCGAATCTGGAGTATTGTGTTCAGTTTTGGTCACCAAATTACAGGAAGGATATAATTAAGGTTGAAAGAGTGCAGAGAAGGTTTACAAGGATGTTGCCGGGACTTGAGAAACTCAGTTACAGAGAAAGGTTGAATAGGTTAGGACTTTATTCCCTGGAGCGTAGAAGAATGAGGGGAGATTTGATAGAGGTATATAAAATTATGATGGGTATAAATAGAGTGAATGCAAGCAGGCTTTTTCCACTGAGGCAAGGGGAGAAAAAAACCAGAGGACATGGGTTAAGGGTGAGAGGGAAAAAGTTTAAAGGGAACATTAGGGGGGGCTTCTTCACACAGAGAGTGGTGGGAGTATGGAATGAGCTGCCAGACGAGGTGGTAAATGTGGGTTCTTTTTTAACATTTAAGAATAAATTGGACAGATACATGGATGGGAGGTGTATGGAGGGATATGGTCCGTGTGCAGGTCAGTGGGACTAGGCAGAAAAAGGTTCGGCACAGCCAAGAAGGGCCAAAGGGCCTGTTTTCTGTGCTGTAGTTTCTATGGTTCTATAAAAAAAATAAATAATAATAATGATAAATAAACAAGTAAATAAAAAAATACTGAGAACATGAGTTGTAGAGTCATTGAAAGTGAGTCCACAGGTTGTGGAATCAGTTCAAAGTTGAGGTGAGCGCAATTGAGGAGGAGAGGATGGTGGCGTGATGGCAGCACGCGCTGCCTCTCTGGTGATGAATATCTGTTACCTGTCAAGTAGGGGACCATGCACAATTCTGATTTGATGGAGATGGACGTGACAGTACGGAGGAACATCTGGAAAACTTCTGAAACGCCCGCTTCACTGCCACTGCTCCTGTGTGGTAACCAGAATCTCCGGAGCAGAAGACCCGAAATCCTCGGCTTTGCTTGTTTCAGCGGCCAGGGCTAGGTCGAAGGCGCTCGGCAGAGGATGGCGCTCCGGAGGCTGTATCGGAGGGGATGGTCGGAGGCTCGAAGTTTATGGACGGATGGACTCAGTGTCGGCTGTGGTCGGCTGCTTCCAAGGCATCGGCAAGTTGACAGTGCCTGGAGGTTTATGGCAGGGAGTTTCTCCCTTTTGCCGCCTGCTATCGGGGACTCGGGGACTTTTGAGAGTTTTTTTACCGTGCCCATGGTTTGCTCTTCATCAAATTATGGTATTGCTTTGCACTGCTGTAACTATATGTTATAATTATGTGGTTCTGTCAGTGTTAGTCTTTGGTTTGTCCCATTTTCTGTGATATCGCTCCGGAGAAACATTGTATCATTTTTTAATGCATGTATGCATTTCTAAATGACAATAAAAGAGGACTGAGTGTTCTCATAATCTACATTATCCACACTGGTTCAGGAGCCTGATGGTTGAGGGGTAATAACAGTTCCTGAACCTGGTGGTGTGGGACCTGAGGCTCTTATACTTCCTGCATGAAGGCAGCAGTGAGAAGAGAGCCTGGCCTGGATGGCGGAGGGACTTGAAGATAGATGCTTCTTTCCTGTATCAGAGCTCCTTGTGGATGAACTGAATGGTGGGGAGGGTTTTCCATGTGATTGACCGAGCTGCATCCATTACTTCTGCAGGCACTTCCACTCTTGGACATTGGTGTTTCCATACCAGGCCCTGACATAGCCTGTTGGCATGCTGTCCATAGAATTATATCAAAGTTTTAGGTGATATGCTAAACTGGGGCAAACTTCTAAGAAAGTAGAGGTGCTGCCGTGCCTTCTTTGTGAAAGTACTTAAATGATGGTCACCGCACAGATCTTCTGAAATTATAACACTGAGGAATTTAAAGTTGCTGACCCTCTCCACTCTGACTCCCTGATGAGGACTGGCTCATGGACCTCCGATTTCCTCCTCCTGCAGTCAATAATCAGCTCTCATTTTTCATATCTTCTAGTACTTCAAAGTATTTTTATTAGAGTTATTTTTATTTATATAATAATGTTAAAAATAATACATAATTATACTGACATGACAAAATCAACAGTCAGCGCCTATTGCCAATTGCAAAGATGAGGCTGGACTCCCTGTCACTGAGAGAGGTTGGTGCTTGATTCAGTCATTGGCATCTCCCGCAGACGGAGGACTTCCGCTGGGTGTCACAGCAGGGCCCTGGTCTCTGCCTACAAATGTACTCCGTGATGGTACAGTGCCTATGCTGCCGATAAACTTGTTCATGTTTTTCAATAAAGTTTTATGCATGAGTTCCACTGTACAGGTAAACAGCTCCAGGTAATTTATAGTCGTTCATTTGCTATTTGTTAAACTGCATTAGCATTGCACATGCAACAAATCTATTATTTTTAATATAACTTACATATCTACTTAAGCCCTTCATCCTTACTGGGGCATAGGCTGCCTGCAGCAGCTCACCAGGGTCCTCTGTCCTGGGCCAGTCCCTTTCAAGTTGTCCCCAGGCGTAGCCATCTTTGAAGATGCTTCCTCTCCCAGGGATGAGGTCTTTGGAGGTTCTGTAACTCCGGGTCTTTACACGGTGTGGTCGCTAGTCCCATGTGAACCCTCCTATTTTCAAAGCTGGACTTGTGACCATCCGCAGCAGAGATTTTTTTTAATATATAAACAATGTTCCACCCTGGATTTATTCAATCACACCACCATCTATTCGGTAACATCATAATATTTAGCAGCCACAGGATTAACTGATCAAACAGTCACTTAGAGTAGGATCTGCCAATGTGAGGGTATGGCTTTATTAAGAGCTCATGTTCCAGTACAATAATTTGCTAATGAAACCTCATGGACAGTGTTCTCAGGGATTTACCATTCTTGTTTGTTTACCTAGATGATTTTTTGGTAGCCAGCTCTTCTAGGGATGAACATCTCTTCAGCTTGGAAATCCTCTTCAAATGCCTTAGTCAGCACCACCTTATTGTTAGCCCGGTGAAGTGCCCATTTGATCAGTCCCTGGTCGGTTTCCTCGGACACCGCCTCAATGCAGCAGGGGCAGTTCCCCTGGTGGCTAAAGTTGAGTCTGTTAAGCGCCTCCCTCAGCCAGTCATCGTTAAGGCCCTGCAGGGGTTTTTGTGCATGGTGAACTTTTACCACCATTTTGTCCCCAGAGTAGCTCAGCTCACTTGCTAACTCTGCAAGGCCTTTAAGGGCACAATGGCCAAGCACAGTAGGGTCCATGGTGTTTGCAGACACTAAGCGGGCATTGTCTAATGCAACTCTGCTAGCGCACCCTCTCCCAGATGTGCCGATGGTTCTCCACACTCTCACCAATTGTCACGGTGCATGAACAGTTGTTTAATGGCGTTTAGCAACCTCTCACCTTTTTTAGCCGTCAGCTTCGTCCCTGCGAGCACAAGTACGGCACATTAGACCGTGAGCTTCTTGGCCTGTAATTGGCAGTGCGGCAGTTTCATTGTCTCCTAGAGAAGCGTCCACTTACAGCTTTTGTGGATCATAAGGCCCTAACAGTCACCATGGCTAAGGTCTCTGAATCTTGGTCTGCTCGAACAGCAGCACCATCTCTCTTTTATTTCACAGTTCACCACAGACATCCAGCATGTCGCGGGGAAGCGTAACCTTGTGGCTGACTGCCTTTCGCAGTCCTTCACTAGTACTATCCATCTGAACAGGGTTTCGACCATGCGAATGTGGATTTGGTTGGCCCATTGTCCCCGTCCCGCGGGTTTACTCACCTCCTCACCATTGTTGAAAAGATCACACGTTGGCCGGAGGCAGTGCTACTGCTGTCCATTTCAGTCGCGGAGGTGGCCTGAGTGTTCATTGGCTCATGGTTTGCTCGGTTTAGCATCCCATCGGCTATCTCTTCAGACTGAGAGACACAGTTTATGTCTGAGCTTTGGTGTGTGGTTGCCTGTGATCTGGGGGTCAAACTGCACCAGACATCAGCTCATTACCCTCAGGTCAACGGTCTGTGTGAGCAGTTCCACTATTCAATGAAAGCCGCTCTCCGTGCATGCCTCAGTGTGTGGACAGACTGCCATGGGTCATGTTGGGCCTGAGGATGGCCCCTAAGGCAGACCTTCAGTGCTCTTCTGCAGAACTCATTTCTAGGCAACCCCTGCGAGTGCCAGGAGAGTTCCTCCCAACGTCCACGGTCCCACCGTCTGCTTCGCAGCTGTGGTCGGCTTTTATGGACAACGACAAAACTTTCACTCCAGTGCCCACGACACAGCATGGCCTGCCACGGTCGCACCTGTTGCCGGGTCTGCGGGAGGCAAAGTATGAGTTTATTCATCATGACGGACATCGGGGTCCCTTACGGCTGCCTTATGATGGCCCATTCCATGTGTGGAAAGTGGGGGATAATTTCTTTACGCTGGACTTTGGAGGTATCCCGGACAGTGTTTCTGTGGAGCATCCAAATGGTGGTTATATATATATAACCAGCATTTGTTTGTTGTTGGAAAAAAATGTATGTTAGAAGTAACTACACTCATGTCAATTTTTGTCAACACACCTACATAAGTCCTTTTCATCTGCTGCTTCAATATCTTGTGTGCTTTCTCACAAGTGCTTTGAACGATCATCTATTTGTTATGTGCCATGTTGTGTGATGTGGACAATCATGGTCATTCCAATGACCATAAGATATAGGAGACAATTTAAGCCATTTGGCTCATCAAGTCTCTCCTACATTTCATCATGGCCGATCCATTTTTCCTCTCAGTCTCAATCTCCTGCCTTCCCTGTATTCCTTCATACCCTGACCAATCGAGAATCTATCAACCTCTGCGTTAAATATCCATAAAGACTTGGCCTCCATAGCTTCCTGTTGCAACAAATACCACAGATTCACTATTCTCCGGCTAAAGAAATTCCTCCTCACCTCCATTTTAAAAGAACCCTCCTCATTCTTTGTAATTCCGGTGAATACAGACCCAGAGCCATCAAATGTTCTTCATATGACAAACTGTTTAATCCTGGAATAATTTCCATGAACCTCCTTTGCCCATTTCAGCATACCCTTTCTAAGATAAGGGGCCCAGAATTGCTCACAGTACTCTAATGAGGCCTCACCAGTCCTTTATAAAGTCTTAACTTTATATCCTTGCTTTAATAACCTAGTCCACTTGAAATGAATGCTAACATTGCATTTGCTTTCGTCACTATAGACTACAAATTAACCTTCAGGAAATCCTGCACAAGGATTCCCAAATCCCTTTGCACAGCAGATTTTTGTATTTTCTCTACATTTACAATAGTCAACCCTTTCATTTCTTCTACCAAAGTGAATGATGATTCACTGCCTGAGACTGTATTCTGTCTACCACTTCCTTACCCTTTCACGTCATCTGTCTAAATCCTTCAACAGTCTCTATTTCCTCAAAACTACCTGCCCCTCCAGCTACCTTTGTATTGTCTGCAAACTTTGCAAAAAGACATCAATTCCTTCATCCAAATCATTGACATATAATGTAACAAGAATCAGTTCCAATACAGATCCCTGTGGAACACTACAAGTCACCGGCAGCCAACCAGAAAAGTTTCCCTTTATTCCCACTCTTTGCCTCCTGCCAACCAGCTACTGCTTTATCCATGCGAAAGTATTTCTGTAATTCCATGGGGCTCGTAGCTTGTGAAGCAACCTCATGTGTGGCACCTTGTCCAAGGCCTTCTGAAAATCCAAGTAGACAACATCAACCAATTCTCCTTTGTCTATCCTGCTTGTTATTTCTTCAAATAATTCTAACAGATTTGTCAGGCCAGATTTTCTGTTGAAGAAACCATGTTGACTGCAGCTTATTTTATCAAATCCCTCCAAGTACCCCGAAACCACATTCTTAATGATCGATTCCAACATATTCCCAACCACTGAGGTCAGACTAGCTAGCAAAAAATTTCACTTCTTCTGCCTCTCTCACTTCTTGAAGAGTGGAGTGACATCTGAAATTTTCCAGTCTTCCGGAACCATTCCAGAATGTAGTGATTCTTGCAAAATCATTACTAATGCCTCCACAATCTCTTCTGCCACCTCCTTCAGAACCCTGGGTTTAACACCATCTGGTCCAAGTGACTTATCTACCTTCAGACCCTTCTATTTGCAAAGAATCTTCTCTCTAGTTATGGTAACTTCACACAATTCATGACCCCTTTCACCTGGAACTTCCACCGTACTGATAGTGTCTTCCATAGTGAAGACTGATGCAAAATTCTTATTCAGTTCGTCCACCATTACTATCTCTCCAGCATCATTTCCCAATGGTTTGAAAGCACTGTCACCTCTCTTTTACACTTCATATATCTGTGAAACTTTTGGTATCCTCTTTAATTTTATTGGCTAGTTTACTTTCATATTCTATCTTTACCTTCTTAATGACTTTTTAGTTCCCTTCTGTTAGTATTTAAATGCTTCCCAATCCTGTAACTTCCCACTAATATTTGCTCTATTATATGCCCTCTCATTGGCTTTTATGCTGGCTTTGACTTCCATAGCTAGCCTTATCATCTTGCCTTTAGAATATTGCTTCCTCTTTGGGATGTGTATACCCTGAGAGTTGCTTCCAGAAATTCCAGCCATTGCAGCTCTGCCATCATCCCTGCCACCGTTCTTTTCCTATCAATTCTGGTCAATTCCTCACATGCCTCTGTAATTCCCTTTACTCCACTGTAATACTGATATATCTGACTTTAGCTTCGTCTTCTCAAATTTCGGGGTGAATTCAATCATATTATGATCACTTGCCTCTAAAGGTTCTTTACCTTTAGCTTTCTAATCTATTCCGCTTCATTGCACAACCTCCAACCCTGAACAGTTGATCCCCTAGAGGACTCAACGATGAGCTGCTCTAAATAGCCATCTCGTTGGCATTCTGGAAATCCCCACTCTTGGAATCCCACAACAACCTGATTTTCTCAACCTACCTACATATTGAAATCCCCATAACTATTGTAATATTGCCCTTGTGGCCTGCATTTTCTACCTCCTGTTGTAATTTATAGGCCACATCCTTACGACTGTTTGGGAGCCTGTAGACAACTCCCATCAGTGTCTTTTTACCCTTAGCTCTATCCACAATGATTCAACACCTTCTGACCCTATGTCACCTCTTTCTAATAATTTGATTTCATTTTTTACCAATAGAGCCATGCCACCCCCTCTGCCTTCCTGCTTATCCTTTCAAAACAATGTGTATCCTTGGACATTTAGCACCTACCTATAATCTACTTTTAGCCGTGATTCAGTGGTGCCTACATCATACTTGCCAATCTGTAACTGTGCTACTAGTTCATTGGCCTTATTCTGTATACTGTGCACATTCAGATATAAAACTTTTAGTCCTGTATTCACCCTTTTCAATTTTGTCTGCCTTTTACATTGCAACTCATCCTGTTAACTGCAATTTTGCCCTGTCATCAGCCTCTCCTTGCTAGGAGTATCAGTACACTTTGTCTTTGTTTGAAAGCCAACTACACCACAGGGGTGTGTTCTCAGCCCCATCCTCTATTCTCTTTTCACCCATGACTGCTCTACCATTCACTCCACCAACACCATTGTCAAATTTGCTGACGATACCACCCTAACAGGTATCATATCAGACGGTGATGAGACAGCCTATAGGGAGGAGGTACAGCATTTGACAGAATGGTGTTGTCATAATAACCTGGACTTGAACATCACAAAAACCAAGGAGCTGATAGTAGACTTCAGGAAATCAAGGCGCGTTGAGCAATCTGCTCTGCACATATACGGGAAAGAGGTGGAGAGAGTAGAGAGTTTCAAGTTCCTCGGCGTCCACATCTCGGCTGACCTCACCTGAACTGCCCGTATCTCTTATCAGGTGGGGAAGGCCCAACAGAGGCTCTACTTCCTAAGGAAGCTAAAGCACGCTCTCCTCCCTCATCACCTGCTGATCAACTTCTATTGGACAACTGTAGAGAGCCTCCTGACGTTTTGCTGTGCAGTGTGGTTTGCCAGCTGCACAGAACAGAACAGGAAGGACTTGCAGCGGGTGGTGAGGTAGCAGAGCGGGTTATTGGCACAACATTACCCTCCCTCAGAGACATTTATACTGGCAGACTTCAAAAGAAGGCTACTTGTATTTCAAAGGATCCCACTCATCCTTGACATCACCTGTTTTCTCCTCTACCTTTTGGGAAGAGATACAGAGCATTAAGGATGAAAACAAAGAGACTCTTTAACAGCTTCTACCCACAAGCAGTGAAATGTATAACACCCCCTTCCCTTCTCCTGCCCCCTTCCTAAGACGGCGGCAGCTAAATGCATCACACTTCCAGGAATGGCAGGTGTGCAATAGTCCTACCCCACCCCCCGCCCCATCCATATATTATTAATTTTGGACTGCACTCCTGAGGTTTTAGAGTTTATTTTATGTGTATATTCTTTGTCATGCTGCAAAATGTTGAGCTGCTAAACTGTGTTTCATTGCTCCACAACAATGACAATAAAGATATTCTTCTTCTTCTTCTTCTACCTCACCTTCAGCACTATCAATCCAGTTCCCATCCCCATGCCAAATTAGTTTGAATCCACCTGAACAACTGTATTAAACCTGCCCGCAAGGATATTGGACTCTCTCAGGTTCAGGTGAAATCCGTTCCTTTGGTGTAGGTCATAACTTCCCCAGAAGAGATTCCAATGATCCATAAATCTGAACCCTTGCCCCCTGTATCAGTTCCTCAGCTACGTGTTTACCTGTCAAATCATTTTATTCTTACCCTCACTGGCAGCAATCCAGAGATTACTACCCTGGCGGTCCTGTTTTTCAGCTTTCTACCCAGTTCCCTAAAATCTCTCTTCAGGGACCTCCTCACTTTGTCTTTGATGCCAGTATGTAGCAAGACTTCTGTCTGCTCACCCTCACCCTTGAGAATGCAAAGCACTTGATCCAAGACATCCCCAATTCTGGCACCACAGAGGCAACATACCATCCAGGTGCCTCTGTCTATCGTGCCCACGAAACCTCGTCACTGTTCTTCTTCCTAAAGAATTTCCTATTAACGCTGCAGTCCTCTTCAGCACTCTGCTCTTCAGAGCCACTGCACTAGACTCAGTGCCAGAGACCTGCTCATTGTGGTTCCTTCCCTTGTAGGACATCCTCCTCGACTGTATCTAAAGTTGTATTGAGCGGAACTATTGAGGGGAACGGCCACAGGTGTACTCTGCACTTTCTATACCTTCCTTCTCCTGACAATCACCCAGTTACCTGTCTCCTGCATCTCAGGGGTAACTACCTCCCTGTAGTTTTTGTCTATCACCTTCACATATTCTGCATCTGCATAGTCGAAGGTTATCGACCTGCTGCTCCCGTTCCTTAATACATTCTCCCAGGAGCTGCAGCTCAGCGCACCTGGTGCAGATGTGTTTACCTGGGAAACATCCCACACACAGTACAAAACACTCCCCCTAGACCAGTCTCGTGATACTCTGCACTAATGGATGAGGACTGAACAATTGAGTACAGAGAGAGAGTAACTTACAAGACAATCTACCTCACCCGAGCCCGATGAGCCAGTGACACCCTAAAGACTGGCACACCTCAAAACAATGGCTGCTCTGCTTGTCATTGAATTATTTTTAGTGGTCCTTTCTAATGAATCCCTCTCGCTGATTGGTCATTCCTCAACTCAGAGACTCTGCCCTAAAACTCGGCGTTTGAAACCTCGATCGCTGCCCTCATTAAAACACCACTCTTTTTACACACCTCTGGTGTGGATTGTCCAACTCAGAGGAAGCTGGCTCAAAGCTCTGCTTTTTAAATCTTGAATGCAGAACTAACTGAAAGGTAGCTCTTCTTACGCAATGTTTCTTGCTGATTGGTCGCTACTCAACTCAAGGAATTTGCCATGAAACTCTGACTTTTAAATCTTGATTTCCACCCGGATTAAAAAGTAGTTCTTTTTACACATCCCTGGTGTGGATTGTCCAACTCAGAGCTTTTCTTGGCAATTTTTTCTACAGAAGTGGTTTGTCATTGCCTTCTTCTGAACAGGTGACCCCATTCATTATCAATACTCTTCAGGGGTTGTCTGCCTGGCTTCAGTGGTCCAATAACCAGGATTTGTGATAAAAATCAGCAGCTAAAATGACCATCCACCACCTTGTCCCATGGCTTCACGTGACCCTGATCGGGGGCTAAGCAGGTGAAACACCTTGCCCAAGGGTAACCTGCAGGCTAGCCGAGGGAATGAGTGCCTTACACCTCCTTTGGTAAAGATATATCTCCACCCCACCAGCCAGGTATAGAACAGTCCTTGCAACAACAGGTCACGGGCAGGATCATAAGTGGTGCATCATGGAGAGGACCATATGGTGGAAGAATCTTGGAAAGGGGGAAGGTCAATGAATCAGTTTTTGGAGAGATCATGACCTTGATCCTAGGTTGGAACGCAAGGCGATGGTTACAACTGAGCTTCCTGACTCCCCTCTCAATAGGAATGGTTACAACTGAGTTCTCTGACTCCCCACTCATCAGGGGATGGTTACAACTAGGTACCTGGTTCCCCACTCATTGGGGGATGGTCACAACTAAGTGCCCTGATACTCACTTATTGACCCTGAACTCCACTTTTCTTTTCTCCAAATGATTAACTGAAGCTGCTTGAATCACTGTCTGGTATGGAGGGGCTACTGAACAGGATCAGAAAAAGCGACAGAAAGTTGCAAACTCATTTAGATCCATCAGTGGGCACTAGCCTCCCCAGTATCAAGGACATCTTGAAAAGGTGATGCCTCAAAAAGGCAGCATCTGTCATTAAGGACCTCCGTTCACCCAGATCATGCACTGCCAATGCAAAACAACAAATTTCATGACATATACCGGTGATATTAAACCTGATTTGGATTCTGATTCAGATTATCTTGAGGGTCTTGTTTTCTAAGGTTCTTGATGAGATCAAATGCCTGATCCCTTTCAGAAAGCCATTTGGCGAAGAGAGGGTGGCATTATCTAGAGTTTGGGTAGCGATGAATTTCTGATTTGGTAAAGAGTGGAAGAATGCTCTTGGTGATGGAGAACACTCAGTAATGCACTCTGATACACACACACACACACAACCCTGTCATTCTGCTGTTGTGCTGAGCATACACACTTCAATATCTTCCCCAGTTTATCTCAAAATGGACCATATAACCATATAACAATTACAGCACGGAAACAGGCCATCTCGGCCCTTCTAGTCCGTGCTGAACTCTTACCCTATCCTATTCCCACCGACCTGCACTCAGCCCATAACCCTCCATTCCTTTCCTGTCCATACATCTATCCAATTTAACTTTAAACCACAACATCGAACCTGCCTCAACCACTTCTGCTGGAAGCTCATTCCACACAGCTACCACTCTCTGAGTAAAGAAGTTCCCCCTCATGTTACCCCTAAACTTTTGTCCTCTAATTCTCAACCTATGCCCTCTTGTTTGAATCTTCCCCACTCTCACTGGAAAAAGTCTAACCATGTCAACTCTATCAATCCCCCTCATAATTTTAAACACCTCTATCAAGTCTCCCCTCAACCTCCTATGCTCCAAAGAATAAAGACCTAACTTGTTCAACCTTTCTCTGTAACTTAGGAGATGAAACCCAGGCAACATTTTAGTAAATCTCCTCTGTACTCTCTCAATTTTATTGACATCTTTCCTATAATTTGGTGACCAGAACTGTACACAATACTCCAGATTTGGCCTTACCAATGCCTTATACAAATTCAACATTACATCCCAACTCCTATACTCAATGCTATTCTCAACCCTAAAGGGTTTGGCTTTCCCGCCATACATAGTGGAATATTCCATTTCTTTAGTAATGGGGATTTGTAAATGTGTATATGTTGTTTGTATACTGTATTTAAGATCGATACTTCTGTCTATTTTATAATATGATTGTAACTACATTGTGGGATGCATCATATTCTGATTCGTGTGTAGTCTAAGTTAGCTTTGTGGGTAATTGAAGATGGTAACTCCTGCTGAAATAAAAATGTTCTCAGCAGAGAGAGAGATTAAGCTTCAAGGAGTTCACACTGGACATAGCATGTAGCTATAATTGTGTACTCTGGTAGATTTTATTTGTAAACATTGGTAGTTTTTTCTTTCCTAATTTCACTAATTTTTGTGAGTTTGATTCTTTACGCACTCAATAAGCACCATTGCAAAATCCATGCACGTAACACTCTTTCTCTCCTCAGTCCCAAAGAAACAAAGCAGAAAGTACTTGTTAGATCCTAATTGGCAGATAGTGTTCAATCCAAAAATGGCAAACTGTTTTATATATATATTATTCTCACTTTGAATCAGCCTGTTGCCTAATTCAGGGAACAATGTCTTGACCTGCCCACAAAGCTTTCTCCTGTTCAACAGCTTGAAAGTAAGCCCCTGGGGCTGTGTAAAATAGCTTGGGTCATGAAGAAGATAAGGTAGATTAATTCACCCACAACAGAGGCTGATAGTATGTAATCTGACAGACACTGGAAAAATAGAGTGGAGTCATCAACAATAAGGAGAGATGATGATTGATTGGAGAAAGAGCATTGTGCCAGAGATGACAGAACCCTTGGGAACTGGTGAGTTAATGGAAAAAGAGTCAGAATAGAAGCTATCAAATACAATACAGATTAAACCCGACTGCCTTGAATATCACTTAGATGGCAGACCATTTTGTGGTGATTTGATTTTTCAGCTTGCCAGAACCTGTCTAAAGTTAAGTGATATGTTTTTGCCATATATATATATATAAATCATTGTCTGGTGATTATAAGGACTTGGGAGGATATTGGTGCAAGCTTTCACATTTTGCTGGCCTAGGTCTCTTGCAGTAAAAGAAACAGAGAGTAATTACCTTTGTCATCAACACTTGCAAGACAAACCTGAAATCAGGAGTTTACAGTAGAACAGTATGACAATGAAAATGACACTTTATAAAAGTGGATTCTTGTGGAGGGGTAGGTAATGCTGAGGAGACAATGCAATTGCAGCAGGACTTAGAATGGGCAAAAAACTGGCAGATGGAATACAGTTTTGAGAAATGTATGATAATGCACTTTGGTAAAAGGAACAATTGTGCAGACTATTATCTAAATAGGGAGAAAATACAGACATCAGATGTGCAGAGGGACCTAGGAGTCCTTGTGCAATACTTCCAGGAGGTTAATTTACAGGTTGAGTCTGTGGTAAAGAAGGCAAATGCAATGTTGGCATTTATTTCAAGGCGAATAGAATATAAAAACAAGGAGATAATGCGAAGGCTTAATAAGACATTAGTCAGGTCGCACTTCGATTATTTTGTCAACAGTTTTGGGCCCCATATCTCAAAAAATATGGAGCCCAAAACTGTCATTGAAGAGAGTCTAGAGGAGGTTCGTGAGGATGATTCTGGGAATCAAGAGGTTACCATATGAGGAGTGTTTGACAGCTTTGGGCCTGTACTCACTGGAATTTAGAAGAATGCGGGAGGATCTCATTGAAACCTACCGAATGTTGAAAGGACTAGATAGGGTGGATGTGGAGAGGATGTTTCTTATGGTAGGGGTATCCAGAACTAAAGGGCACAGCCTCAAAATTTAGGAGTGACCCTTTAGAACAGAGGTGAGGAGGAATTGTTTTCAGCCAGAGAATAGTGAATCTGTGGAATGCTTTGCCACAGACTGTGGTGGAAGCCAAGCCCATGGGTGTACTTAAGGTGAAAGTGATAGTTTCCTGATCAGTCAGGGCATCAAAGGATATGGCAGGAAGGCAGGTGTATGGGGTTGAGTGGGATCCAGGATCAGCCGTGATAGAATGGTGGAGCAGACTCGGTTGGCTGAATGCCCTAATTCTGCTCCTATGTCTTATGGTCTAATGTTCTTGTTATAAGTACTTGTATTATCGAAGTATGTATACTGTACCAACTGGTAGTGTAGCAGCATTGCACTGGAATTCAAAAGAATGCAGGGGGATCTCATTGAAACCTACCAAATATTGAAAGGACTAGGTAAGGTGGATGTGGAGGAGATGTTTCCTATGGTGGGGGTATCCAGAACTAGAGGACGCAGCCTCAAATTTTAGGGGTGACCTTTTAGAACAGAGGTAAGGAGGAATTGTTTCCAGCCAGAATCCTGGGTTCGAATTTGGTCAGCTCCTTGTACTTTTTCCATCTGTACCAGGTTGAGTGGTGAGCAAGCAACTCGGCCTTGCAAAGCACAGACAAACAGCAAAGAAACAGCAAGGTTGCTGCCCGATGCACCACAAGGTGAGGAG
Source organism: Mobula birostris (assembly GCF_030028105.1). Lineage (NCBI taxonomy): Eukaryota > Metazoa > Chordata > Chondrichthyes > Myliobatiformes > Myliobatidae > Mobula > Mobula birostris. Next base: position 248,676,161 of record NC_092370.1, on the reverse strand, counting down.
AGGAACGATGTATATGACATACAACCTTGGGATTCATCTTCTTGCAGGCAGTCACAGAATGAAAAAAACACAACAGAACCCGTTTTTTAAAAAAACTCGCGCAACAATGACCATGAAAGAAAGAACCAATCGTGCAAACAATAAAAACATATAGAAGGTGATCCGCAGAGTCCCCGAAAGTGAGGCACAGCCACGGAGCCAGCGCAATGCCGAGCTGAGTGCCGACGATTGCAAGCTGCAGCAGCAGAAACAATTCCATGCTGAAGCTCCAGAGGTTAGTTCCTCTTGATGCGTGAAAATATTTAATTTTATATTAAATCAGTATTTTATTTACCCACGCATTGCTGGTGTTTATTTGCCTCCAGTATCATGGGTGGAACAGCGGCATAGCAGTAAGCACAATTATTTTACAGTGCTTGCCATTGTTGATTGGGGTTCAGTTCACCTTGCTCTCTGTAAGGAGTTTGTACATTCTCCCCGTGACCGTGCGAGTTTCCTCTGAGTCCTCCCATTTTCCAAAGATGTAAAGATAAGGTTAGGCTGAGTAAATTGTGAGATTGCTATGTTGGCACTGGAAATGGTGACTCTTGTGGGCTGCCCCCAATACAAACGTCAGTGATTTGATTTGCTATAAATAATGCATTTCGCTGTATGTTTCAACGTACATGTAACAAATGAAGATAAACTCCTTTTGGCATGGTACGCATTAACACAAACAGCCTAACTCAGACTTTGTGCATCGGACTAGGGTTGGATAGCACAACGACAGAAAATTAGAAATCATGAAACTCACATCTACTCTTTGAACATTTATTAGGTCCTAAGGTTTAATACTAATATTTTAGAATAGAAGAAGGGCTTCCTGCAGAAAATGTAGTTACTTATTTACAATGCACCTGCAAGTTAGTAATAACTTTAAGTAAGATAGATGTTGACCACACTTCTGTAAATTAATGTTAACTTGACACTATTTACATGATTAGTTACAATGTCACTATGGCCACAGCTGCAAGAATAATATATTCACAATGATTGGCCATAAAGTGAAAGTTGAATCAGTTTTATCCATCAAAGGTATAGATCTGAAATATAAATGTATCTGTATTAAGCATAACAGCACCTTTTAATTTTCTAATTGTGTTGATACTATATGACCTGTCACAACTTTTCTTACTCTGAGTGACCTCAGCGGATGAACCTCCACACCTTTAATTCTTCCCGTAACAGAATAATAATAACTTATTTGTAGAGCACTTTTCATACTGATAATGTAGTTCAAAGTGATTCACTATCAGATAAAGTGCAAGCATGAAAGAATGTAAAAAATAAAAGTAAACATGAAAATAAAAGGCAAAAAGATGTCAGTTAAAAGCAAGATTATATAGATTTCTTTATAAAAAAATAGGTTTTCAGCTGGTGTTTAGAACTTTCCACTGAGTCTGCATCCCTTCTAATTTTGAATTCCACAGTTTGGGAGGGCAGCTCAAAAAAGCTGACCTGCTAATTATCTTCTGAGGGAGACTTTTTAAACTTAAAGGACTGGTGGAAGAAGACTGGAGAGCTCGAGCAGCATTTCTAAAACAAAGTCAATTTGTGATGTATTCAAAGTTCAAACTTCAAAGTAAATTTATCGAAGTACCGTATACAGCCCTGAGATTCATTTTCTTGTGGTCAGTCGCAGTAAGTGTAAGAACCACAACAGAACCAATGAACGACCATACCCAACAGGACGTCAAAAACATTGCAAATACAGAAAGAAAGAGAAGTAATATTGATAATAATAAAAAAATTAATAAATATTGAGAACACGAGATGACGAGTTCTTGGTTGTGGGAGCAGTTCAGTAATGGGGAGAATGAAGTTATCCCTTCGCTCAAGAGCCTGATGGTTGAGGGGTAATAACTGTTCCTGAGCCTGGTGGTGTGGGTCCTGAAGCTCCTGTACCTTCTTCCTGATGGCAGCAGTGATAAGAGAGCATGGCCTGTGTGCTGGGGATTCCTGATGATTGGATGCTCCTTTCCTGCATCAATTCTCCATGTAGATGTGCTCAATGGTGGGGAGGGCTTTACCCATGATGGACTAGGCCGCTTCCACCACTTTGTCTAGTGCTTTCCTTTTCCTTTCAAGGCCAGAGGTATTTCCACACCAGGCTGTGATGCAACCAGCAATATACCCTTTATCTATAGAAGCTTGTTGACGTTTTGGATGTCCTCCTAAGTCTTTGCAAACTTCTAAGACAGTAGAGGAGCTGCTTTGATCGTTTCGTAATGGTACTTACATGCTGGACTCAAGACAGATCCTGGGAAATAATAGGTTCCAGTAAGCAGGGTAATCCATGACACCTATGTGTTTAAATATTGTACTGCATCAGGAGTTGTGTCAGGTATTTGTGGGGATTTATTTATTGGCAGGACTTGAGCATCACTGGAAATGCTGGTATTTATTGTTCATCTCCTACACTGACGAGAGGGACAGTTGTTCATCCCCAACACTGCCCTACACTGACGAGAAGGGCAATTGTTCATCCCCTAACCTGATGAGGGGGTGCAGTTGTTCATCCCCTGCACTGTCTGATTCTGACTGGAGGGGCAATTGTTCATCTCTATACTGACAAGCAGGGCAGTTGTTCATCCCCTACACTGATGGGGGATGGGGGTTACAACTGTTCATCCCTTACGGATGAGGGGTTCATATAAAAGACAACCTATCAATGCATCTATAAAGAAAACAAGACAGGGGCTGCAGTTCATTTGGAGTTTGAGGATATTTTGTTTATCAACTAAAACACTCAAGAAGTTCGACAGATGAATCATGGAGAACATTCTGACTGACTGTGTTAGTGTGTGGTATGGGGTGGGGTGGGGATCAAAGTAAACTGCAAAGGGTGGTAAGAGTAATTAGCTCTATCATAGGCACTAGCCTCTGCAGTATCCAAAACATCTTCAAACAGTAGTGCCTCAGAAAGGCAGCATTAATCATGAAGAACCACCACCTCCCAGGTCACGCCCTCTTCTCATTTCTACCATCATGGAGGGGGTACAGAAGCCTAAATGTTACACACTCAGCGAGTCAGGAACAGCTTCTTCCCCTCTGCCATCTGATTTCTAAATGGACATTGAACTCATGAACACTACCTCACTACATTTTTCTTATTTCTGTTTTGCACTACTTTTTTCATTTAACTATTTAACATGCATACTCGATATATACTTACTGCAATTCATATTTTCTATAATTATCATGCATTGCATTGTACTGCTGTTGCAAAGTTAACAAATTTCATGACATATGCCAGTGATATTAAACCTGATCCTGATTTATTAATGTTGAGTTCAAATCACATACAGACGACACCAGGTAAGGTTGGCAGACTTCTGCCTGCTGCCATCTGGAAGGCAGCAGGCAGGTTCAGGAACAGTTATTACCCCTCAACCATCAGCCCCTTGAACCAGAAGGGATAACTTCACTCAACTTCACCCACCCCATCACTTAACTGGTCTCACAATCTATGGACTTGCTTTCAAAGACTCTTCATCTCATATTCTTGATATTTATTGCTTATTTATGTGTTATTGTTACTTTGTTTATTTGTTTCTTTATTTTTCTATTTGCACAGCCAGGAGAATGGAGTTGAGAGGGAAAATAAATCTACCATGATACAATGATGGGCTGAATGCCTAAACCTGCTCCTATGTCTTGTGGACATGTGGTTATACTTTGTTGTCTTTTGCACATTGGTTGTTTGTCCATCTTTGTTGTATGTTTCTTTTTTATTGATTCTATTGCGTTTCTTTGTATTTACTGTGAACCAGCACAAGAAAATGAATCTCAGGGTTGCACATGGTGACCTATACATAATGTACTTTGTTAAAAAATTTACTTTTATAGATTTTACTGAAGGACCCTACTCTGAATGGACTGTTCCAACAATACAATAGTTTTTTTGGTCATTGTTACTGTGGCTCAGTTCATTTTGTATTTACCTCCAGAATTCATATTCATGCCCCTTAATTAATGGTCCAGAAATCTAACTGACTGTCCAGTAACTTACCCATCCAGTGGTTCAGAAATTATATGGCTTGTCCAGCAACTTACCCCTTACAATGGCCCAGAAATCAGACTGCTTGTCCAGTAACTGTCCCCTTCAATGGTTTAGAAATTATATGGGTTGTCTCACAACTTACTCATTCAATAGTCCAGAAATCTGATTGCTTGTCCAGTAACTTTCCTGTTCAATAGTTCAGAAATCAAACTGCTTGCCTAGCAACTTAACCATTCTTTGTCTGTAACCTTATCTTTATGCTTTATGCTTCATCTATTGAGGTTCTCTATGGTTGTTATAGCTGGAGGAAAGAGTGAGGCTAAGCTCCCACTATTTATTAAATGCTCCTAAAGACATGTAGCTCCTGGCTTTCATGTGTAGCTTACCAAGCCCAGGGAAACCATTTCTACTGAAAGGAGAAGGGGCAAAGATGGGTTACAGGTGCCTTAAAACCAGTCGCTTTGGGCAGATGGGGCCCATCAGTCATGCTTGGCTGCTCATCCTCGAGGAGGAAAACTTCTGATCACAAACCCTCTGCTGTCTTGCAGGTGTAAACCCAGAGGAAAAAGCTAGAAGTGGAATCCCTAAGGCAGTCCTACGTTGACACACACAAAATGCTGGAGGAACTCACCAAGCCAGGCAGCATGTATCGAAAAAGAGTACAGTTGACATTTCAAGCCGAAACCCTTCTTCACAAAGAGAGGGGAGAAATAGTGAGGCAGTGTTCATGAGTTCAGTGTCCATTCAGAAATCTGATGGTGGAGGGGAAGAAGCTGTTCTTAAAATGTTGAGTGTGTGTCTTCAGGCTCCTGTACCTCCTCCCTGAATGTAGCAATGAGAAGAGGGCATGTCCTGGGTTGGGAGGGTCCTTAATGAAGGGTCCGCCTTTTTGAGGCATCACCTTTTGTTTATATCTGTTACTTCCACGGTTTTAAAGTTTTTCAGTCCCATTTTGCCTTTGTGGTTAACGTTGTTAGTCATAAGGGTAATGAGATTTAGCTGTTTCCCAGTTTGCAGTCACTTTGATTCTATACACTAATCAAATATTTTAAAGTGCATCTTTCCTAATTAATGGTGCAACCTACATTGGGAAATTGCCGCTGCATTTGAGATGTGATGGTCAAGGACAGTCAGGAGTACAAATTGAAACCGATTAATTTGGTTCTCATGAACAATAAGCGTGCCTGGTAAGTTCAGAGGGAATGATTTCAAAGGAGATGAGAGCAGCATTTTTTTTCCCAGAGAGAGTGGAGGATGCCTGGAATCTGTGCTTGCTGGTAGAAGCAGATACATTAAGGATTTTAAGACACATTTAGATAGGCATAGAAATGTGAGGAAAATGGAAGGATATGTAGGCAGAGGAGATTAGTTTAGTTGGTCATTTGATTACTAATGTAATTGATTTGGTACAACATTCAGAAGAACAAGGGATGATCTCATTGAAAACTATCAAATGTTGAAAGGCTTCTTTAGAGTGGATGGGGAGAGGATGTTTCTGATGGTGGGGGAATCTACCATAAGAGGACACAGGCTCAAAGTAGAGGAGGGTCCTTTTAGGATGGAGATGAGGAGGAATTTCTTTAGCCCGTAAGTGGTGAAGCTCTGGAATTTGTTGCTACAGGCTGCTGTGGAGGCCAAGTCATTGGGTATATTTAAGATAGAGGTTGACACATTCTTATTCACGGCATGAAGTGATGCGGGGAGAAGGCAGCAAATGGGGGCTGAAGGGGAAAACGGATTAGACCTGTTGAAATAACAGAGCAGTCTCGATGGGCCAAACGTATTCCTCGGTTCTGAAGGAGGGTCCCAGTAAGAAACGTCGACTTCTCTTTCCTTTCCATGGATGTTGCCTGACCTGCTGAGTTCCTCCAGCATTTTGTGTGTGTTGCTTTGGATTTCCAGGATCTGTAGCTTTCTTGTCCAAACGGCTTAAACGGTCTTATGGTCTAACATTGTGTTCCCGTGTTGTACTGCTCATTGTTCTATGTTCTCATTGCCAGTTAGTGAGAAGAAGAAGAGCTAAAGTCAATGAAAATTAAATATAGAAAGTAATGGGAAACAGATTGAGAGACATTATATGTGAATTGTTTGCTTCTATATTAAAGCAAAGCAAGTTTGCCAATAGAGTTTTAGATAACAACCAATTTTAAACTACGTGTTTAATTACATAATGTCAAACAATATTAACAACACGTACAAAATATTTCTTCACCAACAGTATTTTTAAATAATCAGAAGTTAAATAGTGAGTAGACATATTGTCGCTCATGATAAGTTCTTGCTTTAGTAATCAGTTAAAATGTAATAAATTATATGCTGCTTATTTTTCAGTCTTCTTTAAGAATTAGTCACCTAAATAAGCCACATCAAATCACAACAATCATATAATTACCAAGAATTTAATTGAGGAAGTGAGTACATCTTTGCCTCGTACAATAGTTAAGGTTTTTAATCCTTCATAGTATTACCTGTCATTTGGACTAGCAACATTGTGATTAATTTTCAAAACCTTTTCAACTCAATTGTCTGGACAGTGTTATTAATTCCATCAGGTAGAATTTATTTACATTTTTAGTAACTTGGGCGCTATGGTAGCAGAGTGGTTAGCACAATGCTATTCCAGTTCGGGCATTTCTGGAGTTCAGAGTTCAATTCCAGTGCTGTTTTGTAAGAAGTCTCTGTGCGTCCTCCCCATGGAATGTGTGGCTTTCCCTGGGTCTTCCAGCTAACTGGTCATTGTAAGTTGTCCTGTGATTAGCTCAGGGGTAAGTGGTGTTGTAGGAGGTTGCTAGGGCGACATTGCTCGAAGGGCCAGAAGGGCTTACTCCACACTATATCATTAAATAAAAAATTAAATTAAAATATTATGCATGATTATCATTTTATATTTTAAAAAGTGTAATTTTTGGCAGTTCATTTGGGTTGAGGCGCTAGCAGAGAGACTGCAGTGTACAGATTTCTATTTTGTAAAGATGTTCATGTGTAAATTCTATGGGGGTTTCTTTTTCTTCATAGAGCTTATATTAATTGTTCTTGTCTGTATTTGGCTACTTATGGCATCAGTTTACCTGCTACTATATTCTTTAGGAGCTCCACTGGGACTTCCATGTGTCCTGTTGCAAAGCAATCTCTTTTGTGGTGGAGTCCATATTCACGATGTTTCATTGTACTGGCATAGACTGCACCATTGTACACGACATGCAGTTTCAAAGGAACACAAGAAGTTGCTTAGAAAACAAATGATCCCAAATCAGTTGTCAGGCGGCATCTATGGAGTGGAATGAACAGTTGACTTTTGGGCCGAGATGCCAGAAACAAAATGTTTGCGGGGGCGGGGGGTGGAAAGGATATTTATCTTCAATTTTTAACTTTAGTTCTTTTTAACTTCCAGCCTAATGATGAGTTTGAGTATAGAGAGGAAATTAAGAACCTGGTGGCATGGTGCGAAGACAATAACCTATCCCTCAACTTCAGCGAGGTGAAGGAATTGGTTGTTGACTTCAGAAGGAGTAACGGATCGCATAACCCCATCTACACCAGTGGTGCGCAGGTGGAACAGGTCAGAAGCTTTAAGTTCCTTGGGATCAATATCACAAGTGACCTGACTTGGTCCAACCAAGCAGAGTCCACTGTCAAGAAGGCCCACCAGTGCCTTTACTTCCTGAGAAAACTAAAGAAATTTGGCCTGTCCCCTAAAACACTCACTAATTTTTATAGATGCACCGTAGAAAGCATTCTTCTAGGGTGCATCACAACCTGGTATGGAAGCTGTCCTGTCCAAGACCGGAAGAAGCTGCAGAAGATCGTGAACACAGCCCATCACGTCACACAAACCAATCTTCCGTCCGTGGACTCACTTTACACCGCATGCTGTCAGAGCAGTGCTGCCAGGATAATCAAGGACATGACCCACCCAGCCAACACACTTTTCGTCCCTCTTCCCTCCGGGAGAAGGCTCAGGAGCTTGAAAACTCGTACGGCCAGATTTGGGAACAGCTTCTTTCCAACTGTGATAAGACTGCTGAACGGACCCTGACCCGGATCTGGGCCATACCCTCCAAATATCCGGACCTGCCTCTCGGTTTTTTTGCACTACCTTACTTTCCATTTTTCTATTTTCTATTTATGATTTATAATTTAAATTTTTATTAGATTTGCTATTGATTTGTACTCCAGGGAGCACGAAGCACAGAGTCAAATATCACTGTGATGATTGTACGCTCTAGTATCAATTGTTTGGCGACAATAAAGTATGAAGTAAAAGAAAGTAATGAACCTTGCCACCCAGCAACTGACCTGTTTAACACGAGCCTAATCACGGGATAATCCACGATGACCAATTTACCTATTAACTGGTACATCTTTGGATTGCGAGAGGAAACCAGAGCACCCGGAGGAACACCTCGCGATCACAGGGAGAACGTACAAACTCCTTACCGGCAGCAGCAGGAAATGAACCTGGTTGCTGATACTTGTAGAGTGTTGTGCTAAGCACTCGGCTACCATGCCACTGCACTCCTGTTATAAAGTAACACATGCTAAACAGTCAACAGCAATGGTTTTACAATTCCTGAAAAATTGAACCGACACGAGGGTTCCAGTGACATCATCGTCCAGAATGGCAGCTTAAATCAACGGCTCCTCTGGAAAAACGCATATATTGCCCTGATAATCTATCAAATATAAGATCTTCTGAAAATATCTGAATTGATAATGGGGGCAAGAATGGGGAAAAAGAATGGAGATAAAAATAAAGCATCACTGCGGAGCCTATGGAAGAGTGAGGTACAACGCGCGGCTCTCCTACACGTGCGCGTGGTGGCAAAGCTGACACGGGGCCTCGTTCAGGCGAAGCGGTAAATATGATAAGGATTTTGGAAGAGATAAGGGAAGTCCAAAAAGATATAAAACAGCAACTCAATGATGTCAAGTCAGAGCTCGCCAATGTCAATCAGAAAATAGCGGTGGCAGAGACTCGAATTGAGAAGGTGGAAGATTGCGTGCAAAATGTGGAGCAGATACTAAGTAAAACGATAAAAATATTAAATCAACAGGAAAGTACATTGCTTGACCAGGAGAGAAGATCGCGACGGAAAGATATCAGGATTTATAATGTTCCCGAAGGAGCGGAGTGGTTGTTGATGATGGAGTTTGTAGAAAAGTTATTGCGGGAAGCGCTGGAGATTCCCCTGACTATGGAGATTGAAATTGACAGGGCCCATTGTGCGCTCGTCCCGAGGCCTCCCGGAGACAGAGAAAGTAAGCCGCACTCAATAGTACTTAGGTTCCTTCGATTCAAGCGCAAGGTGGAGATTCTACGAAGGGCCTGGGGTAAGAAGAGGGTGTTTTGGAACGGGAAGTTAATATACTTCGATCATGATTATAGCTCGGCGGTCCTACAGAAAAGAAAGGAATATTACAAAGTGAAACGAATATTAAAGCAAGAAAAGATTAAATTCCAAACCTCGTACCCTGCTAAACTGAGGGTATTTTACAAAGGAGGGATACAGCTATATCAGACGGTGGAAGAGGTGACTGCAGACATGAACAACAGAGGACTGCCCGTTAGCATGGTCAAACCAAGGGAAAGTCTGGCTGAGCAGTTATCCCGAACTGCTTGGGAAATAGTAAGAGAACCGAGAAAAGGACGAGGAAGAGGACGAGAGAAGGATATTAGGAAGAGACTGTGAGTTCTCCGAAGACAGCCTTCACCTCCTCCAGAACAGCCATTAGGTTTGGCTAACTTTAAGAGCGCTGATAAAGTAAACAGAAGTAAAAATAGACGGTGATATACCTATCTCAAGAAATACGTATCATAATATGGATTTTATATTACCCAATTTTTTTTTATTCATTCATTCACTCCTTTTTCCCCACCTAAATGAGCATAGGAATACACAGGGAAATCATTTAATGTAATGGACATAGATTTTTTTACTTACTTTTATAGGTACTGCGGTGGGGGCCCTCAACTCACAGGTAGGAGGGGCTATCCCCCACGGCTAGATGTTTCTTCTAGCTCAACCCAGGGTCATCCGGAGATCCCAACCTTGGAATCACACCGTTGTTACCTTTTTTTTATTATTCATGTTTCATATTTCTTATTTGTTCAGGGAGTAGATCGATTAAGTTATATTCTGCAAATTTCAATGATATACCAACAGATAAATACACATGGCGAAGGACAAAGTAAAATTCATTTCTTTTAATGTCAATGGGCTGTTAAATCCAATCAAATGAAGTAAAATTCTATCAAAAATGAAAAAAGAACAAGCCCATGTAGTATATTTACAGGAAACTCACTTAAGTGATCATGAGCATGGAAAAGTAAAGAGAATGGGCTTCACTAATTTGTTTTTCTCCTCATATAAATCAGGACATAGAAGAGGAGTTGCTATTCTCACCTAAAGCAAGCTAAATTTTAAAAAAGTATTCGAAATGGAAGATAAGGAGGGCGGATATATTCTGGTAAGGGGGAATATAGACGGAAATCCAATTACTTTATTGAATATATACGCACCCCCAGGAAGTGATATTAGATTCTTCCAGAAAATTACTAATATTATGGTAACGGAAACAGAAGGTCTCTTGATATGTGGGGGAGACTTAAATTTACAATTACAACCAAACTTAGACTCTTCCAATAGGAAAACTTATGAAACAAAGTCCTTACATAAGAAAGTTAACACTCTTTTTGAGGATATTGGTCCAATTGATATATGGAGGGACCTTTTCCCCGACAGAAGGGATTACACTCATTATTCTGCCCCCCATTCCGTATATACAAGAATAGACTATTTTATAACATTTGGAAAAGATAAAGACAAAATAAACACCTGTGGAATTGGGACAATAGATGTAAATGACCATGCACCTATATATTTGTCTGTCGATTTTGACCTACAACCAAAGAATACTATTTGGAAACTAAATTCAGGTCTACTCAATGATTCCTATTTTAAGGAACAAATTAAAAAAGAAATTGGTCTTTACTTATAATTCAAAGATAATGGAGAGGTTTCACCTCCCATTCTATGGGATACTATGAAGTCTCTTTTAACAGGGAAAATTATAACAATATCTTCATATAGGAAAAAATAAGGAATAAAACATCAGAGGAATTACAAAATAAGCTGAAGGAACTAGAAGAAAAAACACAAATCGAATTTGGCACAGAATACACTAGAGGAAATATTTAAAAAATAGGAATGAAATTAATAGTTTGGCTACACAAGGAATTAGAAAAAAATTAATGTTTCTGAAAAAGAGACACTATGAAAGTGGATCTAAATCTATGAAAATACTGGCGTGGAAATTGGAAAGATAGCAGAAAATACAATTCATAGAATTAGGGATCCAAGAACAAAAGTGATAAAAAAATAAGCTAAGTGAAATTCAAGAAGATTTTGAAATGTTTTACAAAACTCTATATTCCAAAGCTCCAGGGGGAAGCATAGCCCGGATTGAAAACTTCCTGAATTCTTTTAGAGTTCCTACTTTAAGCAAAGAACAAAATAGAATGATGACTACTGACATAACTGAAGCTGAACTGAAAATTGCAATTAGTAGGTTTAAATTAAACAAGTCACCAGGATCAGATGGATATACGACAGAGTGGTGTAAGGAATATAGAAATGAGTTAATTCCTGTTTTACTCCCCACACTGAACTGGGCTCTAAGAAAGGCACAAATGCCACCCAGCTGGAAGGGGGCAATAATCTCAGCTATACCGAAAAAAGGCAAGGATAAAATGGAATGTGAGTCATTTCGACCAATGTCTCTGCTTAATGTGGATTATGGATTATTTACCTCCATCATGGCCAAACGATTTGAAGAGTGTCTACCCACACTGATACATAATGATCAGACAGGTTTTATACAACAACGCCAAACACAAGACAATATACGAAGGACACTTCACATTATGGATCATATAAAAAACATGAAATTGAAGCAATAGTGATAAGTGTGGACGCTGAAAAGGCATTTGATTAGGTTAATTGGAATTTTCTTTACAGAGTTTTACATAGATTTGGTCTACATGACACAATTATTAAAACTATACAGGCACTATATGACAATCCTTCTGCCAGGATTAAAATCAATGGATATTTATCTAATAATTTTACCCTAGAAAGGGGCACGAGACAGGGTTGTGCATGGTCACCGCTACTCTTCACATTATATCTGGAAACATTAGCTCAACACATCAGACAAAATGATGATATCAGGGGAATTATTATTAAAGGGACAGAACATAAATTGGCCTGTTACGTGGATGACATTTTGATCTATCTAGGGCAATCAACATACTCTTTACCTAAATTGATGCAATCCTTTGAACAATATGGCCAATTATCAGGATACAAGATCAACGTAGATAAAATCCAACTACTTTCATATAGCTATAGCCCACCAAGAGAAATTGAAAGTAGGTATCCTTGAGCATGGCAAACAGAGTCCATCAAATATTTGGGCATCATTATGCCAAAAGATTTGGTAAAATTTTCAGAATGCAATTATCAGCCTATATATAAAAAAATTAAGGAAGATTTAGCAGGATGGAACCTAATTCCTTTTCTTGGTCTCAGTTCAAGGATTGAATCTATTAAGATGAATATACTGCCCAGACTACTATATCTCTTTCAGACCCTACCAATTGAGATTAACCAAAATCAATTCAATGAATGGAACAGATGCAATCAAGATATATATGGCAAGGTAACAGGCCTAGGGTTCGTCTAAAAACTTTGCAATTAGCCAAGGAAAAGGGGGGATGGGGCCTACTTTCTAGTAGAGGTTACTATTTTGCAGCACAGTTGAGAGCCATGATATGCTGGTGCAACCCATCATATGACGCTCAATGGAAAAACATTGAGAAGAAGATACTTTCCATCCCCATACAGGCAATTTTGGCTGATAACAACCTACAAAGTTACATAAATAATATTGATAACCCATGGGTGAAATGGACTCTTAAAATATGGAAAACTATTATAAAAGAATATAAACTAGAGAGAGACACTGCAATTCTTAAATGATGTGCATATGACTCAGATTTTATGCTGAATAAACTGGATGCTGGATTTAAGGACTGGACAGCTAAATGAATAATAGCTATTTGCAATATAATGAAAGAAAGAACACTGTTCAGTTTTGAAATGCTCAAAGAGAAACACTTATTAGAAAAACAAAACTTTCATCGATATTTACAGATGCGATAGTACGTTAATAGGACGGTTAAAAATGTAACCAAGGCAAGTACATGTTTGATAGAGCTACTTAGAAAAGCATATAATTCAGACAACGGTAGTAGAATAATTTCAAGCGTTTATAAGGGTTTGTCAAATCTTAAAACACATTCGACTTCATGCATTAAAACAAAATGGGAGAAGGAAGGAGGGATAATAATATCTGAGGAAGACTGGACAATAATATGGAGGTATCAATGTAAGTGTACCAGTTCACAGAAATGGAGGGATCTTGGATGGAAAATCTTGGTAAGATATTCTATTACACCCTCTCAGAAATCCCTACTTTGTACGTAGTTTTCTTCTTTTGATTGTTCTTTCTTTCCTTTCCTTTCTATGAGTGTATACCTCAGATAAATATTATGTGGAGATTTGTGACAAATATGACTATATGATATGTATGTACAGTATCTGAAATACATCTTATGGAAATGTTTGTCCGATGATGAACTGCAATAAAAAATAAATTCCAAAATAAAATTGGACAAGAAGTTCTGTGGTTGAGAACGTGGAGGTAAGGAGACAATAGCACCTAAAGGCAACTCCTTCGCTCGCATCTTCAGAAACAGCTCTATTTCTATCTTTAATATCTCTATTTTTCCCTTTCAGGGTTCTTTTGAAGACCCTGACCTGGAGTTACACACTGACTTCAGTTATTTGCAGGAACGGGATCCGCTCTCGGGGTCTCACAACTGGCCATTATTCGATATTCCAAGGATGTGGCCTAGAAGATTAGCTCGCCTTCGGAGCTCTGGGATTTCTTGGCTCTGGAGGCAGGCGGACTCGTGGTCAGTGCCTCTGCAGGGAATCAGTGTGTCATGGGAGACAGAAGATCTAAAACATCAAGCTAGTTGCTGGCTGTGTGCCCAGAGACCCGAGTTTTCTAGGCACAGAGCTCGGAAAAAGTTAAGCGCAATGGACTTCTAACATCGTAAATCAGCGAGTTGTTTGTTATGTTTCCCCTCTCGTTGTGAAATGCGGACATCTCTTTTTCCCTTATTAGGGAGAGAGAGGGTCTGTGGTATGTCAAATTACTGAATGAACGAGTAGTCTTTGAGGTGCTGCAGGTCTGTGTCTTTACTGATACTTTGCTGCATGCCTGAGTGCTTGGTGGGGTGCAGATGCCTTTTTGCTGGTGAGAGAGGAGGGGTCATTGCTTTGATGCTGCTTATGCATGGTGGAGGGAGCTAGAGGGTTTGAGGTTCTAACATTTAACTGTTATTCATTCTTTGGGCCACTCCTCTGTTTTTGTAGATGTCTGTGAAGAAAAAGCATTTCAGGATGTATATTGTATACATTTCTCTGACATTAAATGTACCTTTGAAACCTTTGATTCCCGGATGGTGTGTTTCCTCCCAGGTGCCAGGGTCCAGGATATCTTTGATTGAGTCCTCAGCATTCTTAAGTGGGTGGGTGAACAGCCAGAAGACGTGGTCCATGTAAGTACCACTAACATGGGTAGGATGAGTGACGAAATTCTGCATAGGGAGTTCAGGGAATTAGGTGTTAAGTTAAAGAGCTGGGTCTCCAGGGTTGTGATCTCGGGATTGCTACCTGTGCTAGATGCTAGTGAGGTTAGAACTAGGAAGATTATACAGTTTAATACATGGCTAATGAGTTGATGTAGGAGGGACGGCATCAGATTTTTGGATCATTGGGCTCTCTTTGGATCAGTGTGACCTGTACAGAAGAGACGGTTTGCACCTGAACTGGAGGGGGACTAACATCCGAGCTGGAAGGTTTGTTAATGCTGCTCGGTAGGGTTTAAACTAGAGTTTCAAGGGGATGGGAACCAGAGTGCCAGAATAGTTAGTGGAGAGGCTGTGGAGACAAATGTTGGTAAGACCTCAGACAAAGTTAGGAATCAAAAGTTTGAGCATGGTGGGACTAGTATCTTGAGCTGTGTAGATTTCAATGCAAAAAGTATTGTATGAAAGATGGATGACAGTGCGGAAGGTGAGACAGCTGGTTTACAAACAGAGGCAATATGTAGTGAGACTCCTAGCAAGGAGAGGCTGATGATGGGGCAAAATTGCAGTCAACAGGATGTGTTGCAACGTGAAAGTTGGACAAAATTGAAAAGGATGAATACGGGACTGAAGGTATTATATTTAAATGTGTAAAGTATTGGAAGTAAGGTGGATGAATGTGCAGCACAGTTACAGATAAGTATGTATGATGATGTAGGCATCACTGAATCATGACTGAAAGAAGATTATAGCTGGGAGCTTAATGTCCAAATATACACATTGTATCGAAAGGGCTAGCAGGAAAACATTGTTCTGTTGGTAAAAAACTAATAAAATCATCAGAAATAAGTGACATAGAGTCGGAAGGTGATGAATATTTGTAGATAGAGCTAAGAAACTGCAAGGATAAAAAGACCCTGATGGGAGTTGTATACAGACCCCTAAACAGTAGTAAGAATATGGCCTACAAATTGGATAGATAGATACATCAGTACTTTATTGGACCTAAAGCAAATTATAGTGTCACTGTAGCATTACAAGTGCACAGTTATATAAATATACAAATTTTAGAAGAGCAGTAAGAAAGAATAAAAAAAACGTCACCTCAAACAGTCTAACAGGAGGGTCATCTCTTCCCCAATATAGGTTGAATCTATCAAATCTCCTCTCAATCTTTTCAAGGTTTTGTGTGATTTATAATTTGACAGTCACTATTCTATAAGTCATTATCTTTCATTTTCCATATGATCTCAATGTGTATTCCATTTACTCGGGGTGTTGTTTGCATTATTTTGGGGTGTGATTCATTGTCTGAATACTGTTCCTGAGAGTTTGCTTAATTCAGACAGACTTTGCTTTCACAACATTTGAATAGTTCCAAAGTAATTCTTATGAGAGAATACCTGATAGACTTCAGAAGTCAGTGTTGGGGCCTCGGCACCCATATAGTAGTCATCAAAGTGAACAGCATAACGAAGGAACTGGTTTTCATTAAAAAGTAAAGAATTCTGTCCTTAGTGCTGGGCAATGGGGAGAAATAAACCAATGAGAAAATATTGGATGTGACAGAGTAAGGACAAGAGATACAGTAATGAGTGAAAGGATTTATTTTAGAAAGGATGTGCCGACATTGGGGAGGGTTCATAAAAATGATTCCAAAGGAATAGGATGAAATTTAGTAATGTGAATTTTCCCCAAATAAAAAATATTTTCTCCATAAAATTTAGCATCCTATTTTTCAGTTTATCTGGTCATAAGACATGGGAGCAGAATTAACCCATTCGGCCCATCAAGTCAGCTCCACCATTCCATCATGGCTGATCTACTATCCTTCTCAATCTCATCCTCCTCCCTTCTCCCCATAACATTTGACACCCTGAATAATCAAGAATCAACCTCCGCTTTAAATATACTCAATGACTTGACCTCCACAGCATCTGTGGCAATGAATTCCACAGATTACAAAGATCTGTCTAAAGAAATTATTCCTCATCTTTGTACTAAATGGACAGCCCCCATTCCTGAGGTTGTGCCCTCTGGTCCGAGACTCCCCCACTATAGGAAACTACCTCTCCACATCCATTCTATCTAGGCCTTTTAATATTCAATAGATTTCAATGAACTCCACCCTCATTCTTCCAAACTCCAGTGAGTACAAGCCCAAAGCCATCAAACACTCATTCTATATTAAGCCGTTCATTCCAGAATCATTTTCATGAACTTGCCCTGGACCCCCTCCAATGCCAGCACATCTTTTCTTTGATAAGGTGCCCAAAACTGCTCATAATATTACAACTGTGGTCTGACCAATGCCTTATAAAGCTTCTGCATTGCATCATAGCTTTTGTATTCTAGTCATTTGGAATTCATCACAAATACATTCTTATTAATTAAGCTATCAGTTAATCTACAATATCTTGTCAAAGCAAATTTGTTATAAAAATACATATGTGGCACTATGTACAACCCTGAAATTTGCTTGTTTTGAAGCATTCACAGAAAATACAAGAAACACAAAAGAGTCAATTAAGGACCTCACCCAACAGGATGGTTAAACAACAAATAATACAGCAAACTGTGCAAATACAAAAAGGAAAAAGAACTGAATTGTGATAATAAATAAATGAGCAAGAAATATCAAGAACATGAGGTATGAGTCCTTGAAGATGAGTTTGTAGGTTGTGGGAACAGTTCAGTGAGGGTTGAGTTAAGTTGAATGAATCTATTGTCTCTAGTTCAGGAGTCTGATGGTTGAGGGTAATAACTGTTCCTGAGCCAGTCAATCTGGATCCTGAAGCTCCTGTACCTTCTGTCTAATGACAGCAGCAAGAAGTGAACATGCTCTGGGTGGTTGGGATTCCTGAAGATGGGTGCTATATGGAGCGACTGCGCTCCATTTAGGTGTGCTCAATGGTAGGGAAGGCTTTGCCCATGATGGAATAAGCCATATCCACTACTCCTGTACGATCTTTTCGTTCAAGGATATTGGTGTTTCCATACCAATCAGTTCTCCTTTACCTCTTGACCTCTTCAATGTAACCACATCAGCTGAACTTCAATTCAGTATTTAGTGAGTGTGCTGATATTTCATGCAAGCTGCCATTCTGACCTTAAAGCTAGAATATTCAAATTTATTTATTTATTTAGCAAAACCATGTGGAATAGACCCTTTCAACCTGTGAGAACACACACTAGGCTTCCATGACCCTCCATGAAGAATCAAAGAGGAGAGAAGGTAATACGTGAGAAAAGGAATTTATGCTGGTCAGGCATTCACCGTGATCCCGATGTGATCCCTATGTGTATTTTGTGCTTAATATTGCAATATGGACATTTAAGGAAAGGCTATATTTCCAGAATTCTTGGAGGATTGGGAAAGCAGTTCCGAATTAATTGCTTGTCATGTGATGCAATTTGCAGGAGCATATCATTATGAATTAAAAAGAACTGTCACCATCATCATCATGTGCCGTGTTGTGTGATGTAGGCGATCATACCATCATCATCATGTGCCGTGTTGTGTGATGTAGGCGATCATGGTCCCATGACCACAATTGTTCTTGGCAAATTTTTCTGCAGAAGTGGTTTGGTATTTCCTTCTTCTGAGTAGTGTCATTCCAATACAAGCAACCGAATGACAGGTGAGCCCAGTCAGTATCAATACTTCTCAGAGATTGTCTGCCTGGTGTCAGAAGTCACATAACCAGGACTTACGATATGTACCGGCTGCTCATTCCACCATCCATCACCTGCTCCCATAGCTTCACACAACCCTGACTGGGGGCTAAACAGGTGAGCTGCGGGCTAGCGGAGGGAAGGAACACGTTACACTTCCTTTGGTAGGGACGTATCTCTATCCGGCCACCCAAAAGAGTGAACTGTAGGCCAGTAGATGGAGGTAGCCCAATCCCCCTTCCATGGTTCAATCCCATTATCATTTATGCTACTCCTGCAAGCCTGTCGTGCCATCAACTCACTGTGGAATGCTTTACCTAATCAAAGAGATTACTGTAGCAACTACATCAACCATCATATCCATTTCATTTTCTTGTTCTTGGGAAGACACCATAATACTGTAAAATATGATTCTGAAAGAAACTGCTATTATGGAGGAACAGATAATTAAAAAAGGAAGTAATTAGAAGATAAGGGCATTCATCTCATGGTCCCAGACACACTGCACACAATCAGGAAAGATCACAAAAGCTTCTGCTTTCCGAGAAGACTGAGGAGAGCTGGACTTTGTACATCTATACGCATGTCCTTCTACAGATGTGCAGTACAGAGCATCCTAAAACGCTGCATCGCTGCATTGTGCGGAAACTACACTGTGGCAGACAGGAAAGCTCTACAAATGGTAGTCAAAATTTCCCAGTGCATCACTGGCATCAGCCTAGCCATCATCAAGGGCACAGAGCACATACAAAAAGTGCCAGAAAGGGGCAAGCAACATCATGAAGGATCCAAACCACTCTGCTCATGGACTGTTTGTCCCACACCCATCAGGGAGGAGGCTGTATAGCATCCACAACAGAACCACCAGAATCAAAAGCAGTTCCTTTCCCCAAGCAGTAAGACTGATTGACTTCTCCACCCACTAACCCACCCCTCCACACACCCAACCACCATTAATTTATCATTTCCTGTCAGAGTCACCTTATGTACAGACATTCCTGTGCCTAGTCATGTTACAGATATACAATCAGTCTATGTACATATATAACCTATCTTATATATTGATTTGAATTGACTTTATTACTTACATCCTTCACATACACGAGGGGTGAAAATCTTGACGTTACACCTCCATCTAAATGTGCAATGTGCAATTTATAGTAATTTATAATAAATAGTATGTACATAAGACAAACAATATAGCTTAGAAATACAGTTGTGTCTGCATGAATTAAGCAGTCTGATGGCCCGGTGGAAAAAGGCTGTCGATCCTGGCTTTAATGCTGCTGTACCGTTTCCTGGATGGTAGCAGCTGGAACAGTTTGAGGGTGAGGTGACTTGGGTCCCCAATGATCCTTCGGGTGCTTTTTACACACCGGTGTCTATAAATGTCCTGAATAGTGGGAAGTTCACATCTACAGATGTGCTGGGCTGTCCGCATCACTCTCTGCAGAGTCCTGCGATTGAGGGAAGTACAGTTCCCATACCAGGCAGTGGTGCAGCCAGTCAGGATGCTCTCAATTGTGTCCCTGTAGAAAGTTCTTAGAATTTTGGGGCCCATACCAAACTTTTTCAAACATCTGAGGTGAAAGACGCATGGTTGTGCCTTTTTCACAACACAGACGGCATGTACAGAACACATGAGATCTTCAGTGATGTTTATGCCGAGGAGCTGTTCACCCTCTCATCACCAGATCCATTGATGTCAATAGGGGTACTTATCCTCCATGAGGACCATAATCTTGTCGTAGGGTTTGGAGGCTTGTTTGCCTCAATGACCCAGAGAGCCATGTTGGCTGGAGTCAGTGCCTTGTGCTTTGGCTCTTGGTAAGATCACCCATGCCAAACCGGTCAAAGGGTAGAGGCCAGACTAAGAGTAGTCCACCAGTCCTCCAGGTTCAGTGGTTCAGCTCAGGGTAACAACCCTAACTGGTCAAAAATAAATTGTTATGGAAACAGCAATGAAGAATCCTTCTGTAGTTGCATGCAATAGAGAGGAAGGACCTTCATTGATGCCCTGAACATCAGCAGCGTAACAGGCAGTAAGTATGTTTTTATATTTATTGTATTTTTTTTTATTATTCTTGTTTCTTGACTTCTGTGTTTATTGTGTTGCATTGGAGTATTTTGTGTGTACTGGAAATTACATTAAGCAATCTTAAATCTTGATTTTTTCTCTTAAGTTCAATGTAACTATCCAAGGCTCAATATTGTTCAAAAAGTTCTGGCTTGTTTAAGAACATGTAATCTAGTTATATCATGACTTGCTGCAGAAATTCAACTATTTTGTTTTGAAATTGAACATCCCTACTTGGATAATTCTGAAAGAAAACAGGTGAAATGGTTTCTTTTTCAGTGTTTTTTTTAATCAATTGAGTTAAAGTGTGACAACAATCTGAGTACATTTAGCCACAAACTGAGATTGCAATGGACCATCCTATTGACTCAGTTTCTAATATTCCTGCTTCACTTCTATTGTGCTAAAGTTTTTCACCACCTTTGATCCCCACAATTTTTCCTTGAAACCTCTGGGCTATTTTAGTTTTGAACATCTCTCCAAAGTAATTGCCGGGCTAGGATCAACCCATCTGTGTGAGAATAAGATTGTGCCATGGTTTTTACATTATATTGGCCTCAGTAATTGCTGAAATGTTAAAAAGTGCAGATTTCCTTCAAAATATTTACATACTTGTTCAATATGGGTGACCTGTTGAAATTTTGAGAATGAATTGAGCTCTATAACAGCCATTAGTGACCCAAGCAATGAAATCCTTTTACTTTCTAGTTGAAAAAAACAATCAAAGGTTATGATTAAAAATTCAGATAAAAGAATTTAGATGACCACATTAACTCTTTCTTTAGTAAAAATTTCTAGCAAATTTATCTCATTTATTTAAGCAACAGAAATCATGAGAACAGAAACCTCTGAACGGTATACTTGAAGGATCACCCTTGCTCTATAAGAACATTAGCAATACGATTGGAATTAAGTCTCCATTTTGCTAGTCCCACTCTAACATTCACTAAATGGCTGATCTAATTGCAGCCTCACCTCTAACATTCTGACTACTCCCCATAATTTTTGACTTCCAGGGTTTCCCAAACTTTTTTATGTCATGGAGCCCTACTGTTAACCAAAGGATTCATGGACCCCAGCTTGGGAACACCTGTCCAAAAATCTCCCTTACCTCAATCTTGAGTACTATCAGTTACTTGTCCTCTTGAGTTGAGATTTCCAAAGAATGCAAAGATCTACCTCATCTCTGTCTTAAATGAGCCAACCTTTATCCTGAAGCTATGCTTCTTTGTTTTATTGTCAAAACACCCATAAAGAGGAATAGTATCTACTCTGCCAAAACTATGTATGTTTTATCGAGGTCAAATCTCATTCTTCTAAAGTGCAAAGATTATAGCCCAGCCTCCTCAACTGATCCTGATGAGATGATACCTTTATCCAAGGAACTTTTTCCGAATTGGCTCCATTGCAAGTACACAGAGTGGATTCCACTTAATTGGGTCTTTGATTAATCAGGGCAGCTGCTTATTTGGGACAACTCTTAAAGAGCAAAAAAACTAATTGATAAAATAGCTGGGATTCCCTTTAACAAACAAGAGACAATCTGCAGATGCTGGAAATCCGAGCAACACACACAACACGCTGCAGGAACTCAGCAGGCCAGGCAGCATCTATGGAGAAGAATACAGTCGACATTTCAGGCTCTGACCCTCATCAGGACTTGAAAGAAAGATGAGGAGTCAAAGTTAGAAGGTAGGGGAGGGGTGGAAAAAATACATGGTGACAGGTGAAACCGGGAGAGGGCGAGGGGTGAAGTAAAGAGCTGGGAAGTTGATTGGTGAAAGAGATACAGGGCTGGAGAAGGGGGAATCAGATTGCAGAGGATAGGAGGCTATAGAAGAAACACGCTATGCCACTTAAATGGGGCAGGAGACTGTTGCTGAACATCTTCTGCTTCTAACTGGGGCTGATTACATGCCATTAGACACTACACCATGCTTAGAGCCCTCTCCTAGGCAGATATTCCCAGCATCATATCCCCAGACATACTGAGCCAGCTTCGATGGGTGAACTACATTATTTACACACCTGTCACCTGTCTCCCAAAGCAAACACTCTACTCTGAGCTCTTTCATGGCCATAAATTTCCAAAGGGTTTCAATAATATTCTCAGAGTCTCCTGACAAGGTGTAATGTCTTCACCAGGATGAGTTAAATGGAGGATGTACATCTGGGAAGGGGGAGGCTGAACACTTCATATGGCTATGGTGGGGAACCTACAGGCCATTCACAAACAGTGGAGAAGCACACAAAATCCAGATCAACTTTAAATGATTATCAAAGACACTGCTGGTGGAAGAAGTCAGAAATGAAAAATAAATATAGAAATTCTCAAAACACCCAATAGATCATGTATATTCTGAGGAACAGAGATAATACTTTGGATCAATTTCAAGTTTAATTGACATTCAACCAGACCCATGAATACAGTCAAACAAAACAGTGTTGCTATGGGGTCAAGATGCAAATCGCAGTACCAACAGTCGTACACAGTACGAGGCACATATACGGTGCTGTAGTGGTCAACACAACACCTTACAATACCAACAACCCAGGTTCAATTCCTACCAATGTCTGTAAGGAGCTTGTACATTCTCCCTGTAAACCCCAAAGGCTTCCACTGGGTGTTCCGGTTTCCTCCCACAGTCCAAAGACATTCTAATTGGTAGGTTAATTGGTCATTGTAAATTGTCCCGTGATTAGGCTGGGATTAAATCGGAGGACTGGTGGGCAGCGTGGCTTGAGAGTCTGGAGGGGGTGTATCACTGTATCTCAATAAATGAATAAATAAATAGAATACAGTGCATATAATTACATTAGCAGTAAACGTACAGTCATAAAATAATAATAATACGGCCCAAGTCCCTGAGTGTCTTGTGCTGTGATGGAATGTTCTCAGCAAGAACAAGCTGACAGCAGCCTGATTATCATGCACTAGTGTAATCCTTCAACAGAACTCAAAATCTCTTCAACAGAACTAAATACCTATGAAAGCAAGGGGATTTTGGTGAAAAGCCTTCGAACTGTCAGTTTAACTCTGTTTTTCTTTCCACAGACTGTTGCTGTCCTGCTGATAGCTTCCATGTTTTCTCTTTTAATCTCAATCAACTCCGCACCTGCACACAACTATTTTCAGTGTCCGTGTAACCTATAACCTTCTCAGTCAACTTTATATCTGGAATGCAAGCATTTTATCCTCAATCCTGGGAGACTGCCCAAGAGAAGTGAAATGGTTTAGCAATTAGTCATTAACAAGGAGGAAGATATCAGTTAGAAACTTGTCTATTTCAATGTTATAACTTGGGTATGAAATTCTGTGTTGACAGATTTATTGCAGAGAAGAGAAACTGAGTTCATTGTCTGTGGTCATTCCCTATGCGACCACCTGTGAGTCTTTTGGGGTCATATACTGAACTGAATTGAATTGAATTGACTTTATTACCTGCATCTTTCATATTCGTGAGGAGTAAAAATCCTTACGTGTCCATCTAAGTGGGCAACATGCAATTTATAGTCATTTATAATAATTAGTATGTACCACAGGATAGTCAATATAACATAGAAATACAGTTGCGTCAGCATGAATTAGTCAGTCTGATGGCCTGGTGGAAGAAGCTGTCCTGGAGCCTGTTGGTCCTGGCTTTTATGTTGCGGTACCGTTTTCTGGATGGTAACAGCTGGAACAGTTTGTGGTTGGGGTGACTCGGGTCCCCAGTGATCCTTCAGGTCCTTTTTACACACACTGTATTTGTAAATGTCCTGAATAGTGGGGAGTTCACATCTACAGATGTGCTGGGCTGTCTGCACCACTCTCTGCAGAGTCCTGCGATTGAGGGAAGTGCAGTTCCCATACCAGGCAGTGATGCAGTCAGTCAGGATGCTCTCAATTGTGCCCCTGTAGAAAGTTCTTAGGATTTCCAGGCCCATACCAAACTTCCTCAACCGTCTGAGGTGAAAGAGGCGCTGTTGTGCCTTTTTCACCACACAGCCGGTGTGTACAGACCACGTGAGATCCTCGGTGATGTTTATGCCAAGCAACTTAAAGCTGTTCACCCTCTCAATCCCAGATCCATTGATATTGACTGGGGCTAGCTTGGCTCCATTCCTCCTGTAGTCCACAAGCAGCTCCTTTGTTTTTGTGACATTGAGGGAGAGGTTGTTTTCTTGACACCACTGTGTCAGGGAGATGTCTTCTTCCCTGTAGGCCACCTCCTTGTTGTTTGAGATAAAGCCAATCAATGTAGTATCATCAGCAAATTTAATTGCAGATTGGAGCTGTGGGTGACAAGACAGTCATGGTATACAGAGAGTAAAGGAGAAGGCTTAATACACAGCCCTGAGGAGTACCTGTGTTGAGGTTCAGAGGGGCAGGGGTGAGGGAGCCTATTCTTACCACCTGCCGGTGATCTGACAGGAAGTCCAGGATCCAGCTACACAAGGCAGGGTGAAGGCCAAGGTCTCTGAGCTTCTTGTCAAGCCTGGAGGTAATTATCATGTTGAGTCCAAGAACAGTATTCTCGCATGAGCACCCTTCTTCTCTAAATATTTAAGGATGGTGTGTAGAGCTGTGGCTATTGCATCACCTGGTGATCAGTTATGTCAGTAGGCAAATTGTAGGGGGTCCAGTGTGGGTGGCAGCGTGCTGCAGATGTCGTCCTTGACCAGCATCTCAAAGCATTTGCTTATGTTTGAGGTGAGTGCGACAGGACGCCGGTTGTTCAGACATGTTACCTTGGTCTTTTTTGGTTCCAGGAAGTATGGTGGATGTTTTGAAGCAGGAGGGCACCCTACACTGGGACAGGAAAAGATTAAAAATGTCTGTAAACACACCTACCAGTAGTGCCGCACACACTTTGAGTAACCCACAGCCTTGCAACTGTCCACTCATTGGAAATACCTGCATACTTCGGCCTCAGAGATGATCGAGCTGCAGGTCACATCAGCGGCTCTCTTCAGGGGCTTGGTATTGACGACATTGAATTGAGCGTAAAAAAGGATTTAGCTCATTTGGGAGAGAGGCAGCGATGTTGGAAACTTCACTGCGTTTAGCTTTGAACTCTGCGATGGCGTGCAGAGCTTGCCATAAGCTGCGTGTGTTGTTGGTGGAGAGTTGTGTCTGGATCTTGTCCCTGTATTGTCGTTTCACTGCCTTGATGACTTTGCGCAGGTCGTAGCTGCATCTCTTGAGTTCCCGTTGGTCACTGGCAACGTAAGCTCTGTGGTGCGCAGTAAGTGCTGCTCGCATGGAACCATTGATGCAGGGTTTCTGGTTCGTCCGGTGTGTCCAGTGTTCCCAGCATGGTCTCCTGTATATTGGTGAGACCCGATATAAACTTGGAGACCACCTCACCGAGCACTGATGCTCTGTCCACCAGGAAAAGTGGGACCTCCCAGTGGCCACACATTTTAATTCCACTTCCCATTCCCATTCTGACATATCAGTCCATGGCCTCCTCTACTGTCACAGTGAGGCCACACTCAGGTTGGAGGAGCAACACCTTACATTTTGTCTGGGTAACTTCCAACCTGATGGCATGAACATCGATTTCTCGAAATTCTGGTAATGGATACACCCCCATACCCTCACCATTCCCCACCTCCTTTCCCTCCCTCACCTTATCTTCTTGTCTGCCCATCACCTTTCTCTGGTGCTCCTCCCCTTTCTTCCATGGCTTTCTGTCCTCTCCTATTAGAGTCCCCCTTCTCCAGTCCTGTATCTCTTTCACCAACCAACTTCCCAACTCTTTACTTCATCTTGCCCCCCTTCCCAGTTTCACCTATCATTTTGTGTTTCTCCATTCCCTCCCCCCATCTTCTAACTCTGACTCCCCATCTTTACTTTTCCAGTCCTGCTGAAGGGTTTCGGCCTGAAACATCGACAGCACTCTTTTCCATTGATGCTGCCTGGCTGCTGAGTTCCTCCAGCATTTTGTCTCTGTTGCTTAGATTTCCCGCTTCTGCAGATTTTCTCATGTTTGTTGCTGTCTGTGATTGCCAGAATTGATAAAAGGATAATAGGTTAGCCAAAAATTTCAAAAGACTCTAAATTAAAGACTATCTATGCCTTTCTTTATAAAATATTGCAGACACAGAAGAAGATATTTTGAAGGTAATTACCAATGCATTTACTGGCTGTTGAGAAAGAACCTGTGATGTGCTACAAAGGAGTTTACTTTCAAAGGATGGGTGTTCATTTTAAATATAATTCGACAAATTTCATGACATTTGCCGGTGATATTAAACCTGATTCTGATTCTGATGCTAGTGAGAGACAGGTGCCTAAAAGAGCTGAGTGTACCTAATGTGAAAGATCAAAGAACTATCTTCAAACTTCTGGTAAGATAGCAGTGCATTCAATCGCAGTGATCTCGCTGGGTCCAAATGAAGGTGTAACATTCCGTGCACCATCAGTCTACAGGACATGACACTCCAGGACCTGGACTATAATCTTTTTGTGACTGTATGTTTACTGCTATCAATATTATATGTGCTTGACCGTACTTGTAAAAGTCATATATTTAGTCAGGGTGCCTCAGAAGTTTGCAAAGTACTGTCACAATCTTATGTATTGCACTGTACTGCTGCAGCAAAAACATTAACTATCATGATGTATGTGAGTGATGATGAGCCTGATTCTGATAGGGGTCTCTATTGTGGACTGAGAGTGGAAAGCGAGCATGGAGAGAGGAATCATAAGACCATAAGACATAGGAGCAGAATTAGGCCATTCAGTCCATCGAGTTTTCTCCACCATTCCATCATGGCTGATCCCGGATCCTACTCAATTCCTTACACCTGCTGTCTTGCCATATCCTTTGATGCCCTGACCAATTAGGATACGATTAACTTCTGCCTTAAGTACACCCACGGACTCAGCCTCCTTAGCAGTCTGTGGCACAGCATTCCATAGATTCACCACACTCTGGCTAAAACAATTCCTCCTGACCTCTGTTCTAAGAAGTCACCCTTCAATTTTGAGGCTGTGCTCTCTAGCCCTTTCAACATTCAGTAGATTTCAATGAGATCCCCCTGCATTCTTCTAAATTCAAGGGAGTACAGGCCCTAAGCTGCCAAACGCTCCTTATATGTTAACCCCTTCATTCCCAGAATCATCCCTGTGAACCTCCTCTGGACTCTCTCAAGGACAACACATTCTTTCTGAGATATGGGGCCCAAAATTGTTGAGAATACTCGAAGTGCAGCCTGACTAGTGTCTTATAAAGTTTCAGCATTATCTCCTTGGTTTTATATTCTCTTCCCCTTAAAATAAATGCAAACATTGCATTTGGCATCTTTACCTCAAACTCAATCTGTGGCAAGGACTCCTAAGTCCCTCTGTGCCTCTGAAGTTTGAACCTTCTCCCCATTTAGGTAATAGTATGCACTCTTATTCTTTTTACCAAAATACATTATCACACATTTCCCAACACTGTATTTCATCTGCCACTTTTTTGCCCATTCTTCCAATTTGGCTAGACCCTGCTGCAATCACATTGCTTCTTCAGTACTACCTACTCTTCCACCTACCTTCGTATCATCCGCAGACTTTGCCACAAAGCATCCGATCCCATTATTTAAATCATTAACAGACAAAGTGAAAAGTAGCGGTCCCAATATTGTCTCTTGAGGAATATCACTAGTCACTAGCAACCAACCAGAAAAGGCCCCCTTTATCACAAACAAGAGAAAATCTGCAGATGCTGGAAATCTGAGCAACACACACAAAAGTATGGAAGAACTCAGCAGACCAGGCAGCATTTTGTGTGTGAAAGCCTCTTTTATTCCCACTTGCTGCCTCCTGACTGTCAGTCATTCCTCAATCCATGCCAATATCTTACCTATAACATCACAGGATTTTATCTTGTTAGGCAGCCTCATATGTGGCACCTTATAAAATGCCTTCTGAAAATCCAAGTAAGTGACATCCACTGCCTCTCCTTTGTCCACCCTGCTTATTACTTCCTCAAAGAACTCTAATAGATTTTTCAGGCAAGATTTCTCTTGACAGAAACCATGCTGACTTTGACTTATTTTATCATTAGTCTCCAAGTACCCCGAAACCTCATAGTACACTCATAATCAAGTGATTCTTTAAAGATCATGGCCAATGCATCTGTTGTCCCTCCAATAATCTCTCTCAGGTCTCTGGGATGTAGTTCATCTGGTCCAGGTGACTTATCCACCTTAAGACCTTCCTCTGAGTTTGCTGAGTACTTTTTCCTTTGTGATAGCAATGGCACTCACTGTTGCTCCCTGACACTCACAGACCTCTGGCACACAGCTAGTGTCTTCCACAGTGAAGACAGATGCAAAGTACACACTAAGTTCATCTACCTTTTCTTTATCCTCCATTACTGCCTCACCAGCAGCATTTTCCAGTGGTTCAATATCAACTCTCCTTTTTTCTTTTTGTATAACTGAAAAAACTTTTAGGATCCTGCTTTATATTATTGGCAAGTTTGTCCTCGTATTTAATCTTTTCCTTTCTTTTAGCTTTTTTAGCTGCCTTTTGTTGGATTTTAAAAACTTCCCATTCATCTAACTTCCCACTCACTTTTGTTACCTTATATGCCCTATCCTTGGCTTTTATGCAGTCCCTAACTTCTTTTGTCAGCCATGGTTGCCTACTTCTGCTACTTGACTATTTCTTCCTCTGTTGCAGAAATTTTATTTGAATTTCAAATTCTATTTGAATGGTGCCAAGTTAGGAAAAGGGGAAGTACAATGAGATCTTGGTGTCTTTGTTCATCAGTCACTGAAAGTAAGCATGCAGGTACAGCAGACAGTGAAGAAAGCTAATGGCTGGATGCTTCCAAGATGCTGCATTGGCAAGTTTGCGATGCTGGAGGCTCACGGCAGGGAGAGTTTCTCCCTTCCACTGTCTGTGTGAGATGTTGGGGCCATCGGGACTTTGAGACTTTTTTTTTATGTGCCCATGGTCTGCTCTTATCAAATTACGATATTGCTTTGCACTGTTGTAACTATACGTTATAATTATGTGGTTTTTGTCAGCTTTAGTCTTGGTTTGTCCTGTGTTTCTGTGATATCATACTGGAGGAACATTGTATCATTTTTTAATGCATGCATTTCTAAATGACAATAAACGAGGACTGACTGTCCTCATAATCTAAAAATCTAAGAATGTGAAATTGGTGTTACGTGGCAGCAATACAATGCAAAAACATAAAATTGTATAATAAATTAAAAGTGCACAAAAAAGGATTAAAGAGGTTGTTTTGATGGTCATGAACCATCCAGAAGTCTGATGACAAATTGGAAGAAGCTGTTTCTGAATCATTGAGTGTAGGTGTTCCACCTGCTGTGCCACCTCGCTGATGTTTGACATGAGAAGAAGGCATGTCACAGATGGCGATGGTCTTTAATGACAGATGTCACCTTCCTGAGGCACCGTCTCTTCAGAATCAGAATCAGAACGAGGTTTAGTGTCTGGCATATGCTGTGAAATTTGTTGTTTTGTTGCAGCAGTACACTGTAATAGATAATAATAAAATAACTGTAAACTACATAAGAAACACACAGTTATTTCTTTGAATTAAATAAGCAGTTCAGAAAAGAACAAAAAACAAAGAAAAAACAGTGCGGGAGTGTACATGGGTTCATTGTCCTTTCAGAAATCCGATGGTGGAGGGATTACTAAACTGTTACTAAACACTGAACTGGGTTTCTTGCTTTGTGGCTACCTGTGACCAAGCATATCTCAAGGTTTTATAATTTATACATTTTGCCGGTTAAACATTCTGGTGAATATAGTGCTACCGAACATATGTGACAGCTTCTGATAGTCAAAAAGATAAGAAATCCAGCTAAAAGCATCACTAAATATATCTTTTCTGTTGTAAATAATGTTAAATTATTGTTGCAAACAGTGAAAGGGTGAGAGGCGGTGAGGTGAGTACGTGGGGTGTTACAGAATCGATGTCGATGGAGTTCCGATGCACATACAGCTGGCCTGGGTGCAAGGCTGTATCGCTTTGGGCGCCAAAAGAAGTCAGAGAAGTTCTGATGCTCCTTCCGCTGGCCTGGGTGCGAGGCTGGATCACTCTAGGTGCCGAGCTGGTCTGAAGAGCTTGAGAGCAGATTCGGGCTTGGTGATGGAATCTGGGCCCAGAGCGAGTCACTGGAGAGTGTGGTCTAGGCCCAGAGCCTTTTGCTGCAGCTGGGTCCTGGTACAAGGTACAATTCACTGTTTAGACAATAAAACTCTGGCCTAGATCAGAGGTGAGAGCTGATTTCGCTTGCTATCCATGGTATCTTCAATTCTCTCTCCAGGGCACCAGATCCTTTCACTGTTCTGTCATTGGGCCAATTCAAACACTGGCCTAGATAGACTGAAAAGACAGACTGCCACTCGGGACGAGATCCAATTTTGCTCATTTTCCATGAAGATCATCACCAAGGCGTTGAGGCTATGAAAACTGTCCAGGTTGTTGTGCTTTGTGCCTGCTAATATGATGAATACTGATAAGTGAGGCTTTGAACTTATTCTGGCCTGGTTTGGAGTTCAGAACTGAGGAGTCCGTTTTGGTTCAGAATGCTGTTGTCGTTCACTTTAATTGTTTGCATGACTTTTTTTCTTTCCCTTGTGCATCGAGTGTTGGTCTTTTATTTTTATTTTTATTCCTTTTTTTCTTTAATTGGGTTCTTTCGGGTTTCTTACTTTGTGGCTACCTATGAGCAAGTAAATCTCAAAGTTGTATAATTTATACATTCGTTGATAATAAATGGATCTTGAATCTTCAGGCTTATTTACCTCCTCCCTGATGGTAGCAATGAGAAGAGGGCATATCCTGGGTTATGGGATCCTCACTGATAGATGCCACCTTTTTGAGGCATTGCTCTCTGAAGGTGTCCTCGGTGCTGGGGAGGCTGGCGCCCATGAAAGAGCTGGCTGAGTTTTCAACTTTCTGCAGCTTTTTCTAATCCTGTGCAGTGGCCCCTCCAAACCAGACAGTGATGCACCCAGTAAAGATGCTCTCTACAGTACATCTGCTCTTGTGACCTTGATGTCCTTGATAGTGGATGTCCCTGCAGCCTCTTATGATCCTGTACCTTGGAGGCTTCACCAGGCTATGATACAACCAGTCAGAGTGTTCTCCTTAGTATATCTATAAAAATTTTTAAGAGTCTTTGATGACATACTGAATCTCCTCAAACACCTAATGAAGCAGATCTGCGGGTGTGCCTTCTTTATAACTGCATCCATGTGTTCGTCCCAGGAAAGATCCTCTGAGATGCTGACACCCAGGAACTTGAAGTTTCCACCACTGACCCCGTGATGAGGATTGGTGTGTGTTCTCCCAATTTCACCTTTCTGAAGTCCACAAACAATTTCTTGGTTTTGCTGACATTGAGTGTGAGCTTGCTGTTGCAACACCACTCCTATCTATCTCACTCCTGCTGTAATTTTGTTACATTTGTGAAATTATAGGTTGGGTTTGAGCCATGCTTAGCCACACAGTCGTGAAAGAGAGCTGTGGGTTATATATGCATTGCTGAGGTTGATTGTCGATGAGTAGGAGATGTTATCACTGCTCTGTACTGACTATGATCTTCTGATGAGTTCACCCAGATGCATCCCTCTCACCGGGGACCTCCACCAACTCAACTCATTAGCTGACTCTGTTAACAGCCATGTGACTCAGGGTGAGAAGGCCACCCTTCATAAGTATTACACGTCTAGGGATTCATTTCTGAGATTCTCTTTCTTGAAGGCACACTCAATAAGTCCATAATAGAATCAATGAAAAACTGCACCAACTGAGCAGACAATCAGTGTGCAAACAACAAAAAACTGTGCAAGTACAACGAGAAAGAAATAATAATATTAAATAAGTAAATGAGCAATATATATCAACAGCATGAGATGAAGAGCTCTTGAAAGTGAATCCGGAGGCTGAGGGAACAGGTCAGAATCAGGTTGAGTGAAGTTATTCCCTCTGGTTCAAAAGCCTGGTGCTGTGAGTCCTGAAACTCCCATACATTCTTCCTGATGGCAGCGGTGAGAGGAGAGCATGGTATCATCATAATATCAAACATTATGAATCATAGAAGTTTCATTAAAGTTTTCATTAAAGTTTTCTTTATTAACCTATCGATACTTTTCACGTTGCTTAGCCAATCATTCATCCAGGCTGCATTCAGACATACATTTGTCACAGTTCACTTGTGGGTAGCAACGTCTGCTGTCCACATTGACTTCACCTATTCAATTCTTCACAAATCTATTCCCAAAATTGTCAAGTCAAACAATTTCTCTTGATGATTCTGAGGGAAATTGTTTCCAAATTGTGGAAAATTCAGTTTGTGAACAGTTCCCAGGAATAGAATTATTTCTTAATTCAGGGACCCAAGTATTTTTAAAAAATAGCTTTAATTCAAGATTATTCAATTCAAGATAGTTTAATTTAAAAGGAGAACAAAATAATTGTTACTCTGGATTTGATGCAGCACAAAAAATCACAATAAAATAAAGAAGACAACAACAAAAAAAACACAATAAATATAAATGCATAAGATAGTTTCTACACATAGAATGCTTATCTGTACATAAATTGATGTTAGGCACAGGAGAGTTTGTACATATGGTGATTGGCAGGAAATGGTAAATTCGCAATGGTGAGGGTTGCGGAGGGGTGGGTTAATGGGTGGAGGTGTTGATCAGTTTTGCTGCTTGGGCAAAGTAACTGTTTTTCACTTTGTTGGTCTCAGTGGATTTCTTTTAATCATAAGATTATATGCTTTATATCAATAGTTAAAAGTTTAGCCATGATAAATGATAATCCTATTTGAGATGAACAAAAGCAATATAAAATCAAATAACATGGGAGCATTCTAATCCATTCTGATTGTTAGGTGTCTCTGAGGAAATTTTGGCAAGCATGGTCAACTTCTCCTCTCAGAGTCCATATAATCTTCCTTACAATTCGGTTAAAGTATCAGTTAGATTATTCATTTGGAATGCAATGTTTTTCTTCCATCTGATGTTCATCACGGACAGAGTTTAAATGTAGCTCCAAAAGTGAAAACAATGTGACTCAAATACGTAAACAGCAGGAATTCTGCAGATGCTGGAAATTCAAGCAACACACATCAAAGTTGCTGGTGAACGCAGCAGGCCAGGCAGCATCTGTAGGAAGAGGTACAGTCGACGTTTCAGGCCCAGACCCTTCGTCAGGAACGAAGGGTCTCGGCCTGAAACGTCGACTGCACCTCTTCCTACAGGTGCTGCCTGGCCTGCTGCGTTCACCAGCAACTTTGATGTGTGTTGCTTGACTCAAATACGTAGCTTGTTATTTCTTTAGAATTCAACAAAAATACAGTTTAGGAGTAATTCACACAAAATGGTTGAGAAACTCAGCAGGTCAGGCAGTACCTATTAGGGGTGGGCGGCAGGCGTGTAGATGTGGAAGGAGTAAATAGTCAGTGTAAAAGACCAAAACCCTTCATTCATGATTCGAGATTCAAGATTGTTTAATGTCGTTTAGAGTACTCAAATGTAAAGGAAGACTAAATAAGTGTAACTCTGGATCTGATGCAGCACAAAAAAAGGTAAGATAAAGAACACAGTGCTAAAAATCACAATAAATATAAATATTTAAGCAGCTTATATACATTGATTGATTGTATGTCTATTAAATGACACAGGGTACAGGAATGTCTGTACCTAAGGTGACCCTGACAGGAAATAATAAAGTAGTGGTGGTTGAGGGTGTGGAGGGGTGGGTTAGTGGGTGGAAGTATCCTACTGTTTGGGGAACGTAACGGTTTTTGAGTCTGGTGGTCCTGGTGTGGATACTACGTAGCCTCCTCTCTGATGGGAGTGAGACAAACAGTCCATGAGCAGGGTGGGTGGGATCCTTCATGATGTTACTGGCTCTTTTCTGGCCTCGTTCTGTATATACGTCCCTGAAAGCAGGTAGGCTGGTGCCAGTGAGGCACTGGGCAGTTTTGACTATATCAGTCCTGAGAGAAATTCTGGGTCCAAAATGTCGACTATTTATTTCTCCCTATAGATGCTCCTGACCTGTCGAGTTCTACCAATATTTTGTGTGCAGTGTTCAAGTTTTCCAGCATCTGCAGAATCTTCTGTGACAACTTAGAGGAGTTGTGCTGGAATGAATGTTTCTTGTTTGAACAGAATAAACCATGTTCCATTTGTCATGTGGTATCTAACAGAGATAAACCCCTGCATTTCAATCACATTTATGCCCAATAGTGAAGTATGAGATGGCTTCATCACCCCCACACTTCACATCATATCTATATTCGTTTTTCTTTTAAAGTCCATTACCACTCCTGCGGCATAGTCCACTGACAGCAGCTTCTGTTGACATTTCTGTAGCACTGGGTTTTTACGGGATGAGGTTGCCAGACCCATTCCCAATCCTACTGCCTTTGTAGCCGGGCTTTGGACCAACCATAGCAGAGTTACACCACCATATCCATCACCCATCCTTAAATAGTCCCTCAGAGGCTTAGTATGGTTTTGGTTTATCTCATCCAACACTGGATCTGTGGTGACTGCAATCAAATAAACAAATTCATTAAAATGAGAGGAGTTTGAACTGTTTTGTGCAAATTAAATTCAAATCATGAAGAGAAATTATTTTAAAAGGAAGGATGTGGAAGCATTGGAAAGGGTACAGAGGAGATTTACCAGGATGCTGCCTGGTTTAGAAAGTATGCATTATGATCAGAGATTAAGCGAGCTAGGGCTTTACTCTCTGGAGAGAAGAAGGATGAGAGGAGACATGATAGAGGTGTACAAGATAATATGAGGAATAGATAGACTGGATAACCAGTGCCTCTTCCCCAGGGCACCACTGCTCAATACAAGAGGACATGGCTTTAAGGTAAGGGGTGGGAAGTTCAAGGGGAATATTAGAGGAAGGTTTTTCACTCAGAGAGTGGTTGGTGCGTGGAATGCACTGCCTGAGTCAGTGATGGAGGCAGATACACTAGCGAAGTTTAAGAGGCTACTAGGCAGGTATATGGAGGAATTTAAGGTGGGAGCTTATATGGGAGGCAGGGTTTAAGGGTCAGCACAACATTGTGGGCCGAAGGGCCTGTACTGTGCTGTACTATTCTATGTTCTATGAAGGTGCAAGACAGATATATTCCAAAAAAGAAGAAATTTTCGAATGGAAAAAGGATGTAACCATAGCTGACAAGAGAAGTCAAAGTCAAAGTTAAAGCAAAGGAGAGGGCATACAAGGAAGCAAAAATTAGTGGGAAGACACTGGATTGGGAAGTTTTTAAAAGCTTACAGAAAGAAACTAAGAAGGTCATTAAGAGGGAAAAGATGAACTATGAAACGAAGCTAGCAAATAATATCAAAGAGGATACTACAATCTTTTTCAAGTATATAAAGAGTAAAAGACAGATGAGAGTAGATATAGGACCAATAGAAAATGACGCTGGTGAAATTGTAATGGGAGATAAGGAGATGGCAGAGGAACTGAATGAGTATTTTGCATCAGTCTTCACTGAGGAAGACATCAGCAGTATACAGGACACTCAAGGGTGGCAGGGAAGAGAAGTGTGCGCAGTCATAATTACGGCAGAGAAAGTACTCAGGAAGCTTAATAGTCTAAAGGTAGATAAATCTCCCGGATCAAATGGAATGTGTCCTTGTGTTCTGAAGGAAGTAGCTGTAGAGATTGCGGAGGCATTAGCGATGATCTTTCAAAAGTCAATAGATTCTGGCATGGTTCCGGAGGACTGGAAGATTGCAAATGTCACTCCGCTACTTAAGAAGGCGGCAAGGAAGCAAAAAGGAAATTATAGACCTGTTAGCTTGACATCGGTGGTTGGGAAGTTGTTGGAATCGATTGGTAAGGATGAGGTTATGGAGTACCTGGAGGCATATGACAAGATAGGCAAAACTCAGCATGATTTCCTTGAAGGAAAATCTTGTCTGACAAACTTATTGCAATTTTTTGAGGAAATTACAAGTAGGCTAGACAAGGGAGATGTAGTGGATGTTGCATATTTGGATTTTCAGAAGGCCTTTGACAAGGTGCCGCACATGAGGCTGCTTACCAAGATAAGAGCCCATGGAATTAGGGGAAAGTTACATATGTGGATAGAGCATTGGCTGATTGGCAGGAAGCAGAGAGTGGGAATAAAGGGATCCTATTCTGGTTGGCTGCCGGTTACCAGTGGTGTTCCACAGGGGTCCATGTGGGGGTCACTTAATTTTACATTGTACATCAACGATTTGGATTATGGAATAGATGGCTTTGTGGCTAAGTTTGCTTTCTTTTTTTTCTTTTTAAATCTTTTTATTGAATTAGTACACAAAAGGTAAAACATATACCAACCAATACATTGTTACGATATAAATATACAGGTAATACTGATACAAAAAAAATGCAAACAATGTAATATTAATACACAAAAAAATGCAAATCAGTTAGTTATAAGATAACAAGATAATATAGTTGCATACTAATTTTCTATATATATCGATAAAGGAAAAAAAAACAGAAAAACTAAACAGAAAAAGCCAACCAGGCAACTAACCTACAAAGCAAAGCAAAGCAATGGGCTAACTAGGTACAAAGTAGACTTAAACAGCTTAAACAATCATGTCCTCAAACCCGACCTCCACTAATAGCAGATAAAATCCACGAAGGGAGTGTATATACGATCATAGAGAAAAAAAAAGTTACATTAAATGAAAATGTCGAATAAAAGATCTCCAGCTCTGTTCAAATTTAACTGAAGTATCATGAAGATTACTTCTTATTTTTTCCAAATTTAGACATAGTATCATTTGAGAAAACCAAAAAAATGTAGTTGGGGCATTAATCTCCTTCCAATGTTGTAGAATACATCTTTTCGCCATTAAAGTAAGAAATGCAATCATCCTACGTGCTGAAGGGGATAAATTACTGGAAGTTTTAGGTAATCCAAAGATAGCAGTAATATGATGGGGAGAAATATCACTATTCAAAACCTTTGACATAAATGGCTAAGTTTGCTGATGGTACAAAGGTAGGTGGAAGGGCCGGTAGTGCTGAGGAAACAGAGAGTCTGCAGAGAGACTTGGATAGATTGGGAGAATGGGCAAAGAAGTGGCAAATAAAATACAATGTTGGAAAGTGTATGGTTCTGCACTTTGGCAGAAGAAATAAATGGGCAGACTATTATTTAAATGGGGAGAGACTTCAAAGTTCTGAGATGCAACAGGACTTGGGAGTCCTCGTGCAGGATACCCTTAAGGTTAACCTCTAGGTTGAGTCATTGGTGAAGAAGGCGAATGCAATGTTGGTATTCATTTCTAGAGGAATAGAGTATAGGAGCAGGGATGTGATGTTGAGGCTCTGTAAGGCACTGGTGAGACCTCACTTGGAGTACTGTGGGCCGTTTTGGTCTCCTTATTTAAGAAAGGATGTGCTGACGTTGGAGAGGGTTCAGAGAAGATTCACTAGAATGATTCCAGGAATGAGAGGGTTAACATATGAGGAACATTTGTCCGCTCTTGGACTGTATTCCTTGGAGTTTAGAAGAATGAGGGGAGACCTCATAGAAACATTTCGAATGTTGAAAGGCATGGACAGAGTGGATGTGGCAAAATTGTTTCCCATGATGGGGGAGTCTAGTACGAGAGGGCATGACTTAAGGATTGAAGGGCGCCCATTCAGAACAAAGATTAGAAGGAAATTTTTCAGCAAGAGGGTGGTGAGTCTGTGGAATTTATTGCCACAGACAGGTGTGGATGCCAAGTCATTTTTTTGGCATCCGTTAGTCTTGCGAGACCATGGATCTGCGCCTGGAAAGTCTTCACTCTCCAGGGCGCAGGCCTGGACGAGTTTGTACGGAAGACTGGCAGTTGCCCATGTTGCAAGTATCCCTCTCCATGACAACGATGTTGTCCAAGGGAAGGGCAAGGGCCGATACAGCTTGGCACCAGTGTCTTTGCAGAGCAATGTGTGGTTAAGTGCCTTGCTCAAGGACACAACACACCGCCTCGGCCCCAAGTGCCTTGCTCAAGGACACAACACACCGCCTCGGCTGGGGCTCGAACTCACGACCTTCAGGTCACTAGTCGAATGCCTTAACCACTTGGCCACGTGTGGTCAAGTCATTTGGTATATTTAAAGTGGAGGTTGATAGGTTCTTGACTAGGCAGAGCATCAAAGATTATGGGGAGAATGCAGGAAAATGGGGTTGAAATCAGACTGGATTTGCCAAAAACTTAATTCTGTTCCTTTATCTTATCATCAAATCGTATGACCTTAAGGCCTGTGTAAAAATTATTTTAAGAGTGAAGTATCTATTGCACACTAACGACCACATAACACACTAACTACCACATAGATTTGAGATCTTAGTGCAGCATCAAGCAAGTTGGAAATGAGACTCTTGGTGAATGAAATATATCAAATGGTGACTTGCAGGGTTCTGAATGTAGATATGAGAGTGGGAGTAAGCCCGGTGGTTGTTTTTGTTGTCTGGTGCAGACACAATGATCAAACAAACTCTTTCTGTGTTTAAACATATCTGTAATTGTATTGTTCACACTCTTCAAGTTGAAATTCAGGTTTATTGTCATCTGACTCTACACACGCTCTACACAAATATGGGCACCCTGGTCAAAATTTCTGTTACTGTGAATAGCTAAGTGAGTAAAAGATGACCTGATTTCGAAAAGGCATAAAGTTAAAGAAGACACATTTCTTCAATATTTTAAGCAAGATTACTTTTTTTCCCATCTTTTACAGTTTCAAAATAACGAGAAAGGAATAGGGCCCGAAGCAAAAGTTTGGGCACCGGGCATGGTCAGTGCTTAGTAACACCCCCTTTGGCAAGTATCACAGCTTGTAAACACTTCCTGTAGCCAGCTAAGAGTCTTTCAATTCTTGTTTGGGGGATTTGACGAGACCAACGCCTCGTCACTAGGACAGTGAACTGTTTAGTGTTTACTGTTTATCTTTGTTGCACATTTTGAATTGTATTTTATTAATATGTTTGTGGCAATATTTTGTTTGGTGTGTGATACATGTTTTGTGGGTGCACCATGCTTTAGAGGAACATTGTTTCATTTGGTTGTAAATATGTACAGTCAGATGGCGGTAGTCTTGACCTTGAAGTAACCCAGGTTAATTCAACACAGAAATGTAATGTTAGAAAGCTCCACCTGTAGAGGGATGAAGACGAGGTTTACCAGATTTTTTAAGAAAAAAGAGAGCTTGGGGGAAAAAAGCGATGTGAGAACGAAGTATGGCTGACGCAGGTGCAGACAAGCGAGAGAAACACAGCAAAATATTAGAAACTAAAGATGTAAGCTGTTAAAAGTGCAATTAGTAGTGAGTATCTCTACCTTACTTGATTGAGAACCTCAGGGTGAAATCTCTGGAGGAGACATGATAGCGATAAAAGATCTATTGATGCTATGGCTATAACAAGTAACAGCTACAAGTTTCAAAGGCACATTTAATGTCAGAGAAATATATACAATATGCATCCTAAAGTGCTTCTTCATCGCAACCATCCACAAAAACAGAGGAGTGCCCCAAAGAATGAATGACAGCTAAATGTTAGAACACCATCTCCCTCCCTCCCGTGTGTAATCGGCAGCAAGCAACAACCGTCCCCCCCCCGGCAGCAAAAAAAAATATCGGCACCTGCCACCGAGCACTCAAGCGTGCAGCAAAGCAACAGGAAAGACACAAACTTGCAGTACCCCAAAGACTGCTCGTTCACCTGGTATTCGATATACTACAGGCCCTCTCTCTCCCTAAAAAGGGAGAAAGGGAGTTTCCATTTCACAGCGAGAGAGGAGACATAACAAACAGCTCGCTGGTTTATGATGTTAAAAGTCCAATGCGTCAGTTTTTCCGAGCTCTGTGCCCAAAGAACTCAGGTCTCTGGGCACACAGCCACAGATCTTCCAACTCCCATGACACACCGATCTGCTTGGACTCCACCTTCGATCTGCTCACCTCCAGAGCCATGAGATCTTGGCCCTCTGAATGTGAACTGAGTTCTTAGGCTGCATCCTTGGAATGTTGAATAACAGCCAGTCATGAAATCCTGATATCCGGTTCCAATCCAACAAAGAACCGAAGTCAGCATGTAACTACAGGTCAGGGTCTTCAAAAGAACCCTGAAAGGAAAAAATAGAGATATTAGAGATGGAAATAGAGCTGTTTCCGAAGCTGCAAACAAAGGAGTGGCCATCAGGCGCCATTGTCTCCTCCTAAACTCATCTCTGCTGATATTCCGCAGGCCAGGCAGCATCTCTAGGAAGAGGTACAGTTGACGTCGACTGTACCTCTTCCTAGAGATGCTGCCTGGCCTGCTGCGTTCACCAGCAACTTTGATGTGTTTTGCTTGAATTTCCAGAATCTGCAGAATTCCTCGTGTCTGCTGATATTGCTTTGTTTTAGACTCCTATTATTGTCTACAAGACAATATCAGCAGAGGTGAGTGTTCAAGATCTCTACCGTGTAACCAGGAGTTAGGTCTGTTAAATCAGACTAGGAGATTTGGTGAATTAAAACTTTTACCGTTCTGAGAGAATAAATTTGTGCGTGAAATATGTTCAGCTGTGTTGTAACTGAGAAGTATTTGAAAATGACAATGAGATATTGAGTAATGTTTGAAATACAAAATTGAATGTGTATAAAAACTTACAGATTGTAATCCTGCTGTATACAGGTCATGTTTTTGTGTGTAAGTTTGTGAATCAACTTTCTATGGATGATCAACTATTTCATCCAATGAATCAAGGAACAAGATGACAAGCCACCTAAGATCGAAGAAACAGTGTGGGACCAAAATATTTAATGCTAAAGGATTTAATATGGTTGGATGAAGAAGCTGACTTTCATTTGAAGGATCTGAATTTGTTTTTCTGAAAGAAATCATTAATTTTGCCAAGACTTTAATAAGTTACTGAATAAGATTTGCTTTGTTTAAAAGATATGATGTTGGAGAATTGTCATGAAAGGAGTTAAGCTGTTTATATATAATTTTTGAATTTGAATTTGTGGGCATACTAACCTGAGCTAAAATTGAGGTTACCAATAATACTTAGGAATAGGAATTTTGTAAAGCAGCACTTTCCAGAAACACG